>NC_064921.1:471961202-472269350 GCF_023897955.1 Schistocerca gregaria
CCACCGCGCGCACGGTGTTCACATACCATATAAGTTGTATTCGTTTTGTACTACCCTCAAAGTCTTTGACTCACTTCTGGAGTGTTTGTTTTAATAGTTTGGGCTCTCCAAAAGGTCACTCAATTCTATGTTAAAAAAAGAGGTTTAATTTTGCATAGTACCAAATCTTTGGGTAGTACATTGAGATTGCTACGGTTTTTACTGTTGTGCATTTATGTTTATAAAAGTTTCATCTGCTAATCCTTTTCTAAAAATGTTGCTGGGCATGAAAAAATTCTGCCGTGAGGTTGTAACCTCCCAACAGAGAAATAAATATAATATTCACATTTAGTGTAACCTCCGAACAGAAAAAATCTCGTTTGAGTTCCCGATAAAAAAATTCTTTCCAATAATAAAATTTCATGTTTTAATGTGACCTTCCATTAACGACTGACTGCATATCGAGACTGATAAGTTCTGAAGTCAGCAGCGCTGCGTCATGGCCCTGTGAAATCGAATAAACTGAAAAATTCTTACCTCACAGTGATGCCGCCGTATAACGCTATCCATATATCTGCTCCTATAAGAAATTTTTGGCACATCCCAGTGCAATGTTGGCCACTAGATTTTCATTTGTCGGAGAACAACTGATTTTCTTTTGCTTAATCAACATGAGCATGCACAGGAAAAAATCTTAAAATTTTTGAACTCAGATAAATGACTGGCAAAAGTTTTCTTCAGACCAAAAGTTATTATTGAAACATTTCTGCAAGGAATTACATGGGACTTTAACATTACAATTGTGGTAAAATCAGTTGTGGCAATTAATATATGCGCACGGCAACAAAGAACAATAATATTTTGTTTCCTTTTTTACCTGATACTACGTCGCTGAGGCACCGCCATCGTTCTGCACGACTAGCCCAACACAAGTCAACCGCTGCACTGCCCTGTCCGAACTCCGTTACTCACGTGCTCTGTGTGAGCTACAAAACACGACTGGTCTCTGTGAGTTGGTAAAGTCGACTTACTGCCAATACTGCTCCGACCTGCGAGTCTATTGTAGCATAGATATTCCACATAGATACTCCATATCGCAGGCAGCACGCGAGCTATCCATCGAAATTACATCTGCTCAAGTGCGCTAGCGAAAAGTAATGAACCCCAACTGAACCCCTTACGAGGTCTCTTATAGTCACTAATAGCGATTCCCAAAAATTGTTCAAAATTATTTTAATAAGCAGGGGCTGCGATCCCCACATTTTCCTAGATCGAATTATTGCGCTATATTTCCATCAATTTTTTTTATTGTTATTCTAGGGACATAATATTTTCGTACGGTTGCCGCCCCTTGGGGCTCGTTATCTGTTGCAAATTAATTTTGGGAATTGGTATTATTCCTTCGACCCTTTGATAATTGCTAAATTTCTTATTAATTGGTTCATGTGAAATGGTTTTACTTGCCGATCTCTTGCACACTAAGGAGGTGTTGTTGTACTCATTGAAACAAGTTTAGAAATTTCTTTAAATTAAATTACTGTTTTTCTACCTAAAAGCTTATATTGTCGAATCGTAGGTTTAAAATCGTAAACTTCGGCTTTAGAGAAACTTTATATTTAATGCAGGTATCAGAAACAGAGGGGTTTTCATGGTACACTGGATAGGTGAATTTTGGGATGTACTATGACAGACAGAGAAACCTAGACGTGGATCAGGAAATAAACTCAAGACATAGACGTAATTATAACTAGTGAAAACAAAATGCTGGTGGGTCGAAATGCAACCGTAGAAAATAGTGGTGTATGGAGCAGTAAAATTTTCTGCATTCTACGAGACGAGCAAAGGTAGACCTAATGGATTTGGGTAGATAACATTACTGAAGAATCACAAACAATATGGATCCGTTTCTGTGAAGGCTGTAAAGCGTGAGCAAGTCTAGAGAATGCATTGATCAGCTGTGGACGTCAAATTGTTAATGATGTAGTAGGTCTTCACGATTAATTTCTCATTATTTGTCAACGTTTTTATATTATTCTAAGTAAAGTTCCGGTACCTATGCTTAAAATGTTTATTGATTATTATGACAGCTATTTCGGATGATTTCCATTTTCAAGTACATCTACGTTGTCTTGACGTATACATCAGTATATGGTGTGACTTTATCTCGTAACTGTTCTCATTATATTTCACGTGAACTTCTAAAATACCGATTTCACGTCGATTTTATGCTGTTTTATACAGTTCGGAGTCATAGTTTTATATAGTATTGCACGTATTTCCTGTAATTTTTTTGACAGTTCACACCATAGATGTTTTGTATTTAAGGTGTGCACTGTCAAAAAAAAAAAAAAAAAATTAAACGGTATGCCTACAATATTATATCAAAATATTACTCCACACTATATAAAACAGCACAAAATCGACGTGAAATCGATATTTTTTAATTTCACGTGGAATATAACGAGAACAGTCACCGGGTGCAGTCACACCAAACGTTAATATATACGTCAAGACAAAGTACACATACTTGAAAATGGAAATCATCTGAAACAGCTCTCGTAATAATCAATAATTGTTTTAAGCAGTGATATTGGAACCTTACTTACAATGTCCGTTCAAAACATAAGTCCATTCGGAGCGGACAATCTGAGTGGACGCCTCCAGAAAAGAACATGGCCGAGTTCAATAATAGGCAGGCAGCTCTTCAAGGCTTCTCAGGATTACGCACTAGACTGCCAGAGCCCAGAAATACTAGAAATAAACTTTCACAATAGTAATAAATAATTTAAACTCCACAAATATGAATAAGAATAAGTGTTTGCATTTAAAGCAAATGTTAACTGAATCTTCCGTCGGTTATTGGTAGAAGAACATTATGGTAAATTAAAAGAACCAGTTTGCTTTTGTTCTACAGTATTACCTTTATTGTGTTAGCCGGTTTTCGCCTTACAACCTTCAGACATTTACGGCCTCAGACATTTAGAATTGTCACCAAAGAACTTCTTTGGTTACAATATTCAGTAAACTTCTGAAATGGCCTTGTAAGTCGATAACCGGTTAACACAATAAAGGTAATACTGTAGAACAAAAGCAAACTGGTGCTTTTCATTTATTTAAAGTAAATAGCTATTAATTCTAGAATAATAAACCGACAAGAACAAGAGCTGGGAAACATCGTACAAAGGCAATACAGCTAGTTTCATACTTCTAAGGTACAGTGCAAAATCGAAAAGAATTAAGCAAAAGATACAGCATGAACTAGGATACGGTAAGATACGATACTACGCTGCAGTGCCTGTGTTGTTCAGTATTGCATGCATGCGTGTCCGAAGGAACTTCGTATCATACTTCCAACCAACACAGACACTGCAATAACGTATTTGCACGCCGACACTGGGCAAGCGACTTTCAGTTAAAATGTTTCCCTTGTTTGGGAACACACATAGTGAATATACGAGTGTAGGTTGAAAGCACTCGGTTGATGACATACCGAATTTTTAGGTCTGGACGTGAGCAGGCCTCGGACTGGCTAATAGTATGGCGACAGGCCGCAATAAGCGGGAAATCTGGGTTCGAGTACCGATTAAGCACAAATATTCATTGTCATTCCATTATACAGCTGTTGGTTGTCCTTATTCGTCAATGCGAATACATTTCATGTATGAACTAGGACCAGCTACAATACTCACATAATAAAAATCTTAAAACTGGACGCACTCAAGGAGTATGTTCAGACCAGATGTACCACTCAATATGTTCTCCCCGTACACCCTGGTACTCGAATACATGCCCAATTTAAACCTAGGACAAGTAACGTGTAATTCTGCCCCTTAATAGCACGAAGCAATTGACGCCAGACTAGAAATAAAACTGTCAGTGCCACTATCAAAGGTGAGCAAACCAATTGTACAGCAATAGGGAGTGACGTTACAGCAAATAGCAATAAGGGAGACTGGACTGTGTGTTAAAGTCGGTTCCGCGGCCCAGGCTCGCCAAGTTGCGTTCTTTTTGGGTGGACAGGGGTGTTTGCACGTAGTGACTGGAACACTAGTCTTCCTTTGGACGCGCCACGCTACCCGGCTATTCCTCCGGCTATACCTTCACCTGGGGTACACTCACTCACTTCGCCTCCTGTGTGCACATTCGCATAGGCACTTTAGCTATTTACTTTAGCTATTTACTTTAAATAAATGAAAAGCACCAGTTTGCTTTTGTTCTACAGTATTACCTTTATTGTGTTAACCGGTTATCGACTTACAAGGCCATTTCAGAAGTTTACTGAATATTGTAACCAAAGAAGTTCTTTGGTGACAATTCTAAATGTCTGAGGCCGTAAATGTCTGAAGGTTGTAAGGCGAAAACCGGCTAACACAATAAAGGTAATACTGTAGAACAAAAGCAAACTGGTTCTTTTAATTTACTATAATGTTCTTCTACCAATAACCGACGGAAGATTCAGTTAACATTTGCTTTAAATGCAAACACTTATTCTTATTCATATTTGTGGAGTTTAAATTATTTATTACTATTGTGAATGTTTATTTCTAGTATTTCTGGGCGCTGGCAGTCTAGTGCGTAATCCTGAGAAGCCTTGAAGAGCTGCCTGCTGTTGTGTACTGGTTATTGTGCGTTTGTTAAATGAACGCCAGTTATATGTTTTAGAAGTACCCGTGACTGCGCTTTTTGGCCCAGCATCCGACAGAACGGCATGTTCGTTACTGCGAACTGGTGCCGGGTCTGAGTTCGGTCAACTCTTAGTTGATTTTAAAAATTGTTTATAATTATACTTTAGACTTTTGGACAATCATTTGTATCTCATTACGTAATGAGAACTGTGTTGGTTTATTTAAATAAAGTTGTTGTTGTGCGAATGACAATTTTTTGACGGCCTAGTCCTACCACTCGTGAAGCATCTAGCTCTCTGGCCATTGCAGTTTGCAAAATCAATTTGTTTGCTCACACTGTAGCAGTTTGTTATAAAATATTAATTAAATTGCACAGGGATACTAGCAAGAGATCAAAGATCGTTGCATCAATTTCAAATGGTTCAAATGGCTCTGAGCACTATGGGACTTAACTTCTGTGGTCATCAGTCCCCTAGAACTTAGAACTACTTAAACCTAACTAAACTAAGGACATCACTTTCATTCATGCCCGAGGTCGCGCGGTTCCGGACTGTAGCGCCTAGAACCGCTCAAGCCACTCCGGCCGGCTGCATCAATTTCGAAGACAGACACAGAAGAGTTGTCGAGTGGAGTGGTGAAAGAGAGAAAATTACTATGGTGGTTCGTCCAGTGTGACTGTGTAGAATACACTAGTCAGCAATTCTATTGGCGATTCCTTTTGTTTAAAACAGAATCCAGTGCTGTCGTCGGCGAACGGAAAATTTTGGCTTGTCGTGTATCTGGGATGTAGCTGGACATTATACTGGCGGCATCATAGTTGACTGAAGGATAGGGAGCACACTCGATATCAACTTATTTGGACTCTCTAACAGAAAACAGCACTGTAAATGTACTAACAGTTGTGGCAATTACTTTTGAAATAATACAGTTTACTTACTTTCCCAGTATTTCTTGTTTCCATCTGACAGCTCATTACACTTTTGTTTCTTCATTGCAATAATCTAAATAGCATAGTCGTAGGCATCGTCTTATAATACACTAAATAGCCAAAGAAACCGGTACACCTGCCTAATATCGTGTAGGATCCCCGCGAGCATGCAGAAGTGCAGCAAGACGACGTGGCATGGACTTGGCTTATTTCTGGAGTAGTGCTGGAGGGAACTGACACCATGAATCCTGCAGCGCTGTCCGTAAATCCGTAAGAGTACCAGGGGATGAAGAGCTCTTCTGAACAGCACGTTGCAACGCATCCAAGGTACGCTAAATAATGTTTGTCTGGGGAGTTTGGTGCCCAGCGGAAGTGTTTAAACTCAGAAGTGTGTTCCTGGAGACACTCTGCAGCAATTCTGCACGTGTGGGGTATCACATTGTCCTGCTAGAATTGCCCAAGTCCTTCGGAATGCACAATGGACATGAATGGATGTAGGAGTCGTACCTAAATGTATCAGAGGTCCCATATCACTGCACACACCCCACACCATTAAAGAGCCTCCACTAGCTTGAACAGTCCAGTGCTGACCAGCAAGGCCCATGGATTCATGAAGTTGTCTCCATACCCGTACACGTCCATCCGCTCGATACAATTTGAAACGAGACTCGTCCAACCAGGTAACATGTTTTCAGTCATCAACAGTCCTATGTCGGTATTGACGGGCCAAGGCAAAGCGTAATGCTATGTGTCATGCAGTTATCAAGAATACACTGGTGGGCCTTCGGCTCCAGAAGCCAACATCAATAATGTTCCGTTGAATAATTCTCACTCTGACAGTTGTTGATGGCCCAGGCATTGAAACCTGTAACAATTTGTGGGAGGGGTGCACTTCTGTCACGTTGAAAGATTCTCTTCAGTCGTCGTTGGTCCCGTTCTTGTAGGATCAGCGATGTCGGAGATTTGATGTTTTACCGGATCTCTGATATTCACGGTTCACTCGTGTAATGGTCGTCCGCGAAAATCCCCATTCATCGCTACCTCGGAGATGCTGTGTCCCATCGCTCGTGCCGCGACTGTAGCACCACGTTGAAACTCAAATCTTGATTACCTCCCATTGTATAAACAGTAACCGATCTAACAACTGCGCCAGACACTTGTTGTCTTGTATAGGCGCTGCCGACCGCAGCGCCTTTCTTATTTCTGTATTTGAATACACATGCCTACACCAGTTTCTATGGCACTTCAGTGTGTTTGGTATAGTATAAT
This sequence comes from Schistocerca gregaria, assembly GCF_023897955.1. Taxonomy (NCBI): domain Eukaryota; kingdom Metazoa; phylum Arthropoda; class Insecta; order Orthoptera; family Acrididae; genus Schistocerca; species Schistocerca gregaria. The sequence goes on from NC_064921.1 coordinate 471,968,004, forward strand.
TAACATTACAAAACTACAGTTACGACGAAATTTGCCTTTCTGTGGTTGCTTGCCTTGCTAGGAAAAATGTTCCTAATCTAACTGCATAGCAACTGTAATTTTGAGGAAAATTCCAATAAGGGTGTGTTATAAACCTCCATTCCAGGAATTTTTGAAGTAAATACTTATTGTGGTGAGCAGAACCAAATATTTATGAAAGTGCCACTTTTTCTTCATTACCAGCATTGGAGCAGCTTTACTCATATTCAGAACTTATCTCTCATTTTATACGTTAACTCCAACCTCTATGTTTTATTCAGATAGAAGGGATGGATGAGGGTCTATCTTGGTGCCTCTGCCTTTTGTATATACAGGTACGAGCATTTCTTTGCGTTTTCCCTCGTTCTTCGTGTGCAACTTGGTTATCAGTTTGAATTTTTTAAAGATATTTGGTAAACACTTTCTTTTAAATGCGGAAAGACATTCATTAAAATTTTGTCCACAGGCCCATTCTTTAATGGACTGCAATTTCTCTTTTCACAGAAAAAATATCAAATACAGATAATTTTCGTATGAAATGATATACTGCAGTATTGCACTACGCGTAAATTTTAACTGTTAACTTCTAATAAAAAATATGTAACACACTTAGGGTTTTTACTTGCTTTTATCACCTTCAGAATTACAGTAAATGTGAAACTCCACAGTTTGTGACATGCAAAACTTGATGGACATGTCTCCTTATATTACTGAGCAAATAAATCTGACTTCCTAGAAGTAAATAAATTTAACAGATGGTGGATAAATATATGCTCTAGCACAGGGAACGAATTATATCTGGTTCTTTGCCTCAGCTACAAGAAGCAATGCATAACGCAGAAAAGGCATAACTAGGCACAGTCTACATTTTTACCCAAGTGTCCATACGACTTGCTGTATCCAGGAGTGTATGCCCCCTGCAACACAGCCTGGTCTGCCAGGTTGGCTACTCTGCAGACATCAAATCAAAACAGCAACATGTTTACAGTATGGCTTGTGGAAGGCTCCACTTCGGCCGACGACGCCAACGTCGCCACAGATGCCGCCCAAGCAGCAGCACTATTTCACAATGCTGATGACATGTCGAGAAAAAGAGACCTACCTTTTGTTCAGCCAGTAGTCAGGATGCCACCTGCCTCCAAGCAGGCAGGTTCGTCTGCGGAGAATATTAAGATCACAGGTTCATCTCAGAGAATTACTTCAAGATTCAGCAAGCCGCTAAGCAGTGGGCCTCAGGAAACCATCGCAGACCATGCAGATCTCGCCATCAACAATTGTAGGTTTTGGACTTTGCGTTTAAGTAATCATTTAACTCCCTTATTTTGGACTTTGCATCTCACTGATTGCTTAAATCTTTTAGTATGGATTTTGTGTAAAAATGATCATTTGACTCTACTGTTTGCTTCTTGCGTGTACAGGATAACTGATCATTAATTAACTTGTGTGATTCACTTTCACACTCTTCATACGAGTGTGACTTTAACAAACATGTCGCTTTAGTGAGACTGTCATTGGTAGTTACGAAACTACATTTGCAAAAACTAGCAATTTATGACATGTCATACAGCACTTGGCGACTGCTGTCACAATACGAGGTGCGACAATAAAGTAATGAGACTGTTGTGAAAAAAAAATGTTGCTTACCGTTTGAGTCAAGTTTAGTGTTGTCTCCTTCAAAGTACTTCCCTTCTGATGGCACTTACTTCCTCCGGCGCTACTGCCATTGATGGTAACATTTCTGGAACTCGTCTTCTGTAATATGCTCCAAGACCCTTGTCAGAGCTTTTTGGACATCTTGTGTTGTTTGAAAATGGTGTCCCTTGACCGCCGTTTTGACTCTTGGAAATAGACAAAAGTCGCACAGAGCGATATCTGGTGAATAAGGTGGCTGTGGTGGTACTGAAATTGGTTTTGAGGTTAAAAATTGCTGTACTGACAGAGCAATATGAAATGGAGCATTATCGTGATGCAGAATCAAATTATCAGCAATTTTTGCACGAAGACGAAGAACTCTTTTACGAAGTTTTTCTAAAATTTCTTTGTAATACTATTGGTTAACTGTTTGTCCAGGAGGCACCCACTCTTTATGAACAATTCCCTTGGAATCAAAGAATCACACAAGCATGCATGGTCGTCCACTGCTGTCTTCATTTTCAACATTCGATCTGCATTCACTAAACATTTTTTGCCAGCGAAAAAGTTGAGCTCTTGACATAACCTCCTCTCCAAAAGCCTTCTGAAGCTTAACATAAGGTGTCGTCGCGTTTTCAACCAATTTAGCGCAAAAAGAAATGGAGTACCGTTGCACAATATTATGCAGTTCCATTTCTGTGACGAGAGACACAGACAATTGACAAGCTATTACAGCACAGCTCACGACTGAGCAGTTGAGTAGATGTGCCACTTGGACTAGAAGAATCTTGTAGACCAAGGTCAAACACACTGAGCCTACGCAAGCCTGCAGGGTTGCCACATCTTGCAAAGAAAATCAGTCTCATTACTTTATTGTTGCACCTCGTATGATTGCAGCTAGGTTGTGGGTGTCCAATGCAGGTGTGAGGTCGTGCAGGCACTGAGTGCGTCATCTGACATGACATCAACTGTGTACCATGAGAATACCGGTTCAGGGGAAACCGCTGTCATCAGAGTCAAATGTATTGGAAAACACCACTTATAGCACGGTTCACACTGGCACTCGTAGCGTATAGTAGAACGAGCCACACTGCAGTAGTTCACTTGCCAATTCACTGTTGGCCGACGGCATTGTGGACACCTGTACATCCGGAACCTCCGCCTCGCTGCGGGGTACAGAGACGATACCCTCACATGGGGACTCCTGCTCAGTGCAAGGGCATGGGAAACCGAACATCCTCACTCATGAATCGCAGCACACCTTAATAAACGCCAATACACGGTACGGGATATCGAAAATAACATCAGGCGATTTATCTGGCTTACCAACAGGTAAGAGTTCAGGCAAACAGTGGTAGCATTCTGTGTGAAGAGTGTACACGTGGAATAAAGTGGGGCTCTGATACCTCTGCCATCACTACCTTCAGTGAATGATACAAGAAGATACCGCCGGATTTTGAGTTTTCGTTCCTCCGCCTGCAGCACCTGCTGGTGACATTGTGGGCTGTTGGTTGTGGTTGGAGCATGGACCTATGATACACAGAATCAAACTCTAGTGACCAACAGCGTGAGGAACCACACCAAAGCAAATTAATTTAAAATAAAGATACTGTCACGCAATGAAAAATGTATTGTTTCAATGAATATTGTCGGGGTGGCCAATTAAGCATCAAACAAATGGACACCATGTCACACACGTAGACCTGTTAATCGGAGAGGAGAGCTCCTAGCTATGAATGGATACAAATGATCACTATAACAATTAGATATATTATCTTTAGGTATGATAGTTACCCCCTGATATTGATAAAAGACCGTTGACAAGTGGACAAGCGATTATAACACTAAAATATAACCTTGGAACAGGTGTTTGGGGAAAAAGAAAACATCGTTATGATAATAATTTGCGGAAATGGCCAGTGGTTGGGTAAGTTGTTAGTTAGATATAGAAATTACACAGAAAGATAGGAATGAACATAATACAAGTGGCAAAATGCTCATTGAGAGCGACAAGCCTGGTACGTGACTTTAACGACGCTTACTTGGCTCCTGAAGGAAGCGAATTAATGTCGCGTCTAAACGACGTTGGCGGGTGTGGCGATGACTCATCTTACCAAAACAAGCGGAGCGTGAAAAAGGTAGCCGGCGGCAATAGCGGCCCTCTCTTTGTACTTTGTGCTTAAGTGCAGACAGCCTTCCAGTGGCAGCAAGGCTTGTCTCATCAGCCATCTCTCCTGTCCTAAGATGAAGTCTTAGCTCTACACAAGCCTAAGGCAAAGAGTACTTTCCAAGAGCCATCTGCACTTTGGCGTCTTGCTGCCAGCATTGAAAATCTCCACCCAATGAGACCGTAGATTACCTGTTCCGACGAATGAAAAATACGCAACAGCGTTAAAGAATCACCTACTCTTCATTGTCTCATTATATTGCAGCCAACAGCTCAGAGTGGGGCATCCAGAGTAGGGAAGCTTCTCCAATTCCATGATATGATTCCGCAATCGATGAATGGAAAACTCTGCATGTAGGCCCAGTACAAAAGTATGAGCTCTTCCGAAAATGACAGTATGACCCACCAAGGAGGCGATATTCTGAAAGTTTACACCGAAAATTGTACCGAGGCATCATAACGAACATTCCGATGTGACGAGGAAAGACACACCTGGCCAGAGATCTCTTACCTAAGACTTCTGTGAAGAATTCCATCAAGGTAGGAGACGAGATACGGGTAGAAGTAAAGCTGTGAGTCGTACTTGGGGAGCTCGGATGATAGAGCACTTGCCCGCGAAAGGCAAAGGTCCCGAGTTCGAGTCTCGGTCCGGCACACAGTTTTAATCTGCCAGGAAGTTTCATATCAGCGCACACTCCTCTGCAGAGTGAAAATCTCATTCTGGGAATTCCATCATTCTTTCGAGAAAAGAACGCGTGTTCCACAACTCTCCTGTAGAGCCAGCTGAGAAAACGAGATCTACCTCCGGCCAGAACCCTCCCAGACCTTAACAGTATTACACCAGTAAATTGCTCTTGAAAGGACTCTTATCCTGTGCATCCAACTTAAAAGCTTTCAGGTCTTCGAAACCTCCAACTAAATAGAAAAAAATAGTGAAACGAAAAACAGCCCTTACGATGCTAATCCAGATCTCCAATTAAAAAGCAGTGAAGCAGAACGACTATTTGACCAACGGAATCCGCGTACCATCCTCTGAAATTCGTTGGTGGACAGTTTCAGAGAAAAATAGTCACTTTAGGACGTGTAGTTTCGGCAGAATAACTAGCCAATCACACCAAAACTGCGTCAGACTAGTTTAAGGAATACTCCAAGCACATGAATGCATGTGTGTTCTGCCAGGTTACCTAACAACAATACCATTGCGAACGTCTGAGATGCCAACGAGAGGTGCAGCTTCAGTCGATCTCTGTCAGTCTGATTTGGCGGTTTACTGATGGGATACGATACCTCGCCATCCAGTGCCTCGTGTAATCTATGCCATGACACGTCTTCGCCTTTACAACAACGAAAAGGGAGCTCTGTATACTAATAGGTATGTGTGCCTGGTTCAGCCAAAGTGGCATCAATGATTTTGAACCAAGATAGTATTATCGCTTGGATTCCATCTGGAACGTGAGTTCTAACACTCCGCCGACTCATCTAAAACCACTCCGCAACCGCAACCACAAATAACTATCTGCATTAATCATTCTGGATCCGCGTTTTAGAACTGTAGCTAGCTGCAGATAATGGGAAAGAACCTAGTCTAATTTGTGAGCTAGTGGAACTGCGTTATACAACTGATTATTATAAGAAGAATGTCAGTTAAATTACACAAACGTTTAGAGGCACGGAAATTTAGGCTTATTACTTCAAGTAATTGTTACCAAAATCGACAGAGCGTAGTTTCAGTGCAGTGTAAACACAGAAGTATTAATCATCAGGAACATTAATCTGACTAGGAGTATTGTAAAATTTATTACCTTTAAGGTCTTCAGTTGTCTGTCTAAAATATCATATGAAATGGAACTACTCTTTATAAAATGACATTTTCAGTTCATGTATTTTTATGTATTTTGTATTTGAGCATTGTATTATGAATTAGGTTGTGTCTGACCTGTCTGAAAAAAGCTCCTCCACTCTGGCAGCAGACGGGCCGATCGGGACCAACCGAACGCCAAGTCAGCCAGTGACAGTGGCGCCACTGCGGCATAGAGTGGCGTAGAGTCAGCACTGCGCTCTCCAGGCCGTTATCGGCTTAGCATACCTCCTCGTTCTGGTAGTTCCTCAGTTGGCATAACGAGGCTGAAGGGACCACGTTCCAGTCGTAACGAAAACACTTGGCAGTGCCGAGAATTGAACCCGAGTCCTCCACTTGGTAGCCATCTATAATGATCACTTTCTTTTCTTTCTTTCTATTTACTTTTTCGTCAGAGGTTCTATGCAGATGTCGCATGACACTTTTCAGATTCCGTCACTGAGAACTCGAGTCTCTCTCTCTCTCTCTCTCTCTCTCTCTCTCTCTCTCTCTCTCTCTCTCTCTCTCCCTCCCTCTTTTCCTTTTTTTTAATAGAAGGTGGCCTGTTCCACTACCGAACATACTGATATACTGTGCTAGAAAACAGTGTGCAGGGAGGTATATTCGAACATTCAGCTAGGGAGATGGACGTCTAACCTATCAACGAGGTTCTCAATCTACGTTGTTGCCTTGCAGGATTCCAAACTATTCAGCTGTTTTGCACCTTAAGTACAATAGGAGTACTGAGAAGGATACTGATCAGATGCAAACGATAAGGAAGGCAGTAAAATAGTTCAAGTGGCTCTGAGCAGTATGGGACTTAACACCTGAGGTCATCAGTCCCCTAGAACTTAGAACTACTTAAACCTAACTAACCTAAGGACATCACACAAATCTATGCCCAGGGTAGGATTCGAACCTGCTACAGGAGTAGTTGTGCTGTTCCGGAAAGAAGCGCCTAGAACCTCTCGGCCACCGCGGCCGGGAAGGCAACATTACGAGGACTTTTTATATTTGTGAATACGATCTTTATATTCTAATTGTCCATTATTCTCAGTTTCTCTTTTTAACCAATGCAGCAAAATTTGAGCTTTGTGCAGCCTTCAGTATTCGTTAATGTAAAGTGTTGTTGAAGCTGCGGTGAACTGTACTTTCTTCTGATTCTAAAGGCTTTTCCGGTGATGTCTTCACCTCTGAAGGTGTCAGGTATTCAGCCGGATATCGGTGTCGACTGTGCACAATATTTCGACAACGCATCAACATCGTGCAGCCCGCCTCCAGTGGCAAGGGAACTTGCTGTTCCAACAGGACAATGCACGTCCGCATGTATCCCGTGCCACCCAACGTGCTCTAGAAGGTGTAAGTCAACTACCCTGGCCAGCAAGATCTCCGGATCTGTCCCCCATTGAGCATGTTTGGGACTGGATGAAGCGTCGTCTCACGCGGTCTGCACGTCCAGCACGAACGCTGGTCCAACTGAGGCGCCAGGTGGAAATGGCATGTCAAGCCGTTCCACAGGACTACATCCAGCATATCTACGATCGTCTCCATGGGAGAATAGCAGCCTGCATTGCTGCGAAAGGTGGATATACACTGTACTAGTGCCGACATTGTGCATGCTCTGTTGCCTGTGTCTATGTGCCTGTGGTTCTGTCAGTGTGATCATGTGATGTATCTGACCCCAGGAAAGTGTCAATAAAGTTTCCCCTTCCTGGGACAATGAATTCACGGTGTTCTTATTTCAATTTCCAGGAGTGTAAATAAATAAATAAACCAACAAGTCAAGATTTACTTTCTTACTTTGCAGCTGCTGCAGTCCATTAGTTGTCTCATTAGACGAGAGGCAACATTTTTTTCTAATTATTTGTTGCCAGATTATAAGGCTGTCGCCAATCGTATACATTTTTTGAAAAGTTGACGGTCGCTGTAATGTGTACTTTTTTTCCGGTAGTGCAGTTGCATGTGCAACTTAAATGTGGAGTGCATTCGTTGAAATGATAATCTACAAAAACTTTTTGACACCACACAGATCTAGACGTATCACACATTCGGGTGTTGTATTGCAACTGTGTATCTGCTCGATAATGATTATTACGTTGTCGTGCGGGGATTTCGATACATATGGGGCGGATCTGGGGAAGATAGAATCGGGGTATGATGCCTGTTGAGTACGTTAAGACCGCACAGTACCTAGCGGTCCACTGCTTCCTTGAGTCCAGGTATCGATAGGCAGGCGGAAGGTGCAGTTATAATGGACATTTATTCGTCTTATAGGATCACAGCTGCAAAATACTAACGCGAATTATTTACAGACGAATGGAAAAACTGGTAGATGCGGACCTCGGGGACGATCAGTTTGGATTCCGTAGAAATGTTGGAACACGTGAGGCAATACTGACCTTACGACTTACCTTAGAAGAAAGATTAAGAAAAGGCAAACCTACGTTTCTAGCATTTGTAGACTTAGAGAAAGCTTTTAACAATGTTGACTGGAGTACTCTTTTTCAAATTCTAAAGGTGGCAGGGGTAAAATACAGGGAGCGAAAGGCTATTTACAATTTGTACAGAAACCAGATGGCAGTCAAAAGAGTCGAGGGGCATGAAATGGAAGCAGTGGTTGGGAAAGGAGTGAGACAGGGTTGTAGCCTCTCCCCGATGTTATTCAATTTGTATATTGAGCAAGCAGTAGAGGAAACAAAAGAAAAATTTGGAGTAGGTATTAAAATTCATGGAGACGAAGTAAAAACTTTGAGGTTCGCCGATGACATTGTAATTCTGTCAGAGACGGCAAAGGACTTGGAAGAGCAGTTGAACGGAATGGACAGTGTCTTGAAAGGAGGATATAAGACGATCATCAACAAAAGCAAAACGAGGATAATGGAATGTAGTCAAATTAAATCGGGGGATGCTGAGGGAATTAGATTTGGAAATGAGACACTTAAAGCAGTAAAGGAGTTTTGCTATTTGGGGAGCAAAGTAACTGATGATGGTCGAAGTAGAGAGGATATAAAATGTAGACTGGCAATGGCAAGGAAAGCGTTTCTGAAGAAGAGGAATTTGTTAACATCGAATATAGATTTATGTATCAGGAAGTCGTTTCTGAAAGTATTTGTTTGGAGTGTAGCCATGTATGGAAGTGAAACATGGACGATAACTAGTTTGGACAAGAAGAGAATAGAAGCTTTCGAAATGTGGTGCTACAGAAGAATACTGAAAATAAGGTGGATAGATCACGTAACTAATGAGGAGGTATTGAATAGGATTGGGGAGAAGAGAAGTTTGTGGCACAACTTGACTAGAAGAAGGGATCGGTTGGTAGGGCTTGTTCTGAGGCATCAAGGGATCACAAATTTAGCATTGGAGGGCAGCGTGGAGGGTAAAAATCGTAGAGGGAGACCGAGAGATGAGTACACTAAGCAGATTCAGAATGACGTAGGTTGCAGTAGGTACTGGGAGATGAAGCAGCTTGCACAGGATAGAGTAGCATGGAGAGCTGCATCAAACCAGTCTTAGGACTGAAGACAAAAACAACAACAACATAGGAGCCAAAAACCGTGGTTTGTACTACTCTGTAAAATAATCTCAGATATATCTAAAACCAATACAATTGACATCTATACATTTTTACCAATTCAACCATGTCTACATAATGTACCCTATGTCTTGAATATGGGTGCGTTCAGTCAATTTCCATTTGCTGCCATACTGGAACACATATTTCATCTTGCATATCCCGATACCTGGAAAAGACGCTGTATTTCTTTAGGAGTAAGATGGACACCTGTAATACCTTTTTTGTACATTTATTCATTTATTTGGTTTGATTTCATGGGGAAACAGTTGCGCCCACTAAGTGTAGCTATTTCAAGTAGTAAAGGGTACAGCAATCAGTCGCAGAAAATGTTTATAGCGTAATCAGATTTTGGTCACCATGAGACCACCTTCAGTGCAGTAATGTAACTCAAAACATTACAACAACTTATACATGCGCATAGTTCCAACTGGACTATACGTATCAAAGCTTGAGTGGGTTGAGTTCATATTCATCCTTTGATTTGAATTGTGCAGTTGGGACTATGCTCATATATAAATTGTGTTTTATGTTTAAACTTACATTTACTGCGCTGAATGTCACTGAAATCTGGATATGACATAAAAGCTACTTGAGATTCATTACTGTTCCCTTTACTGATTGGTACATTTATTTATCTGCAAACTATCCCTAGGAATTAAGGAGAAACACCCAAATGAAACCAATATTCATGGTGGATCTGACATCTCACAACCCAACACTCACAATGAATCTGTAAGCGCAGAAATTAAATATAACGCAGGTGTTGCACCAAAACCAGGGTTCCCTACTTGCTTTGAATAGCTTGCATCAATAGCAATAGTATAAAACACCAGAGCAAAAGAGGAAGAAAACTGTGTCGGTGTTGACAGAACACTTACCAAGTTTGAAAGCAGCACAACAGAAAAGAAGTGACACTAAAAGATGACGTCCAACTACAACGAGGAAGAAAAGTAAAATCAACTGCTGAAGATGTTGACTGCGTTCCGTGTACAAGAAACCACTACGAAAAAAAAAAAAAAAAAAAGAGCGTAGGTGGACTAGACTCAGTGCATTCATTGTACGAAATGGCTTCATAAAACTAGCGCAGATGAAGCAGTTACGTGAAACGATTGTGCTGTAAACAGTAAATATCAATCGTAGTAAGGTTGGTAAATGCAATACTAACTTTATTTTGTGTTAATTAGTAATAAAAATAATTAACCTAGAATAATGAAATTTCGGAAATACATTTGTCTAGGTAACATATATAACTAATTAAATTTGTAAGACCACTGAATAATGGAACGACGAGATAGGCCATTACAAATGTGAAGTACTGATAAATTAATAACCACTGTAATCCCAAAAATGTTGAATGCAAGCATTCAAACCTGCATGAATTGTGTCGTACAGGTGCTGGATATCAGTTTGTGAGCCTGTTGCGCTTGGCTGATGAATACAGGGATGTTTAACGATTTTGTGGATGACGCTGGATTCAAGTGGTTCTGAGCACTATGGGACTTAACATCGGAGGTCATCAGTCCCCTACACGTAGAATTACTTAAACCTAACTAACCTAAGGACATCACACACATCCATGTCCTAGGCAGGATTCGGACCTGTGACCGTAGCAGTCACGCGGTTACGTACTGAAGCGCCTAGAGCCGCTCGGCCACAGCGGCCGGTGGACGACGCTGGAGTTGTCGTCCAATGATGTCCTATATGTGCTCGATTCGAGACAGCTCTGATGATCGAGCAGCCTAAGGCAACATGCCGACTCTCTGTAGAGAATGGTGGATTACAACAGCAATATGTTTGCTACCTTTGTCCACTTGGAATGCTGATCAGGAAGCACAACGAGCCGAATCACCAGGCTGACTGACGTACAGCTTTGCAACGAGCATGCGTGGATAAACACGAGAGTGCCCTTGCTGTCGTACGAAATCGCATCCCAGATCATAACTCAAGGTCCAGTGTGTCTAGCACGCAGACAGGATGGTTGCATTCCCTCATGTGGCCTTCTTGGAACCAACACACGGCCGTCAGTGGCACAGAGGCAGATCCAGATTTCATCGGAAAACGCGACAGGCTTCCATCCTGCCGTCCAATGAGCTGTCGCTTGTCACAACTGATGTCGCAAATGGTGGTGACTGGGGTCAGGGCGCCTGACTCAGAGCTGCCCTTGAAGAAACTGATTTGTAACAGTTCGTTGCAACACTGTGGTTACCAACTGCTGCTCAGATTGCTGCCACGATGCGCAAGAGCCATACGCCGAACACGATGGTCTTTCCTCTCGGTGACCGTCCAGAACTCGGCCCTCTTGCGGCCGTAGATTCTGTTGACCACCGCTGCAAACAATCCTGTACAGTGGCTACATTCCTACCAAGCTTTCAGCTTCTCGTAGCCCTATTACACGACGTAGTTCAAACTGAGTGATGTACTGCCAATGGCGTCTTTGTCCCCTTAAAAACATTCTTGACTAGTATCAATTACCACATCCAGTCTCCAAGTTAACTAACTCTCAAGATGCTTATAGCGTGTTTTTAAAGCAAACCTGATTTTCAGCCTCATGGGGGTGCTATTAGTGCCACTGTTATGCGACTGGCACTAAATTTGAATGGACATCGTCTTTCAGATGTGGAAACACGCCTGCCAAATTTCGTTTACGTTACAGAACTCCTTCTCGATGTTGCTATTTTTTTCGTCAGCGTATACAATAAAATAGGTGATGCTATTAAATTTATTTGCATCTTACTCCGATCTTCGGGTAAAATCCCTAGCAGCTCAATACATTTTAGTATACATCCGTTTTTAGTTTGAAGAAATTTTGCCAAATATGTATCTTTAATTTTGTTTTGAAAATCTCAAAATTTCGAGACATAATTTCACGTGGAAGCAAAGCGTATACTATCTTTCCACTGACTTGCTATAATTATTTTCACTTAGAAAATTGTTTCGAACTTTACATTAACGGTTGAATTTCCTACAATCAGGTTTCAATACCGTTCACTTCATTCAAAAATGCTAGTTGCTGATATATGAAAAGTATGCCTTAAATATAGTACTAATATATATATATATATATATATATATATATATATATATATATATATATATATATATATAAAGAGTTTAATAGAAATCAATTATCTTCAATTAATGCCCAAATTTTGGTTTTTTTATAGTTTCCTTTGTTTAAGTCCGTTTTAACGTGAACTTACTTCTGATGTCCTTGGTTATAGTCATTTTCTTCCACCATAAGTATTTATCTGTTGACCGTGCCTATAACAGTTCTTAATCGGGCTTCTTCTTCCGAATTCAAGCTGCTTGTAGACCTGACATTGAGATGATGCGCGGAAGAAACGAAAACTTTCGTGGTTTTGCAGAAATAATAATTTTTATTCAAACAACACAAATGGCTACCACACACATCTTACAAAAAATACGTCTTCTCCACTCGAGAATTAAAGACAGAGTCTCTCTAATGAATGACTATAGAACTGAATGGAATTTTTATCTTTCGTTATTCGCCTTCCGGCGTAGCAAAATATATCTTTGTCGGCGCTTACAGCGGCCGCACAAATCATTATTATAATTGGTTGTAACTTTTGTCGTAGCTTGTTGGGGCTTTCCCTTATGTACCTATACGAGCTCAACACTTTTTAGAAATTGTTGGGGACTTCCACCAGTGAGCAATACTGTAAAAGTTTCATACAGACCGAAGCTACAATTGCCCGATTACGATCAACGTGTCCAGGAGAATTCCTTGGCTGTAAGGCAACTGTCGGAACTGGGAACCGCTTCCAAGCATTCCTGACTGGAAACGCCCTGACCTCCTTCCACTTCGCTGGTAAATGGACGAAATGTAGCGAGCAAAAATCCAGAACAGGGCGGTTTGAGCACCTGGTTAGGGAATGCGGGTTAACCAAATAAGTAATTCGATTGGCAAGGACAGATTTTAGTAGCCGACAGCACCCTCCCCACTAACTTGATTTAACATACGTACATTCACACTCATATAACGTTACTAAATTAAAAATAATTATAAAAATTCAAAGAGAAGTAATATATTAGCGGGTATAATAATGAATAACAATGTAGAAAGGCGGGTGAACATTAACAGTATAGTAAGAGCTTAGCACAAGTTTTCACGCCTAGTAACTCCGCAGGTGATGAAGAGACTGAAAGAATATATGACAAGAGCAACCATTCTGATAATTAAGACAGTCGAAAATTTAAGTGTGATGCCGACTGAAATGAAGTAGGAGGGAACGGAAGAGAATGGAAAATAGTCGGAGAACATGGACTGGGAGAAAGTAATCAAAGGAAAGCCACGTAGTTGTATCTTGCACAGACCACAAATTAGTTATTGCTAATACTTAGTTTGACGATGATGAAAGAAGGCTGTATACATGGGCGGGAACTACAAACGCTAGGGCTTTCAGACTGATCATATAATAGTGAAACATATTCAAAAACCACATTTTAAGCTGCAAAGCATATTTAACAGAATATTGTTGATTCTGAACTGCATATAAAAATTGGAGAAATTGGAGAAAGTTATAAAATTAGAAAGATGGGACCAGGATAATTTGAAAGAACTACAGGTTTCCCAAAGGTTACGTGCGGCCACATTTAATTGAAGTAGCGGACAGCAATACAATAGAAGAGGAATGGGTAGTTTTGAGAGATGAAATAATGAATGAAGCAGAGAATAAAATCGACAAAACAAAAAGCATCGCTAGAAAACCTTGGATAAAGCACGAGATATTGAACATAACGGACGAGATGACAAAATTCAAAAATACCGCTCGTGAAGCAGACAAAAAAAAAAAATACAGACGGATAAAAATGAGACTAACAGTACCACCCCCTTACTACCAACTTATTCTGTGAATAGTACTTTCCAATTCCGCAATATTTGCGGTGCAACTTAGAATAATATACCATCAGTGGGCACTAATGTGTGATAAGAAGTGTGATTAAGGTAACCAAAGAACATACACTGAAGAGCCAAAGAAACTGGTGTAGGCATGCGTATTTAAATACAGAGATATGTAAACAGGCAGAATAGGGCGCTTCGATCGTCAGCGCATGTATGAGACAAGTGTCTGGTGCAGCTGGTAGATCGGTTAGTGCTGCTACAATGGCAGATTATCAAGATCTAAGTGAGTTTGAATGTGGTGTTATAGTCGGTGCACGAGCGATGGGACACAGCATCTCCGAGACAACGAGGAAGTGGGGATTTTCCCGTACGACCATTTCAAGCGTGCGCCGTGAATATCAGGAATCTGGCAAAACATCAAATCTCCGGATCGCTGGCCCTGCATGTACGGGACTAACGACGACGGAAGAGAATCGTTCAACGTGGCAGAAGTGAAACCCTTCCGCAAATTGCTGCAGATTTCAATACTGGGCCATCTAGAAGTGTCAACATGCGAAACATTCAACTGAACATTATTGATATGGGCTTCTGAAGCCGAAGACCCACCTCATGAATCCATAGACCCTGTATGTCAGAGTGGGACTGTTCAAACTGGTGGAGGTTCTGTAATGGTGTAGGGGATATTCAGCTGGAGTGATATGGGACCCCTGATACGCCTAGATACTACTCTGACAGGTGAAACGTACGTAAGCATCCTGTCTGATCACATGCATCCGTTCATGTCCATTGTGCATTCCGACGGACTGGGGCAATTCCAGCAGGACAATGTGATACCCCACACGTCCAGAATTGCTACAAAGTGGCTGCAGCAACATTATAATGAGGTTAAACGCGTCCTCTGGCCACCAAACTCCCCAGGCATGAACACTGTTGAGCATATCAGGGATGCCTCGCAAAGTGCTGTTCAGAAGACATCTGCACCCGCTCGTACTCTTACGGATTTACCGACAACCCTGCAAGATTCATGGCGTCGATTCCCTATAGCAGTACTTCATGAATTTGTCGCGTCCATGCCACCTCGTGTTATGGCACTTCTGCGTGCTCGCGGGGACCCTACACGATATTAGGCTGGTGTACCAGTTTGTTTGGCTCTTCAGTGTAAATGTATTTTCAAAACAAGTACCTGTAAAAATTTCAAATCCCCAGGTGATGTGAGACCGTTCTGGTTGGGCTACGCAGGGTGCAAGCATACTGAAAATCACATTGTTCAAATGTGGCGTATGAATACTCAAATATTATCTTGCGAGGGTACCGCGCCTAATCGTCATCGCAAATGTCGCTACAGGTTTATGGTATACGCAATGTTTGGCCAGAGGTGAAAGTGACGGAAGTGGAAGCTCCGCATGGCCATGCGTTCGGAAAAAATAACAGTAGTAGCGCAGGTCGGAAGAAGCCTCAGAGGTTTATCTTAGAGCAGTTTGTGGGCGGGCGTTGGTGTAGCTGAAACGGTACAGATTGGTAATCTGAGTATCGTGGGATTGCGTCCCTGTGCGGAGACCTTTCTTTTTTATTATGAAGTTTTACGTCAGTTACGAAACAAGCCAACCGAATAATGCTGAATTTATTGTATTTATTAACATTTTCATAAAAGTAATGAAAAGGAAAGGCAAAGAAGAATTTTGAATTGATATCGTGCAGTTTTAAAATTATTCTTCCCAAATCTGCTACGCTGGTGCATCCATGCAATTTATATTTTTGTCGTCAGGTCAAGAATTTCATTGAAAAGCTTCATGGAGACAGAATAAGAAATCACATTCCAAGAAAACTGCATATTCCATTTTATCACCAGCTGCCCCTGCCAATATTTATCGAAATAATGAGTTACGTGCGGATTTTTGCCAAGCTATGAGATGAGAAAGGATCTTTTACTAATGCAAATCATGTTTGTTTTTCTGAAGAAAGTTTAAAACAACCACGTAATAGTACAAATAAAAATGCGACCTTTATAACGTGCGCAAGATGCTGAGAAAATTACTGCCTCCCCCACTTCTACGATGACTACCAGCTCAATACGTTTAAATCATTAAGTGCAAAATAATAAAAGTATATAATTTTATATACTATGTTCTCGTATCGTCTTACAGTCCTTTCCTGGAAATTCATTTCCAATCTCAAAATTTCCTTTGCCTTTCCTTATCACGGCTTTCATGAAAATATTAATAAAAACAATACATTGATCATTATATTAGTTTATTTGCCGTATAAGTAATGCAAAAATTAAAAATAAAACGTTTCCGCATACGGGCTCTATTCCACGACCCACTGACTACCGATCTGTACACTTTCCGCTGCGCCGGCGGCTGTCAGAAACCTACGCTAACATAATCGGCTCATGCCTCTCCCGACACGTGCCAAAAATCCTTTTTTATTTTTTAAACCTTGGCCATCTGGAGCTTTCACTTCTGTCTTTTTCGTTTCCAGCCAAGTCCGACATCTACCGTAAATTTGAAAAAATCGTTGATCACAAGTAATCAGTTACATGGTGCCCAAGAGAGGCATCTAATATGCAGTCTAAGCTTCTAATAAATATGACTGTTAATATGTTAAGGCGTGTGGGAGTCATATAAACTGATAACAGAGAACCAAGAATGCAGTAGTTTGTCGAAATTATGGTTGAGGTTCAGTTTTCCAGTAACTGGCCTGCAAATCTGAGGAAGAGAAGACGCGTATGTCATAAAACTTTTGCAGAAACTTTTCTATGTTTTCTGCTCCATTTCAGTTACTGCATTAATTTGTTCAGTACCAGACGAATTGTTCCATCTGTTTTGTGCACGACTCTGAAGGGGTTCTTATATGAGGATACCACTGGTTTGATCACTCTATGATCCACTGTCCTCTGTATTTCATCTCGTACTTAGTTCTTGAATGCCAGTGGGATCGCTGCTTTCGATCTTACAGAAATTTTTGTATTAGGCTACACCTTAAACTTATACTGGAAATTGGAAAATGTAGCCGGCCGTTGTGGCCGAGCGGTTCTTGGCGCTACTGTCCGGGACCACGCGACTGCTGCGGTCGCAGGTTCGAATCCTGCCTCGGGCATGGATGTGTGTGATGTCCTTAGGTTAGTTAGGTTTAAGTAGTTCTAAGTTCTAGGGAACTGATGACCTCAGATGTTACGTCCCATAGTGCTCAGAGCCATTTTTGCAAAATGTAAGCTACTTTCAATGAAAATACCTCCAAATTGTTGTTTGTAATACTAACTCTGAATTTGCATATGGAACCGTCTCCTATACCACTTCCTTCTTTGCCGAGATTTGTCTCCTTATTTTGTCTTTTGTTTTGCAGTGATCACGTGGTAAATAGCTCTCTGTATCCAGCTGCTTGAACCTATGATTCTACGTACAATTTGAGACAGGTCTGCGGTAGGTGTTCTATTATGACACGCTCTTCTAAGCATATACAGATTTCGGTGTCCTGTAAATTTCATTCGCCTCTACCTAGGTCCATCATCGAGTGATATGGTTGCATAAAGTCCATAGCTAATATCATTGATATGGAGATATTCAAGACAATTAAGAAATTCCACTCAAGTCTTGACACAAACTTAAACTGTACTTGGTACCACATACTTGGTACGACATACCTACGATATTTCCTGTTAACATGTTCTTTACTTTTGTACAGGACTTTACTTTAGCGCTGGCCAGTCTTTTCCTTGTATACAGCCATGAAATAGTTGTCCTATATCGCTGAATTTCGACTGATGCTGTCGAGAATGACTTTAAAACATATTTCTCCCCCTAGTATAGTTACTTCTGGGTGTGAATTTTGCCTCCGTGTAGTCGCTTTCTCCTCTAATGGTACTGCTCGTAAGCCTTCGAGCGCAACATAATTTATGATTTCTCTTCCAAATTTGATCACAGGAGTTGTATTTATTGCGACCGTGAAGGTCTTGAGTCACTGTTGCGATGACGGCCGTACAGTTGCGTTCATACACTGGTTTCCATAATTTGTGCCACTTTTCATGACTACACCTGATCATTACTCTCCAGTATATGACCCATCCTCTTATTACTGTAGCTGTTGTAACCCTTCCGTCGTTGGCTCGTTGGTTATCCAAATTATTCCATCCTTCACGTTCCGTTGATAAGGCTTGAACTGTCCTCTGTCATTGGGATGTAAACGATTATGTCTCCACTTGCGGTGCAGTCACTCTGGTCTCATAAAATTACGTCCCAGAGCTGCTGGCTGATTCAATCAGTGATCGCCAGAATGCACAATTTGAACTTTCTACAGAAGATTCTTAAATTCACCTATGCCATTACTGCAGTGTCCAACGAGAATGTGTTGGTAATGGCCTGGTAATCCTTAGAAACAAAATATAATAATCTCCTCTGAACAATATGATACAGCCAAGAATTGATTCTTTTTCACAGTCTCTTCCAAGTTCACCAGGCTTCAGGATTCTGACTCTTCGAAGTTACTCCCTTTAACAATTTTTTCTTAATTGTGGCTTGTGTCCGTTTGGACCAGTAGATGGCCAAACACGTCTCCCTGAACTCATGTAGCGCATTTTAGTGCTATTGGCCACATCTTCAGCGTGGGTTCTCCCTCGAATAAATTACAAATGTATTCAAGTTTTTGCATCGGCGTCTATTTAAATTATTAAACTGTTCAATTCAGGCCTTGGGTTGAAGCATGTTCTCGTTCTCTTTGAACACATAGCACAAAGACATATAACGCTCTGCATAAATGGCTCAAGCTCAACTCTATGCCTGCCAAAAAACTCTGCTCCATATGTCTTGACTTCCATCGTAAACTTGATGTGGCCATGAATGCTGTTCAGGTGTTCTAAAAATTCTCCAACTTTTCCACGACCATGGTGCCAGATGATAAAAGTGTCATCGACGTAACGATAAAAGCAACTTGGCTTAGCTGGATCCGTGCCCAAGGCGATGTCTTCAAATTTTTCCATAAAAAGGTTGGCTATGGATGGAGCTAATGGGCTTCCCATCGTCATGTCGTCCAACTGGTCGAAATACTGGCCGCCATGTAGGTAATACGACAATGTCAACTTGTGCTTAAACAGTCCTACAATTGTGCAATTTTGGAGCACCTGAACAGCATTCACGGCCACATCAAGTTTACGGTGGAAGTCGAGACATGGTGCATTGCCCATCCTTGACGTCCTCGTCTGACGGAAAACCAATCGGCACCTCAGCCACAGTGTCTACAGGAAACCGACACATACAGATCGGTATATGCACGCTCTCAGCCACCACCATCCGCCACAAAACCGTGGCGTTCTGAATGTATTCGTCAATCGTTCTACAGTCGTCTCAGACGCAGAAAGTGTGCCACTAGAACTGAGCTACCTCCGAAAAGTCTTTCGGGAAAAAGGGTACAGCCAAGAACACGTGTGACAGGCTATATCTGGTGTGACACGCAAGAAACACACCAACAGAGAAGACAACACCACCGAAGAAGAAAGCAAGAAACTTGTGTTTTTGCCTTTCTGAGGTACAGTGCCGCCGCGCGGGATTAACCGAGTGGTCTGGGGCGCTGCAGTCATGGACTGTGCGGCTGGTCCCGGCGGAGGTTCGAATCCTCCCTCGAGAATGGGTGTGTGTGTTTGTCCTTAGGATAATTTAGGTTAAGTAGTGTGTAAGCTTAGGGACTGATGACCTTAGCAGTTAAGTCCCATTAGATTTCACACACTTTTTTTTTGGCACAGAGGCAGGTACATTTTTGGTACATTGTCGGGCTTCAAACAATGGTTCAAATGGCTCTGAACACTATGGGACTTAACATCTGAGGTCATCAGTCCCCTAGAGCTTAGAAGTACTTAAACCTAACTAACCTAAGGACAGCACACACATCCATGCCCGCGGCAGGCTTCGAACCTGCGACCGTAGCGGTCGCGCGGTTCCAGACTGAAGCGCCTAGAACCGCTCGGCCACACCGGCCGGCGGGAAAGATTAGCCGGCTCCTGAAGAGATATAAAATTTCATCAGTGTTCAGGCCCCCAGCAAAAATTCGTCTGCTCGTGAGGCTTAGAACGCCTGGAGTGTAGAAGATACCATGGCGGTGTGGCTGTCACTACGTCGGCCAAACAGTGCGCACGGTGGAGCAACGACGGACGGAAGACGAGAGGTGGTTACGCCTAAGCTAGCCAGAAAACTCAGCCGTGGCAGAACACGTCTTAGAAAATGGACACCGAATTATATTCGACAAAACATCTGTCGTTATGAATACGAAGGAATTTTGGGATAGTGTCATAAAAGAAACTATTGAAATAAAAAACCCTTAAATACACCATCAACAAGGACCGAGGTTTGTAGCTCAGCACAGCCTGGGACCCAGTTATCGCGATGTTGAAACGGGCGCGACGGACGCGAACTGAAAACATTACCATATATGGCGAGGAAGAGAGCACCAGTGACGTCACAGCCAGCAGTGCGGCTACATAACGACGCGGCCACGGCGACCCAGCAGTCAATCTTACCACTTGACAATGACCGGGGAGAGCTCGGTCGAAAGCTCGTGGGATTTTAACCACCTGACGCGGCTGAAAGCCCGAGAAAATTTTATTAATTCATATCGCCACGAAACCATGCTTTCATACAAGTTGTAAAATATATTTGTGATCTATTCCCTAATTGTCATGTTAAATATTGAAGCAATTTAACATTCATTATAAACAGTTCTGAACCAAATGGTACATAGATGGTCAGTTTAATAACTTTTGATATGGTTCTGAGGTGGACTGGAATAGTAATGTGATTACACAAATTCAATATCATGGTTATTCTATCACAAAGTCAAACATCAAGTACACAGTGTTTACAAGGAAAGAAGATGCCACCAAGTGAACGTAGCACATTATTGGGACAGAGAGATCGCTTTAGGTTTTGCTTCTTCCATAAACATGCCCATCTCGCCTATCATGCTGTTGTCGCAACGTGTTCTTACTGGTGTCAGACATGACCTCTAACTACAGAGGACTCTCTGTCACTCTTCAACGCCTCGGTCTCAAGTCGCCTCTCTCCCTGATCGTTGAGCTTAAGTGTCCTCCCTCATCTTCCGAGCTTGAGTCGGTCCTCATCTAGCACTGCCAGTTGAGTGTCAGAGAACGCAACTCCTTTTGGCCTAGTAGCTGTTTTAAAACTATTGTGACAATCAACTGCCTACTGTCACAAAAAAATTTCAAATGTATGTGAAATCTTATGGGACTTAAGTGTTAACGTCATCAGTCCCTAAGCTTACACACTACTTAATCTAAATTATCCTAAGGACAAACACACACACCCCTGCCGAGGGAGGACTCTCAGTCTAAAAAGTCAGATTGAACACCTATATCAAAGACCGTCAACCAACGCAGGAGTATGTTCTTCCTGACCGCAAGTTTCCGCCACCATGGTAAAACAGAAAGGAGAGAAACGTTCCAATCTCTTGGCATCGGCTTGGTGCCCTACCAGCCACACCGTCTCAGTCTCATTAGTGTTCTGCGTACTCTTTCTAACAATGTTACCTACGGCCAGAATCTGTTAATGTTGTTGTGGTCTGCAGTCCTGATGCTGGTTTGATGCAGCTCTCCATTCTACCTTATCCTGTGCAAGCTTCTTCATCTCCCAGTACTTACTGCAACCCACATCCTTCTGAATCTGCTTAGTGTATTCATGTCTTGGTCTCCCTCTACGATTTTTACCCTCGACGCTGCCCTCCAATGCTAAATCTGTTATCCCTTGATGCCTCAGAACATGTCCTACCAACCGATCCCTTCTTCTAGTCAAGTTGAGCCAAAAACTTCTCTTGTCACCAATCCTGTTTAACACCTCCTCATTAATTATGTGATCTACCCATCTAATCTTCAGCATTCTTCTGTAGCACCACATTTCGAAAGCTTCTATTCTCTTCTTGTCTAAGCTATTTATTGTCCATGTTTCACTTCCATACATGGCTACACTCCATACAAATACGTTCAGAAACGACTTCCTGACACTTAAATCTATACTCGTTGTTAACAAATTTCTCTTCTTCATAAACACTTTCCTTTCCATTGCCAGTCTACATTTTATATCTTCTGTACTTCGGCCATCATCAGTTATTTTGCTCCCCAAATAGCAAAACTCTTTTACTACTTTAAGAGACTCATTTCCTAATCTAAGTCCCTCAACATCACCCGACTTAATTCGACTACATTCCATTGTCCTCGTTTTGCTTTTGTTGATATTCATCTTATATCCTCCTTTCAAAACACTGTCCATTCCGTTCAACTGCTCTTCCAAGTCCTTTGCTGTCTCTGACAGAATTAGAATATCATCGGCGAACCTCAAAGCTTTTATTTCTTCTCCATGGATTTTAATACCTACTCCGAATTTTTCTTTTGTTTCCTTCACTACTAACTCGATATACAGATTGAATAACATTGAGGAATGGCTACAACCATGTCTCACTCCCTTCCCAACCACTGCTTCCCTTTCATGTCCCTCGACTCTTATAACTGCCATCTGGTTTCTCTACAAATTGTAAATAGCCTTTCGCTCCCTTATTTTATCCCTGCCATCTTTAGAATTTGAAAGAGAGTATTCCAGTCAACATTGTCAAAAGCTTTCTACACATGCTAGAAACGTAGGTTTGCCTTTCCTTACTCTTTCTTCTAAGATAAGTCGTAAGGTCAGTATTCCGTGTTCCAATATTTCTACGGAATCCAAACTGATCTTCCCCGAGGTCCGCTTCTACCAGTTTTTCCATTCGTCTGTAAAGAATTAACGTTAGTACTTTGCAGCTGTGACTTATTAAACTGATAGTTCGGTAATTTTTACATCTGTCAACACCTGCTTTCTTTGGGATTGGAATTACTCTATTCTTCTTGAAGTCTGAGGGTATTTCGCTTTTCAAAACACAGATTACTGACAGTGCTTCTCTGAAATCCCTCTCACCACTGGAAAAGCTGATTCATTCTTTGATTTGGGGGTCATCGGTTCCATCGGATTAGGGAAGGATGGGGAAGGAAATCGGCTGTGCCCTGTCAAAGGAGCCCTCCTGGCATTTGCCTGAAGCGATTTAGGGAAATAACGGAAAACGCACACTACTGGTCATTAAAATTGCTACACCAAGAAGAAATGCAGATGATAAACGGGTATTCATTGGACAAATGTATTATAGTAGAACTGACATGTGATTACAGTTTCACGCAATTAGGGTGCATGATCCCGAGAAATCAGTACCCAGAACAATCGTCTCTGGCCGCAAAAACGGCATTGATACGCCTGGGCATTGAGTCAATTAGAGCTTGGAAGCAGTGTACAGGTACAGCTGCCCATGCAGCTTCAACACGATACCACAGTTCATCAATAGTAGTGACTGGCGTATTATGACGTGCCAGTTGCTCGGCCACCATTGACCAGACGTTTTCAATTGGTGGGAGGTCTGGAGAATGTGCTGACCAGGGGAGCAGTCGAACATTTTCTGTACCTGCAACATACGGTCGTGCATTATGCTGCTGAAATGTAGGGTTTCGCAGGGATCGAATGAAGGGTAGAGCCACGGGCCGTAAAACATCTGGCATGTAACGTCCACTGTTCAAAGCGCCGTCAATGCGAACGAGAGGTGACCGAGACGTGTAACCAATGGCACCCCATACAATCACGCCGGGTGATACGCCAGTATAGCGATGACGAATACACGCTTCCAATGTGCGTTCACCGCGATGTCGCCAAACACGGATGCGACCATCATGATGCTGTACACAGAACCTGGATTCATCCGGAAAAGTTACGTTTTGCCATTCGTGCACCCTAATTCGTCGTTGAGTACACAATGGCAGGCTTTCCAGTCTGCGATGCAGCGTCAAGGGTAACCGCAGCCATGGTCTCCGAGCTGATAGTCCATGCTACTGTAAACGTCATCGAACTGTTCGTGCAGATGGTTGTTGTCTTGGAAACGTCCCCACCTGTTGACTCGGGAATCGAGACGTGGCTTCATGATCCGTTCCAGTCATGCGGATAAGATGCCTGTTATCTCGAGTCCGTTGGGATCCAGCACGGCGTTCCGTATTATCCTCCTGAACCCACCGATTCCATATTGTGCTAACAGTCATTGGATCTCGACCAACGCGAGCAGCAATGTCGCGATACGATAAACCGCAATCGCGATAGGCTACAATCCGACCTTTATCAAAGTCGGAAACGTGATGGTACGTATTTCTCCTCTTTACACGAGGCATCACAACATCGTTTCACCAGGCAACGCTGGTCAACTGCTGTTTGTGTATGAGAAATCGGTTGGAAACTTTCCTCATGTCAGCACGTTGTAGGTGTCGCCACCGGCGCCAAACTTGTGTGAATGCTCTGAAAAGCTAATCGTTTGCATATCAAAGCATCTTCTTCCTGTCGGTTAAATTTCGCGTCTGTAGCACGTCATCTTCGTGATGTAACAATTTTAATGGCCAGTAGTGTAAATCAGGATGGCACGACGAGGGCTCGAACCATAGTCCTCCCGAAAGCCAGTCCACTGGCAAAGCTCTTTCTAGCTAGTGGAATCACCGTACGTCCAATAAGTTAGATGGGGGGAACAGGAGGACCGAGGAAAGGGGGAGGGGGTATCATTTTAACATAATGTGATAACTGTGTATGTTGTGCCCTGTCATTGGCAGTCCGTGGCCCAGCACTTGCCTGACGGCTGTGTGGTCGTCAATTACTCGGTGGGGGTGGGGGCACAAGTGCACAAAGAACTGGCCGTGAGCTCACTGTCCAACTAGAAAGGACACCGCCTCCTGTGTCCCAAGAGACGTCCCGCGGTGCGACCAGCAATCTCATTCCAGGGCTCGCTCTCTGCTGATGGCTACCTGTCTGCCGCTACACACATGCAGGAAATCCAATCAGAATATCAAATCACAGAGAGTCAGCACTGGCATCGCAACCATTGTCAAACTTTCTGCGACAAAGGCAAAAAAATTTTTGTCTATTTATGTGAAATTGTAGGCATTGACTTCACAAATTAAAATTTAAATAAGATAAACATTTTTTGAAACAAATTATGGGAACCAACTAAGACATTCGCGACAGCACCAGAGCTGGATTCTAGCAAGACTAGATTTCTCTCTGAAGAAGATCGAGCTGATAATACAACCCGCATATATTATTAGATCACTTTATTAAAACCCGAACAATCTGTAATACTTAAAGTGGAACAATCCATGTACACAGCAGTGTCTATGTATTTGGTATTGCCGCTGAACTCCAACCTATCACTAGATATAGTACAGAATAATAGTCGTCTCTCAATATACAGGGTGATTATAATTAAAGTTGAACTTTCAAATCGCTGTAGAAATAAGACCACTGGTCAGAATGACGTCAAATTGCAAAGGAATTTTATCGAAGAAGGGGGAATAACGTATGGTAGAAGAAAAATAAATAGTTGCAAAATGTAGCAATAGATGGCACTGTAAGCATCATAATTTAATAGTCGTCGACTATAAATGACGAATGAATCATATAACAATGCCTAAGGTATACGTTTGACGTTAAACAAACTGTTCTACTCAGTGTGCAGGTGTGATACTGTTAGTTACGTAAGGCCATCCACCACGGCAAGGTCATATCACATCACATGGGAGAAATCGGTTTTTAATTGTACTGAGGCCGAAAACCGCATAAAAAGCATCAGTTACGTCGGTCTTTAATTGCTATAAGGCCAAAAAAACCATAAAAAGCATCAATAACACCGATTTTTAGATGTCCTGAGGCCAAAAACTGCATAAAAAGCATCAATCGCATCGGTTTTTAATTGTCGTGAGGCCAGAAACAGCATAAAAAGCATCAATCAAAATCAAATCGGGTATTAGTTTCCGTGTGACTGGCGTAAAACATATTCAATATGCCTGTCCACCGTTTTCTGCAACAAATTGAAATCGAGAAATAGCATGTGCAACAACTGATCGGAGTGTTTCCGGGATCACGTTCAGAGTGTGTTGCGCATTGCTTGCCTTCAATGCAGCTAAGTTTGCAATCGAAACACTGAACACAACATCTTTCAGATAGCCACACAGCCAGAAGCCTCATGGATTAAGATGTGATAAAAGGGACGACCGGGCTGTAGAGAAAGGGCGGCTGATGATTCTAGCATTTCCGAATTGGCGCTCCAGCAGCTGCTTAACTGGATTTGCAATGTGCAGAGGTGCGCCATCTTGCATAAAAATGATCCCATCCACGCTGTTGGAGAGCTGGAATGACGTGGTTGCGCAAAAGACACTCATAGCGCTCACCAGTGACGGTACAGGTAACAGGACCGGAAGCATCTGTCTCTTGAAAAAAATATGGCTCTATGGTAAATCATGCCGTAAACCCACACCCCACAGTGACCTTTTCAGAATCAGGTGGTACTAACTGAATTGTGTGTGCATTTTCCGTTGCCCATGTTCGACAGTTCTGTGTATTGACTTATCCTGTCATATGGAAGTGGACTTCGTCTGTCCACAAAATCTTCCACGGCCAACCATTTTCCACTTCCACGCGAGCAAGGAATTCTAAAGTAGAGACCTCTCTTGCAGGCAGGTTAACAGGAAGCAACTCTTGCACATAGCTAATTTTGAATGGATAGCAAAGAAGGATGTTCCGTAGTATTTTACGCACCGTGCTGACGAGTATGTCCAATCTTCGGGAACTTCTCTGTGCACCACACCACCAGACCCACGGCAGTCATCAGACCAACGTCTTTTTTCAAACCCTTCTGTGTCCGGAAAACCTGCAGAACGACGTGTGCACAGTCATCATTCTTGTAATACAGCTTTACAAGCAGAGCGCTATCCTCCATTGAGACAGTCATGGTGAACGTCGCATACGCGAAAGGAGGAAAAGCCGCGTACCCGGCGTATTTATACCAACTTCAATAGGTCATGCGCATCACAGTTTTTTCGGTTAGGTATTCTGACACATACAGCGCCGTCTGTCGATCATCTTTCAAACTATTTTTTTCTTCCGCCATACGTTTTATCCCTTCTCTGATAATAATCTGTTGCACTTTAACGTCGTTCTCACCAGTGGTGTTATTTTATAATTCGCTATTAACTTCGATATAATTGTGACTTCTTCGAACTGCTGGATCTCACGTAATACAATGTCGTCATCATAAGCAATGATTGGAGATTGTGGTGAGCAATACTGTGCTCTGATGTAAGTACTCTTCCTGCAGTGGCGGCGTATGGGGCCTCTTGATAGCCTCCCTACGCCGACGTCTCTCATTCATTACTGCGTCAGGCAGTGTCTGTCCTCACTTGTGCTGCCATTGTGAGGTACCAACTTTGACATGGGACCTCGTTCTTCAGACGACACCACAGCCACAGTGAGGGTTTGTGACTAGAGGCCACATGCATGAAGGATTCCACCTTGCTCTGAGAGATGACTTAATACGAGGGCTATCCACAAAGTACATTACGTTTTGGAACTAAAAATAAATAAAGTATTGGAAATTTTTTTAATTATATACAAATGAAAGCCACACTTAAATACTACTTTTCTACATAGTTGCCATTTAAATTAGAGCACTTATCGTAGCGATGAACGAGCTTGGAAATTCCTTCGTCGTAAAATTCGTCCGCCTGCGCCTTCAACCAGTTGGTTACCTCTTCTTTTGGGACAGAAATTGTGTGAATCTTGTGGATTTCCTGGAAAGAGGCACTACAATAAATTCTCAAACATATTGCCGACTGCGCCTTACACCACGTGGTTTAAGTAGGTTGTTTAGCTTTTTTTATTGGTAACGCCACGTAGCGCTCTGTATAAAAATCACTGGCTGTGCTGTGTGCAGTCAGTGGCTGGTTGGCATTGTTGTAATACTCGCCATTGTAGTGTTGGGCAGCTGGATGTTAACAGCGCGTAGCGTTGCGCAGTTGGAGGTGAGCCGCCAGCAGTGATGGATGTGGAGAGAGAGATGGCGGAGTTTTGAAATTTTGTAAGACTGGATGTGTTGAACTGCTATATATATTATGACTATTAAGGTAAATACATTGTTTGTTCTCTATTAAAAACCTTCATTCGCTAACTATGCCTATCAGTAGTTAGTGTCTTCCGTAGTTTGAATCTTTTATGTAGCTGGCAGTAGTGGCGCTCGCTGTATTGCAGTAGTTCCAGTAACCAAGATTTTTGTGAGGTAAGCGATTTGTGAAGCGTATAGGTTAATGTTAGTCAGGGCCATATTTTGTAGGGATTTTTGAAAGTCAGATTGCATTGCGCTAAAAATATTGTGTGTCAGTTTAAGCACAGTCTTGTATAATTTTTGTAAGGGGACGTTTCATATGTCGACCCTTAGCCGATGATACCTCACTGGAATCTTCTGATTTTTTCTTGTAGTTTGTGTAATTAGTGTAGCTTTTGTTTATTGCTAGCACGTAATTATAGAGAGTATTTCCTTTGTAGTTATAGTTTTTCATTGTTGTACAGTAAAACAGTTGTGGCATGCATGTAGATTTGCAGCAAGTATTTCGTAGCTGCGCTTGCGATTAACGAGATATTATTTTCAGTGCGACGTTAATGTGTTCTCTTATTTTTGTTGTTCAAATTGTGCTTTTCTGTGTTATCGTGTGAAATATTGTGACAATAATGGCGTCTGAAAAACGTAATACTAGGCTCCGAAGTAAACTGAGAAATGACAGTGAAGACGAAAGCAGTATGTTAGCGCCACCGAGTAATGAATTAACTAATGTTTAAAGTAGTAATTTGGTAATTGTGCATAGGGAAATGGAGCGGGCTGCAAATAATGGTGTAGGCAGTGAAAGAATTAGTGAACAGGGAAGCATTATCGATCGATCGGTTAGCAACAGCTCGCCTCAGGAATCCGAAATGACACTACACAATCTTGCAAATACTGTACATTCAGGTTTTGCGTCCTCACCGTTTTCTCAAATAAGTCAAGACACATTTTCTGCTTGTCAAAATGTGAATGTTGCCGGTGCAAATGCACTGTCGAAAAGCATAGAGGAATAGATTCCAGACACTAATACATTATTATTACAATTAATGCAACAAATGGGACAAAAGCTTCAAAAGTTAGACACAATGGAACAAAATCAGAGACAAACACAGCAAAAGCTCCAAAAGTTAGACACAATGGAACAAAATCAGAGACAAACACAGCAAAAGCTTCAAAAGTTAGACGTCACACTTGAACAAACACGTGAAGATTTAACTACTGAGTTACATAATATTGAATCGAAATGTCAAAAAGTCAGTAATGACGTAAAAACACAGATTTTTGAGCATTTTCAACCTATTTTTTCGCGGCTATAAAATGCATTAAAGAATCACGAAGCAGCCATAAAAGAACTGCAAACTATTGTTCATGAAAATCATGAGACCTTGCCAGCTAAAATTGACTCAGTTGCATCTACTGATTTGGTTACACAACTTGCAAAAACTCAAGAAAACTTAAAGGACACAGTAGATACTCTGAAAATTGGTTCAGAAAGACATATGGAGGAAATTAGTTCATTATCAGAGAAAGTAGTTTAACTTTCGGATCAGCTAAATAATTTATCTACGAAGGTAGATGATAATCTGAATGACACAAAACCGGTAGTCTTTAATGACACAGAAGAGTTCGAACAAATTAGGAAATTCAAACAAAATCAGAATCAAATTAATACTCAACACCAAAGAGAAACCCGGGAACTACAAGATCAGCTGACACAGGTAATACAAGAAATACGTATTTCAGAGGACACTCGCGCTCCAGTACGGGAAGAGGGACATAGAAATACGGATGAACCAAAAAATAATAACACAGGGCACTTCGGAAATTATGAAAGAAAATGGAAAGGCGCATTGAATTTTGAGATGGAACCGCCGAATCGACGTAACAGTGAGCGATGTGCGACTCGACGACACGATGATTTTGACTATAAGCTGTTCATTACTACACGTAAATTCAAAACATTTAAGAATTCTGGCAACGACATTCATCCACGAGCATGGCTTCATCAATTCTCTCATTTTTTTCCTCCCAACTGGTCATTGCGGCACACATTAGAATTTATGTGTGGCTACTTAGAGAATGAACCAGCTGTAAGAATGTGATCGGTCATACACAATTGCCACAGTGAAGGAGAATTTTACCATGCCTTCCTCTCAGCATATTGGTCTAAAGCCACACAAGACCGAGTAAAACATGGCATCATAATGATGAAACATTTCGAACAATCTGAATTTTCCAGTCTTGTGAAATATTTTGAAGACATGTTGCACAAGAATCAGTACCTGTCAAACCCATACAGCCCCTCGGAACCCATCCGCATTTGCTTAATTAAATTACCTGAACATTTACAGCATATTATTTTGGCAGGACGTAGCAAAGACGACATTGAAGCTTTTCAGGGACTCTTACAAGACTTAGAAATTGACACTGACAATCGCGGAACGCGAAAACAGGAACACAACAATTACAGGTCACATCCGTTCACATTCCACGGTGAAAGAAATAATAACTGGACACGACAAGGCTATTCTCACAACACAAATCGTGACCAAACCAGACACCACCCGTATGACAACCGTTGGCAGAGTAGTAATAATTACAGGGAAAGATCACCTCTGCGCGGTAATGACTATCACAGAGACAATCATAGAAACAGACAATATGGCAACCAGAACTATTATTATCACGGGAGACAGAATAATTTCAGACGCAAGGGTCCACCGCGCAGTGATAATTCAGGGAGAATTTCTCCACCACTTAACGACAAGAAAGAAACTACAGGAACTACCGACATGACGACAGACGATATAATCATAACCACAGAGCGGAATTTCATCAGATCTGGCGGGATTCAAACAGAACTGGGCCCTCTCGGCAAGGTGAATTTGTAGAAGTTAGGTCTCCTAATCCCAATAACGACGCACACGCCAACAAAGAGATAGCAGACAATGACTCGCACCGCAGGCAGCCACGTGCCGCGGCTGGCTCAGAGAAATATAACACAGGCGCTAACCTTGAGAAAAACTCCAGTATTCTTTACCGACGTTTACCGCGTGATAATTGCGTTCAAGTTGAAACTCTGAGTACTATGAAGAGTAAAGGATTGCACCATATTTCACATGTAAAACGTTTATTGAGAGATAATCTGCTTTTTAACTTAGTCTTTGCCATAAAATTTTTCACTTCACGCTACTAGTACAATTTGTCGCACTGAGAAAACTATTAACATGCAACAATGTTTTGAAGTTAACTATAAAGTCGAGCACCTAGGGAAAATTTTTAAACAGAAATTACGAATGCATTGTTATAGTGAACTGACGACACAGTGTTGTATTTGTACATTCTTGCTTGTTAGTTGCACGATTACGTAACGACTATAAGGCTTACATACTTAGAACATTTACCAGTTCTGGTAATGAGATTTTAATGCAACATTTTGGTTTCCTTGAAAATACATTCTGGATTTAAAGTACTTTCTGTGAGATACCAGACGACACAGTGGTTAGTTTATGTGACAGCTACACGATTTTATCACGACGCTACTAATAAGTGACAATTTACAATGTTGCTTTTGCGTTTTATCTGTTTTATATCTGCATAGTTCTTCTGAATTCTTCTGGAAAAGAAAACGTGTTATAGTATTAACTTTTGTAGTATAGCTACTATGAGACAGCCTTTACCGTAGCACAACAATACGTTACATTATAGTACTTTTTTGGTCACGATAAGATATGTTATAACTACGATATCTATACGCATAGCATTTCACGTTTGTTTATCATGAGGTAACTACATTGACTACTGCAGAACTTAGCTTTCGGAGGACGATAACTACAATACTTCCACAGAGATTATCTTACAACACGACGCACAGTTTAGCGCTACAGTACACGTATTTGAGTGACTAATTTTGTACTTAAAACATTTATTTTTAAAGATATTTGAAGTACAATGATACAAAGGTTTTCCGTGATACATTTCATTCCATTGCTGTAATCTGTAACACCTAAGGGTATAATTACATTAATCCTCAGGGGGGTACACGCTTACTTTGTGTACCATGTGTGTGGCAAGCACAAGGAGCCCTAGCTAATACGGTATTTGCTTATACAACTTTACACATTGGTACAATATTTCTCTAACACAGAATTACACAGCTATGTGATCATTTAACTGAGAGAGACAAATATTTATTTTACTACATCAGTGACAGATGTTTACGTAATTACACGGTTGGATAACTTCACACTTATGAAATTGTTTTTTGTCTGTACTTTGTGAAATGTTCATATTTTTTCAGAACCATTGTGATACTATGAGAGCTTTGAACGATGTATTTGGTATCGGGTCATGATTTTTAAAGTACGTTTGTGGCAGGTGACACTTTTGAAATGAGGAGAGAATTTTTTTAGGTTTTGAAATTATTGGAGGAAGCTACAACTACACTCCTGGAAATGGAAAAAAGAACACATTGACACCGGTGTGTCAGACCCACCATACTTACTCCGGACACTGCGAGAGGGCTGTACAAGCAATGATCACACGCACGGCACAGCGGACTCACCACGAACCACGGTGTTGGCCGTCGAATGGCGCTAGCTGCGCAGCATTTGTGCACCGCCGCCGTCAGTGTCAGCCAGTTTGCCGTGGCATACGGAGCTCCATCACAGTCTTTAACACTGGTAGCATGCCGCGACAGCGTGGACGTGAACCGTATGTGCAGTTGACGGAGTTTGAGCGAGGGCGTATAGTGGGCATCCGGGAGGCCGGGTGGACGTACCGCCGAATTGCTCAACACGTGGGGCGTGAGGTCTCCACAGTACATCGATGTTGTCGCCAGTGGTCGGCGGAAGGTGCACGTGCCCGTCGACCTGGGACCGGACCGCAGCGACGCACGGATGCATGCCAAGACCGTAGGATCCTACGCAGTGCCGTAGGGGACCGCACCGTCACTTCCCACCAAATTAGGGACACTGTTGCTCCTGGGGTATTGGGGAGGACCATTCGCAACCGTCTCCATGAAGCTGGGCTACGGGACGAATGGAGACATGTCGTCTTCATCGATGAGTGTCGCTTCTGCCTTGGTGCCAATGATGGTCGTATGCGTGTTTGGCGCAGTGCAGATGAGCGCCTCAATCAGGACTGCATACGACCGAGGCACACAGGGCCAACACCCGGCATCATGGTGTGGGGAGCGATCTCCTACACTGGCCGTACACCACTGGTGATCGTCGAGGGGACACTGAATAGTGCACAGTACATCCAAACCGTCATCGAACCCATCGTTCTACCATTCCTAGACCGGCAAGGGAACTTGCTGTTCCAACAGGACAATGCATGTCCGCATGTATCTCGTGCCACCCAACGTGCTCTAGAAGGTGTAAGTCAACTACCCTGGCCAGCAAGATCTCCGGATCTGTCCGCCATTGAGCATGTTTGGGACTGGATGAAGCGTCGTCTCACGCGGTTTGCACGTCCAGCACGAACGCTGGTCCAACTGAGGCGCCAGGTGGAAATGGCATGGCAAACCGTTCCACAGGACTACATCCAGCATCTCTACGATCGTCTCCATGGGAG
Source organism: Schistocerca gregaria (assembly GCF_023897955.1). Taxonomy (NCBI): domain Eukaryota; kingdom Metazoa; phylum Arthropoda; class Insecta; order Orthoptera; family Acrididae; genus Schistocerca; species Schistocerca gregaria. The sequence continues at coordinate 472,001,647 of NC_064921.1, forward strand.
AATAGCAGCCTGCATTGCTGCGAAAGGTGGATATACACTGTACTAGTGCCGACATTGTGCATGCTCTGTTGCCTGTGTCTATGTGCCTGTGGTTCTGTCAGTGTGATCATGTGATGTATCTGACCCGAGGAATGTGTCAATAAAGTTTCCCCTTCCTGGGACAATGAATTCACGGTGTTCTTATTTCAATTTCCAGGAGTGTATTTTGAGATTAGGCTGAGGTTTTATGATGTTATGATGACGATGTGTATTACGCTGTTGTGGTATGTTTATGATCAATAAACTGATGCTATATGAGTTATTTGATTATGCTATGCATCTGTTACGATGAGATATTGAAGACGTGTCGACAAATGAGGTAATGAATAATGAGTAGTGGTAAGGGACTCTGGTTTGTGAAAAAGGTTGTTGGAAACCAAAAATCGTACTTTAAGAGTTATGAAATGTATGTAAGTCCGTGATTGTATTACAATGCCGACGAAAATTTTTTGGACACTGTTATATTTATAATATTTTATTTTCTACACATTTGTAACGCAAATTCTCAACCTGTGAAAATATTTTTATATGAGACTGCCACTGTAGCGGAAATTGGAGTCGTAAATATTTCGGTAAGAAAGATAAGTGACCACCTGCACGTAATGCGTCGTGGGCACCCAGCTGTGTGACAGCCACCTGGCATCAAGCCATTAGTGTGTGCCTTTCAGAGGCACAAGAAAAAAGAGGCTATTATCCTCGCTATTGACGTTCCTTTGTAGAAAGCATCGCTAAAACGACACGCTCATTACTTGGAAAGATACTTTCTTCCATCTGCACACCTGATAATGACAAGCGTCTTTCTGTGAGAGTTGAGAGAATTTGTACTAATTTGTGACATGTCACCGGACTCTTGAATGATATTTTTATGCTTTGTACATAGTTGCTTATTTCATTTGATACCTGTTTTCCAGTTGTGTTGCAGCATTAGTTTTATAAAATAAAATTAAATGCATTTGGTAATGTGAATACTTTCTGTCAACAGATCTATTAAATAATTATTGTATGATCCACATTCTTCGAAAAAGGAGCTCTTAGAATGGAAAGAACAATAGGATGGGACTAATAACAGTAACTGCGTACTTAATTTTCTTTTCAACTGCTTGGTAATATCTTTTGTAGAATTAGTTTTGTGGTGCACCACTTTAATGACATAGACATTAAGATGTGAATATACATTTCCCTTATCTGCACTGTAGTCTTTACTGTAATATTTTTTCTGTTTGAGCTTTGTAATGTTTAGATATAAGTTATTGCATTTGCTGCTGCTGTTTGCCAGGCATAGTGTAACTGAATTTCACTTTGTAGTACTCTGTTAAGCCAGTTTTACTACTGATTTATTTTTCTTGTTGCTGTACATTGCTTCATATTAGTGATAATGTTGCATTTGATTTGCTAACTTATATATATTAATGCTTCCTTTACCAATTTGCATTTTTTTGTAAATGCTGTTTGTGTTAATTGTTTTGTGCTGCTGCATTGTGTCGTCCCTTACTTTAGCATCTGGGCTCAGTAGGTTTAAGTTAGCTTAAGAGGGGGTAGACTATATAAGAAACTAACTATGATGAATTGGAAGAAATGCATTGACAGGCTATAAGAAAATGGTTTGGCCAAAAAAGTAGTGTACAGTGGAGAAAAAGTATTTTTGAAAGAGGATGTGAACAGAATACAGAAAGCCTGCTTGGATAGGATTTTTTTTTGGCTGGAGCAGATGTTGAAATAAGAGGGACGATCTATGGAATGAAGTTTTGGGTTGGACTGCAGTACCAAATGTTACACTGAAAACAAACCATGTCCTTTCCTTTTGTGTTATCCCACAATGTGTTTGTGTACCCTTGTGTATTTGTTTTCTTCCTGTCTCTGTGTACTGTTTCATAGAATTTTTTTGTCTTGTAATGCTAAGCTACATTCACTATGATGAGGAATACTGTTATCCTCAAATATAATTTGTATTAATAATATGTTATTTACTTTGTAAAGATGTTAGACATTATTAATTCTGTTCTGTTTTAATGCTCATTTGTGAAGTTGATGTTTCAATAATTATTCTTATCTTTTATGTATTTACTTATGTCGTAATTCCTGTAACACTGATGAATATGTTTATTTCTATTCTTTTGTAAAGCCTCTATTTCTACAAATGTTATCTGTATTATTATGTTTTAATGATGTATTTTGTACCTTTGTTATTGTATTCTTATGTTATAAAATTGTAATTGACACCAGTTCATCAAATTATTAACTTGTAAGTTACATTTCACTGCACACGTTTTTGTTGGTCATAGTATATGAACAATATGTGAGAAGTAGGAGGACTGTTAGTGTTTGCACGTGTGTTGATAATTCAGCAAGGGACTGGATAACAGCATTGCTGGTTCTAAGGACATTTCAAAAAAAAATTTTGTGAGTTCACAAGTGGTGGTTTATGGACTTGCTATATTCTCCGCAAGACTTTTCGATGGTGATTCTGCACCTGCACAGTCGCAACGGATGGCTCCTAGGACTACAAGGATTACAGTGGGTCTGCATCTTTGATGGCCCACGAATACCATTATTTCTACAAGGACTGCAATGGGACTGCACCTCTGGTGGCCCAACAATACCACTCTCTACCAGAACTACAGTAGGTCTACTCTGTAGTGACCTACCTACCAGTATTCTTCAAAACTTCGACTGACTCTTCGTTGGGTTTGCTCAGTTGTGGCCCATTACCTGTCTGCATGTCAAGAGTCAGCAGTGTATTTCTGTTGGAAGGGCAACACTACTTCTTCAAGACTGCTTAGAAATCCACTACTTCTGAGTGCATTTTCTTTTATTGCTCAGACATTGAGAAAAACACTACTATTTTACTGTGATGAACGATCAGGACTGTCTTTATGGACTGTGAGAAAATCTTAGCTTTTAACCAACATTGTATTAATAAGTGTGTGCAGTTGATATCTTTCTTACTGTAATTATGAAAAATTTTTTCAAATCTGTATTGGCCAGTGCCCAAAACAATTTGAAATTTTTTTTGTGGGGAGCGTGGGGACTGTGTAAGTAGACTGTTTAGGTTTTTTTATTGGTAACGCCACGTAGCGCTCTGTATAAAAATCACTGGCTGTGCTGTGTGCAGTCAGTGGCTGGTTGGTATTGTTGTAATACTCGCCATAGTAGTGTTGGGCAGCTGGATGTTAATAGCGCGTAGCGTTGCGCAGTTGGAGGTGAGCCGCCAGCAGTGGTGGATGTGGAGAGAGAGATGGCGGAGTTTTGAAATTTTGTAAGACCGGATGTCATGAACTGCTATATACATTATGACTTTTGAACACTATTAAGGTAAATACATTGTTTGTTCTCTATTAAAATCTTTCATTTGCTAACTATCTCTATCAGTAGTTAGTGCCTTCCGTAGTTTGAGTCTTTTATTTAGCTGGCAGTAGTGGCGCTCGTTGTATTGCAGTAGTTCGAGTAACCAAGATTTTTGTGAGCTAAGCGATTTGTCAAACGTATAGGTTAATGTTAGTCAGGGCCATTTTTCTTGTAGGGATTTTTGAAAGTCAGATTGCGTTGCACTAAAAATATTGTGTGTCAGTTTAAGCACAGTCTTGTATAATTTTTCTAAGGGGACGTTTCAGTGGTTACCTCTTCTTGAAGCTGTGCGTCGTCATCAAAATGCTGCATAGCCTACCACTTCTTCGTTGCTGGGAATAAGTGGAAGTCGCTCGGTGCCAGGTCGGGACTGTACAGCGGATGAGGAAACAACTCCCACTTAAAAGATTCGAGAACTTCACGAGTGGCATTTGCCATTTGGGCCCGGGCGTTGTCGTGAATCAGTAACATCTTTGAGCCCAACTTTCCCCTGTGCTTGTTTTGTATTGCTCTTCTGAGGTTGTGCAGAGTTTGGCAACATCTTTGAGAATTTATTGTAGTGCCTCTTTCCAGAATCCACAAGATTCACACCATTTCTGTCCCAAAAGAAGAGGTAACCAACTGGTTGAAGGGGCAGGCGGACGAATTTTACGACGAAGGAATTTCCAAGCTCGTCCATCGCTACGATAAGTGCCTTAATTTAAATGGCAACTATGTAGAAAAGTAGTATTTACGTGTGGATTTCATCGGTAAATAATAAAAAATTCCCAATACTTTACTTATTTTTAATTTCAAAACGTAATGTACTTTGTGGATAGCCCTCGTATATAGTGGGCACTTGTGTGAAGGACACAGAGTGTCAAACAGTTGTAAACAAGTCAAATGTTTTTTCACACATCATTTCTGAACCACTGTAATGAACTATTGTAAACTGAAATACAGAATGCTAGTGCTACATTTATATTTGGCTAATGGTGTACTTTTAACTAGTATTTAATCTACAATATAAAATAATGTCCCATTAATGCACAAATCACAATTTGCATTTGAGCAAAATTCTTCTAGCAGAAAATTTTATAAACCATACTATTAATGAGGGTTTTGAAAGTGGAATGTGTTTATATTGAACGGAAGCTAACAATAAAGTGCTGAATGAAATTTTATTACCTTTTAACCACGTTTTACATATACAGACCCAAACATTCCATACCATATCTACACTACAGTAAACTCTCAATACTGATTTGTGTAATCTGCATTACATTATTTCATTCATAGCAAGATAGGCCTTCAGTATGAATCATCATAAGTTTACTGTCTCTACAGAAAGACAATTTCTGATTTTTGTTTTCATATTTTTCATGCAACTAAACCCTCGCTCACAGTCAACTCGCTCACAGTCATCTCAATGTAAGGGTATTCTAATGGCGTATCCTATAATTAAATCCATGAGAGGGAATTGTTCAGTCATCTTACTAACGTAAATGAGCTCAACGAGCACTATGAAAGTCATTCCATTGCATCTACTCTACAACATCTTCTCAAATAAAGCGCATTCCAGTAAAAGATCATTTAAATTTGCAGATGTGGCAGACTTAATTGGTGCCTATATATTTCTGTGATTTGCTTATTGGCACACTCGTCATCATTTTCTGTGATTTTTATGATGTAGTATAGTAAACACTCCAATCTTATCTAAATCCCCTAGTCTCTCACAAAATCCATAAGCATATTATTATCTAAGTCCTTGCAAATCGTGCAGTCAGTAGCACTTCTGTGCTGCCATGACTCCTGTTTAATACTCCTAAGATACCCGCACTCACCTTCTTGAATTTTTTCAGTACTTTATCAAGAAAAGAACCGTAACTGGGACCGGATTTCATTTAAGATCCTCGAGCCCTTGTATGCATGAGTTCACGCAGATTTGCACACTTTCGACATGTAAATCAGGCTTCTGAAAAGTCAAGCACAATTCGTTAACAAGGAATATGACATCTTTCATAAAACACAATTATAAGAAAGATTTTAGACGTTTTACATTTTTTAGTAAGCCAGTAGCTATTGGTCTTTTATCTTTTTCCAGCACAGACATCGAGCGAGGTGGCGCAGTGGTTAGCACACTGGACTCAAATTCGGGAGGACGACGGCTCAGTCCCGTGTAATCCTGATTTAGGTTTACCGTCATTTCCCTAAATCGCCACAGGCAAATGCCGGGATGGTTCCTTTGAAAAGGCACGGCCGACTTCCCCATCCTTCCCTAATTCGGTGAGACTGATGACCTCGCAGTTCGGTCTCCCCTTCCCAAATCAACCCAACCCAACCAGCACAGCTATCAAAGAATTCCGCTTTACACACTGTTGATATACCACCTCTCCAAATGAGAGCCAGCGAATGGCGGAAGTTCTAGCAAACTATTTCCTTCCTTCATTAAGTATTTCTTGCATATCTTTTAATGCTTGGGATTTCTTTGGTGACTGTTCAGAGTAGCTATAAATTCTGTTTAGGATATCCTAAAAATTTATAAGCTTCAGATGGTATTCAGTTCCTTGACTGACTGCTACGGCTGACTGAGGGGCCACACAATATAAATGTAATATGTTGGTGTAATTGTTCTTAGAATGAGTTGCTGTCCCAGATCGAACTTCTGTCCAGATACACCATCAGTGGCAACTGAGGAGCAATTACTCTTATCATTGCCACACCTATCCAGAGTTCCTACAACACGTGAATACATTTCTCTCACGGTAACCTGGTGGTCGACGCAGAGTTTAAGTAGTGCAAGTACACTTTCTGCTTCTGTGCTATTTTTACATATGTAATTAGAGCTTCTGTTTGAGTAATATCGGTAGACTCGTCTACCATGATTGAATACCACCTGACTGCCTTTATTTCTGATAAAATATCATCAGCAATTATTTTGCACGTTGTATTATCCATAACATGAATACTGTCATAACTTCCATAATTTGCATTGCTACTGGAAGTTAATATGGTCAAAGAAAGACAGCCTGAATCTACATACAGTTCTTTTAATAAGAAGAACTTTCTTGTAATAATATTTTCTTCGTTATTGTGTAGATGATTTTTATAGGGACTACTACACTTTTCTCAGCGTTTTTACAGGACGCAGCGGAGACTTTGACAAAATTTTGTGCCTCTAATAACTCTTTGACAGTAACTCTTATGGTCCTCCGAGATTTCATGCCTCCTAATGTATCGGCCCCCCCATGAACCATGGACCTTGCCGTTGGTGGGGAGGCTTGTGTGCCTCAGCAATACAGATGGCCGTACCGTAGGTGCAACCACAACGGAGGGGTATCTGTTGAGAGGCCAGACAAACATGTGGTTCCTGAAGAGGGGCAGCAGCCGTTACAGTAGTTGCAGGGGCAAAAGTCTGGATGATTGACTGATCTGGCCTTGCAACATTAACCAAAACGGCCTTGCTGTGCTGGTACTGCGAACGGCTGAAAGCAAGGGGAAACTACAGCCGTAATTTTTCCCGAGGACATACAGCTTTACTGTATGATTAAATGATGATGGCATCCTCTTGGGTAAAATATTCCGGAGGTAAAATAGTCCCCCCTTCGGATCTCCGGGCAGGGACTACTCAGGAGGATGTTGTTATCAGGAGAAAGAAAACTGGCGTTCTACGGATCGGAGCGTGGAATGTCAGATCCCTTAATCGGGCAGGTAGGTTAGAAAATTTAAAAAGGGAAATGGATAGGTTAAAGTTAGATATAGTGGGAATTAGTGAAGTTCGGTGGCAGGAGGAACAAGACTTCTGGTCAGGTGACTACAGGGTTATAAACACAAAATCAAATAGGGGTAATGCAGGAGTAGGTTTAATAATGAATAGGAAAATAGGAATGCGGGTAAGCTACTACAAACAGCATAGTGAACGCATTATTGTGGCCAAGATAGATACGAAGCCCACACCTACTGCAGTAGTACAAGTTTATATGCCAACTAGCTCTGCAGATGATGAAGAAATTGAAGAAATGTACGATGAAATAAAAGAAATTATTCAGATAGTGAAGGGAGACGAAAATTTAATAGTAATGGGTGACTGGAATTCGAGTGTAGGAAAAGGGAGAGAAGGAAACATAATAGGTGGATATGGATTGGGGCTAAGAAATGAAAGAGGAAGCCGCCTAGTAGAATTTTGCACAGAGCACAACTTAATCATAGCTAACACTTGGTTTAAGAATCATGAAAGAAGGTTGTATACGTGGAAGAACCCTGGAGATACTAATAGGTATCAGATAGATTATATAATGGTAAGACAGAGATTTAGGAACCAGGTTTTAAGTTGTAAGACATTTCCAGGGGCAGATGTGGACTCTGACCACAATCTGTTGGTTATGACCTGTAGATTAAAACTGAAGAAACTGCAAAAATGTGGGAAATTAAGGAGATGGGACCTGGATAAACTGAAAGAACCAGAGGTTGTACAGAGTTTCAGGGACAGCATAAGGGAACAATTGACAGGAATAGGGGAAAGAAATACAGTAGAAGAAGAAAGGTAGCTCTGAGGGATGTAGTAGTGAAGGCAGCAGAGGATAAAGTAGGTACAATGACGAGGGCTGCTAGAAATCCTTGGGTAACAGAAGAAATATTGAATTTAATTGATGAAAGGAGAAAATATAAAAATGCAGTAAATGAAGCAGGCAAAAAGGAATACAAACGTCTCAAAAATGAGATCGACAGGAAGTGCAAAATGGCTAAACAGGGATGGCTAGAGGACAAATGTAAGGATGTAGAAGCTTATCTCACTAGGGGTAAGATAGATACTGCCTACAGGAAAATTAAAGAGACCTTTGGAGAGAAGAGAACCACGTGTATGAATATCAAGAGCTCAGATGGCAGCCCAGTTCTAAGCAAAGAAGGGAAGGCAGAAAGGTGGAAGGAGTATGTAGAAGGTTTATACAAGGGCGATGTACTTGAGGACAATATTATGGAAATGGAAGAGGATGTAGATGAAGACGAAATGGGAGATACGATACTGCGTGAAGAGATTGACAGAGCACTGAAAGACCTGAGTCGAAACAAGGCCCCCGGAGTAGACAACATTCCATTAGAACTACTGACGGCCTTGGGACAACCAGTCCTGACAAAACTCTACCAGCTGGCGAGCAAGATGTATGAGACATGCGAAATACCCTCAGACTTCAAGAAGAATATAATAATTCCAATCCCAAAGAAAGCAGATGCTGACAGATGTGAAAATTACCGAACTATCAGTTTAATAAGCCACGGCTGCAAAATACTAACGCGAATTCTTTACAGTCGAATGGAAAAACTGGTAGATGCAGACCTCGGGGAGGATCAGTTTGGATTCCGTCGAAATGTTGGAACACGTGAGGCAATACTGACCTTACGACTTATCTTAGAAGAAAGATTAAGAAAAGGCAAACCCACGTTTCTAGCATTTGTATACTTAGAGAAAGCTTTTGACAATGTTGACTGGAATACTCTTTTTCAAATTCTAAAGGTGGCAGGGGTAAAATACAGGGAGCGAAAGGCTATTTATAATTTGTACAGAAACCAGATGGCAGTAATAAGAGTCGAGGGGCATGAAAGGGAAGCAGTGGTTGGGAAAGGAGTGAGACAGGGTTGTAGCCTCTCCCCGATGTTGTTCAATCTGTATATTGAGCAAGCAGTAAAGGAAAAAAAAGAAAAATTTGGAGTAGGTATTAAAATTCATGGAGACGAAGTAAAAGCTTTGAGGTTCGCCAATGACATTGTAATTCTGTCAGAGACGGCAAAGGACTTGGAAGAGCAGTTGAACGGAATGGACAGTGTCTTGAAAGGAGGATATAAGATGAACATTAACAAAAGCAAAACGAGGATAATGGAATGTAGTCAAATTAAATCGGGTGATGCTGAGGGAATTACATTAGGAAATGAGACACTTAAAGTAGTAAAGGAGTTTTGCTATTTAGGAAGTAAAATAACTGATGATGGTCGAAGTAGAGAGGATATAAAATGTAGACTGGCAATGGCAAGGAAAGCGTTTCTCAAGAAGAGAAATTTGTTAACATCGAATATAGATTTATGTATCAGGAAGTCGTTTATGAAAGTATTTGTCTGGAGTGTAGCCATGTATGGAAGTGAAACATGGACGATAACTAGTTTGGACAAGAAGAAAATAGAAGCTTTCGAAATGTGGTGTTACAGAAGAATGTTGAAGATTAGGTGGGTAGATCACATAACTAATGAGGAGGTATTGAATAGGATTGGGGAGAAGAGAAGTTTGTGGCACAACTTGACTAGAAGAAGGGATCGGTTGGTAGGACATGTTTTGAGGCATCAAGGGATCACAAATTTAGCATTGGAGGGCAGCGTGGAGGGTAAAAATCGTAGAGGGAGACCGAGAGATGAGTACACTAAGCAGATTCAGAAGGATGTAGGTTGCAGTAGGTACTGGGAGATGAAGCAGCTTGCACAGGATAGAGTAGCATGGAGAGCTGCATCAAACTAGTCTCAGGACTGAAGACAACAACAACAACAATGTATCGGCTTAGACAACACGATATTCTGAAAGTGAAAGAAAAATAAATAACATGTAGTCACGCATTTACTTGTATCTAACGTAAAAGTTAGAACTAGAAGTAAGACGAAGTAGTAATATACGGAATTCAAATTCTTTATTAACGCGGAAATAATTTAGAAAGGCATTAACAAATTAATTAGGTCGTCATCAATAATTTATTTGAAACGTGAGCGTATTTTTTTCAAGCCAGCCTAATTTGCGTTAGATATAAAGAACGATTTTATGATCATCATTTGCACTGCCACCTGTACTAAAGCTGTTTTAAATTGGTAAGTTCTCGTGTTTGTTGTGAAAATTAATTAATCTCACAGCTCACCTGATGATGATGCCAAACAGCTCTTTTTCGTGTTCTCGAGCAAACTACATACAAATAGTGAATTTCTCCAGAATACTACACTTTGCACCACTTCCATAGTACTTTCTACTTTACCACTATTTTTTTAGTGTCAGGTTTTGTTTCTTTTTTATATTCCGTTTTATCTTGATTGGGAATAGGACTTCGTTCACTTTTCTTCCTTAAAACAGATTTATACATCGCTTCCTAAAGTGCGCAAGCATACAAGGTGCCTACCTGGCAAGAATAAGTGGACCACATAGACCTGATCACTAATGAGATCCACTAGCTGGGAGGGAAAGCGGCATATCATTAGATGTTACCTTTTTATTAATGCTGTACTTTTAACGTAGATAATGGTTTGACTAAGAACAGACATGTTCGAAACCAGTCAATAACAATCGGTGCAATTGAGAGAGAAAAATAAAGAAGCAAGGAAAATATCTTGTTGCAAAGGCTCCTAGGATATTCTCAGAAGAACACCTGTTTTTCGTCTCATAATCATGATATCAGTTTTTGGTGGAAGATCCCAATAATGTGTACATTTTTCAGAAAAAAGGCGAAAAATATAGGCCGCTGTGTGAACATCTCAATGTAAAAGTCCGAAATGGTGTGTTCTTCATTCTCTTGCTGCGTCCTCACTTCCCCCCTACGTCTCTGTTAAACAGTCCCTTCCGCGAGAGTGAACACACCCATAAAACAGACTTACAGAGATTAAGCAGCAGCGCCGAACTCGGTGTTTTTGTTTTTCATCTTCTGTCCCATATTCAGACAGTGCATTATTAGCTCTGGTTTTTCTAGTTGCCCTAACTGAGTATAGCGATGGATTTTTCATCGAATTGGTCTTTAACAGAGTGGCAAGCTTGATCATCACAGGTGTTCCCATAACGGTGTGGAATATCTGTAACAGCCACAGTTATGGACTATGAACAGTACGCCACAACACAAACTTGATAACCACCAGAAAGCTATATTCAAATTGGTTTTCGACCAGTTCACCACATATTTCTTATTTATTGCTTTATCTTGAGCACTTTGCATTGGCGATATCTTGAAAGATATAGAACAAATCCAGTCAGATGAGCATAAGAAAGGAACCATTATTGAAAAATGTTCAGATGTTCAAATGTTTATAAGTTACTGTAAGTTAAATTTATAAATAATTCCTGAACTGTGGAAGTGAATATCTTGGCAACGCATTATGCTATTGCAGCAAACGAGGTACTGATACATCTCATGAAACTGTATCGAGCTGTGATAGTAGAATTATTGAAATTATTCATGTATTTAAATGAGAGGCCTAAAAATGGAATTCGCGCTATTAAAAGCAGCTTTTCTTACTAAATAAATACAGAAACATTAAAACTAGCGGCAGCACTGTTAACTTCAGACATATAGTAAATTATTTAATGTATAATTTAAATTGTTTGTTTATATTTAGACTGATAAATCCGAAAACGGAGGAAAAACCTAGAAACTATTGTTTATAAATAAACTATCGCCCATAATAAAACTGACAATAGCATAATATTTCTAGGAAAGTTTCGGTGTGATTTGATGTATCATACGTGTATAAGAGGTTGAAACTAAGAATTTCTGCAATTTTAATGTTCATTACTTTAACTGACTTCAGCGGTGCTTGACCCAGGTTTTCTGGGTGAAGAGCGGCATTTTGGTGGAGAGTCAATGTTTGGACACCACTGAAGACGATCGGGCTGTGTTAGTGTGTGTTTCGAGAAAGTTTTAGGTGAGGAGCTATGAAATAACCGCTAGTTGTCGTGTGTGAATTATTCGGAGTTCCTATTCTTGGACACAGAAATTTTTCGGAATAAGATTTTCGAAAAATAGCTCACACAATTTATCGTGTGGTTTATTCATCTGTCTCCAAGATCTTAAGAAACTAGGTCAGACTCTGAAATTAATTTATTGTGATTAATGACTTTCGATTTTTCTATGTTCTTATTGGAAAAAAATTCGAATTTGTAAACCTTTAAAAAATATGCAAGTGCGTATGTGATTTTTGCGTAGCAAGTTCTGCCTGCATTTACATTAAATACTTTCGTCGAATATTGGGTACAATGCCACGAATGTGAGTTGGCGCCCTGCACACGAAACGTAGCCAAACTTGTAAGTCCAATGACATTTACGGGAGCCTTTTAAAGTGTTTGTGCTGTGTAACGTGTGGGTAAATCTTCGTGCAGTAGAACATAGGGGCTCCGTGCTGATATAGAACTTGTGAACAATTAAGAAATTGGATTTTCGGTGATCTGCTGAGAGAGATTGTATTTTCTTTGTCATGCACACCACATTCATATACCCATAAAACCCGTATGGTTGCATGCAACCACTGGCAACGGATTATGAAGTTTCAAACATAGATAAGTCTTCAGGTAGTATTATAGTAATTTAGGAGAAGTAGAAATAAACAGTACCACACGAAGGAGTGAAACATATGCTAATTTGGATGATATAAATGAAGTTTTTCAGAAGGCTGACTGAAATGTAAAACTAATGGCACAGAAATGTAGGGACATTCTAAAACAACTTAACGCAGGTTTTAATAGAACGTCGCTTGCTAGACCAACCGGTGACGTGTCACATAGAAAAGGTAACAGCATTACAGAGGTTGATACATCAGTTGACACGGCATGAGCCAAGAAAGAAGAAAAGCATGTTTAATAACTCCGTCGGTGAGGGAAGTAAGACACTATTTGGTACTCTAGAGTAGTTAATGCCACATATTACAGGGGAAACATAGAGAAGATGCAGTAGAATATCAAATATTTTTGTTGTTGTTAAGTACAGAGCAAGTGACATTGGCACGAATGACATTGCAAGGAGTAAACAGAACAATAAGTGCCATAAAATAAAACGAATACACTATTAAATTTTGGCTGAAAACTCTAGAAAGATTCATTAGGTCGTAGCTTAAGGAGACAGGCATGGGATTTAAGAGATTTGCAACATTTGTAACCATATGGAAAAAGTGTCAAAAATAGCAGATCTATTTGGATTATGGAATCAAAATATGAACAAGTGATAGATGTTTCTAAGTCTAACAAGAGATGAACTGAAAGATGTAAACTTCCCTGTTCCTCTAGACAAATCGTCAGGATACCTATTGTTAAAGTTAGTAACAGTAGACGTATTTATGGCAGGAAGCGTTCACCTTATACAGAATGTTTCCTTCACCACAAGAAAGCCCTCTGTCGTAAGGGAAGTATACTTTCAGTCAACTAGAAACAAAGTTTTTGTTTATAGATGATGAAAATATAGAGTACACACAACCATCGACAGAACAGCTAAATTGAATGGAATCAACTAAGAACAGAAAAATCTGGAAATAAACACTTCTGCTCTTGTCATTATTCTGTTAGGAAGAGAGCGAAGCAAAGTTGCTTGAGCTAACAAATGTGATGCCAAGTAATTGTGGCAAGAGAATTGTAGTCTTACAACAAAATACGTGAAAAAAACTTTAAAATAACAATTTGTGGTTATACGTAGCTTCTAAGGAGGATTCTTCTGACAGTACTATGTGAGAGACCAACCTCCAAGCAGGTAGTACTAAGAGAAGTTGGAAAAACAAGCAGCTGTAGTAAATGTAAGGGATATGGAACAAAAGGTTTCAGTAGTGAGACTGATAGTTGGGGCGAATAATAAAAACTAACACGATTAAAAAGGATGTAATCTACAAACAGAGTTGGAAATTTCTTGTTGATAGTAAATAAGGAAAATACAAATATTTCTTTGCTAAGCTTAGAGTTACCATTAGATCATGTGGTCACATGACTAGACGAATTGAAGATCAGAGGGAAGGATTTAAAAGAGTTAGGTAAGACGATCACTGAACTGCAAGAAAAGGTGACACATTCTAAATATACCTGATGTATTACTTCATCAATACAAATGTGAGCATAATTGTACCAGTTATACTAATAGACTAGAGCATTATACTAGTTATGCTGACCTGTTGTCACAGACAGTGTAAATGTTGTAGAAATGTTTTAGAATTATATGGAATTATTTTGACAACAATAACTGTTGTTGCCAGTTATGTGTGCAAACTATCATTGCAAATCAACGTGCAGAGAACACAATAGCATGAAGACACCTTAACAGTGGTCCTGAGGAAGTAGCAATATATGAAGAAAGTCCAAACAAACAAGAAGACTCACTATAATTTAGAACTGACGGGAGACATAATAGTTGCATTCCATACCACCAAAGCAAAATGTAAAGTGTAAATGTAATTAACCCAGTAATAAATCCTAATAAACGTAGATCTCAGATCCAATGATTTCCCAAATAAGATGTAGGCACAAGTGCAGCACACCATTGTTACAATACTGTTATTGAGTAAGGCTAAATTTATTTCTAAATACCGCAAATGAGCTATAAATTACAGTGTGACAAACGGTTGCTAACAGTTGTCAGCTCAATGTCCACAAACCAACAGACAGACCAAAAAAGTGTCTGCTAAGGATTATTTTTATGTCAAAAAAATGCTAGAAGAGAAGGTGGGCACCTTATTTTGCTTCTCACTTTGAAGTGCATTCTTTTGGAAAATTTTAGTTTTTTTAACATTACTTAAAAATTATACTACTTTTTCTAAGTTATCAGAGGCAAAACGATGATTAATATCAATTATTTATAATTAAATGCAAAGAGTCACAAAAAGATGGTGAAACTGCACTAAAGATGGGGTGCTAATAGGGTCCCTCGCCAAAATCTCATAAAAATCTTTTAAAGCACGGTATAATCGTGTATGTCATGAATCTCGTTCAAAAACCTTGGAACGAGTTCAGCCATATTTCATGCAGATATAGCAGACCTCCAGGAAATCAGCACTGTGAAGCTTGAAACCTCCTAGATCCAATAGCAGTCAAGATAGAGGAAAAATGTGTTTTTTCTGGACCCTGGTGTATAGGCAGCCCTGCATGATGGGTGTGTTGTGCATCAGCCTGCCAAATCAACCTGCTCTACAGGGCAGCCTACATCTCAGAGGCAACATTACTTAAAAATTATACTACTTTTTCTAAGTTATCAGAGGCAAAACGATGATTAATATCAATTATTTATAATTAAATGCAAAGAGTCACAAAAAGATGGTGAAACTGCACTAAAGATGGGGTGCTAATAGGGTCCCTCGCCAAAATCTCATAAAAATCTTTTAAAGCACGGTATAATCGTGTATGTCATGAATCTCGTTCAAAAACCTTGGAACGAGTTCAGCCATATTTCATGCAGATATAGCAGACCTCCAGGAAATCAGCACTGTGAAGCTTGAAACCTCCTAGATCCAATAGCAGTCAAGATAGAGGAAAAATGTGTTTTTTCTGGACCCTGGTGTATAGGCAGCCCTGCATGATGGGTGTGTTGTGCATCAGCCTGCCAAATCAACCTGCTCTACAGGGCAGCCTACATCTCAGAGGCAAGGAATGGTTCTCCAGTCCCCAACAAGTAAGATGCCCTCCATGTCTGGCAAGTTGTGTTGGAGTAGTATCAGACTGATTTATCGACCTGTATTGTATGGTGGCCTGTATGCCACTGACAAATATGTGTGTTTCTTTTCAAGCCCCTGATGTGCAGCCTGCTTTCCATGACATATCTGTTGTGGGAGTAGTATTGACCTGATTTGTTAAACTGTATTGCAGTGGCAACAAATGCTGTGATATGACTGGGGACAGATTGACATGGATTGAGGAGGGGTTGAACGGAGTGAAGAGGAGGAGGAAACATATAGAGAGAAGGGAGGAGGGGAGATGCAAGAGGCAGGTTTAATGTGTAGGTGGGGTCTAGGAAATGAACAAAGAGAGGGCGAAGAGGAGATGAAGAGACAGCGAGAGTGAAGAGGAGGAGATAGGCAGAGGTGGAAGGTTGAGATGGACCCACAAAGGGAAGAAGAACTGGACCTAGTGTAGAAAGAAAGTATGTGCCGAATGCATATGTGGGCGAAGATGCAAGGAGACAGCTGATGTTTTAATTAAACTGGATACAAGAATATAAAATGATAAACTAGTTTACAAAAAGTTACTTCTGTATTTGAGCATTTTAAATAAACATTAAATCAAAAATTATTTATAGAAATTGTGAACGAAAATGGTCTTTCAGCTTTGAGGGAATCTAAGTGTGCCCATATTTGGCACGTAATATATTTAACCCAAACTTTAGAGATAATTTTTCATCACAAAAGATGGAAGTTGAATCGCTAGAACCTGTTATATCCCCATTGTTGATGTCCAGGTCATTATCGTTGTCCAAAAGCGGAGACTAATAGGATGTGATGAACTGGTTGAATTTTCTTCTTCTGAACGTCTATGGCGCTTCTCAGTCCTATCCCACAGTTCGCCTCCAACCTTGGAAAAACTCAACGACTTCTTCTTGATAGCACTTTTCTCAAGCAATTTGGTCCACCCCTTCTCGTATAGCATTTCAGTAATGAGACCAGCACTTGTTGCATTGTGTTCCCGATTGGTGGCTCTCTTCTTAATGTTGGGGCGAGGAAATTTATCGAATCGATAACTCCATCTGAAGTCCCCAGTAGTGTGATGTTTAAATGGGAACCAGTATTGACACCAACTCCATGTAAGTAAAATGACCCATATCGCATGTGACCTACAGATATGGGTGACTAAAAAAGCTGTTTGTAAAAGTAGGTTATTATTCTTCCTTACGGGTACCACTGTGAACTAACCAAGAGAACATGACAAGAAAACGATTTGAGATAGTTGCGAGCGAGTTTGCACAATAACCGAAACTGCATCCACAGTACTTGAAAGAATGTTTCTAACCGCTACTTTGTATCTGCAAACGACACCGTGTGTACTTGCGGCCGGAACTCATGGGCAAGGGCATGGATACATTTTTGCACCATCTCGACTACAGATGTCTGAATAAGACCCTGTAAGAGATTCTGATGTGCGATGAATTCTCTGCCTGCCCACCAGGCCGACATAATCGGAGTCAATAAATTTTTGAGATGATCACTCACGTTATTAAAAATAAAGCTTAGTACAACAGACACTAGTAGATTGTATTATTTCTAAACTGATAAAAAAGCGAAATAGTCTCAGTTTGTACTGTCATCTACCTTTTTTCCTCAGTAATCTGAAACTTCTTTACGTGCCCCATTACCGTGATGTATGGTTCTAAACAGCTCCCATTTAAGGCCCAAGCGACTCAAGCGGCCTCGGAGTGCCACGTTAAAAGAGGTTCCACAGACGCGCCACATGAAAAATTTGTTTCGTAATTATTAGCGAAATTGACACGTGTGAAAGTCCACGATTACGAGGCAAAAGCGTTCTAGTAAACATGAGTCCGTGAGCCAGCCATTTCCGGGATGATTGCGAACGTGTGGTTACGAACCAACACCGAATTCTATATTCATTAATGCCCCGGTTCGTATTAATTTATCTGAAATACAATGGAGGGAAAAATCTTAAAACAAAAAATTTAATATAGAGTAATGAAATAATTGAAATACAACTGTCTAGGTAAAATATTTAACTGATTAACATTGCAAGCTGAAACGTTAATGTAAGCACAAGACAAGCGATTGCAGACGTGAAGTGCTGGTACATTAGTAACCGGTGTAACTGCCAGAATGTTCCACGCGGGCAAGCAAAAGTGCATACATTTTGTTGCACAAGTGCTGGATGTCAGTTTGTGGGATGCACTTCCATCCCTGTTGCACTTGGTCAGTGAACATGAGGACGGTTAATGCTGTTAGTGTATGACTCTGACGTTATCGACCGATAATGTCCCACATGTGTACGATTGGAGAATGATCTACTGCTCGAGCAGGCCGAGGCAACATTCGGTAGAGCATGTTCAGATACGACAGCGATGTGTGGTCGAGCAGTAACCTGTTGGAAAACGCCGGCCGTGTGGCCGAGCGGTTCTAGGCGCTTCAGTCCGGAACCGCGCTGCTGCTACGGTCGCAGGTTCGAATCCTGCCTCGGGCATGGATGTGTGAAATGTCATTAGGTTAGTTAGGTTTAAGTAGTTCTAAGTCTAGGGGACTGATGACCTCAGATGTTAAGTCCCACAGTGCTTAGAGCCATTTGAACCATTTTTTTGTTGGAAAACACCCCCCGGAATGGTGTTCATGGATGGCAGATTAACAGGTCGAATCATCAAACTGACGTACAGATTTACAGTTAGGATGCGTCGGATAACCACGAGAGTGCTCTTACTGTCATACAAAATTGCACCCCAGACCACAGCTCCTGGTTTAGGTCCAGTGAGTGTAGCATGCAGACAGGTAGGGTGCAGGCCCTCAGCTGGCCTTCTACTAATCAACATGCGGTCTCCACTGGCACGGAGGCAGAACTAGATTTCATCAGAAAACACAATTGACCTCCACCCTGTCCTCCAAGGAATTCTTGCTTGACACCACTGAAGTTGCAAGTGGTTGTGGTTTGTGGTCAGTGGAATGTACGCTACGGGCGTCTGGCTCGGAGCAGTCCTTAAAGTGACCGATACGTAACGGTTTGTTGTGTCATTATTAATTAAATAATTATTATGTATTGCAGTATGGCCGCAGAGAAGTATTATGGAAAGAGAAGCACACATGAACAGCATATAGCTGTAACACTATATCTAAAAGGGATCATGGATTAAACGAGGGCACACACGAAAATAAAATGTACTTGAGTCAACAGTTAAGGAATATGTTGAAAATTAAAATAAAAACGTAAACTGGATTGTAAAAACGTTTTGCTGCGGTTAAATATTTCCCAAGGAAGCTGAAACGAAATGGTAGATCATCTTCTTATATTTGAAGAGATGATGTTTGGTTTTGCACGTACCTGGACACCATCATATTCTACCACACAAACACTTGGAATTACACTCATCTGGTATGAAACATTCCTGAGGGTATCCACTGGGGGCCGAACCGCACAATAATCCTGGATTCGGTGTGGGGCGGCGGTGGGGTGGGTGGACTGCTGTGGCCTGTTGTGGGGTTGTGAACCATTGAGGGCTACGGCGGGACGAAGCCTCTCTGTCGTTTCTAGGTCCCTGGTTTAATAAATACATATACACATGAAAAACGGATTGCCTCGTACACTCTAATTTCGGTGCAGAAAAATCCGTGATAAGAAAAAAGTTGTTTAAAAGTTTCCAGTGTCCATCCAACAAATATCACCCAAGCTGAAGGAAACAATGAAAGCTCCAAGTGAAACTTCAAGACGTAGCCAAGGAGCCAGTGAACTGAAGAGCAGCCTATGCAAAAACAAGTGCAGCGAAGCAAAGGGCAAGAAACCCAGAACTGCAGCTTCACCCGTGGAAAGGAAATGTTTTGCAAACTGCCGGGAAGTGAGTGTATTGCGAGTTGTTCAAGGAATATCATATAGATAAAATAATGCATAAAGTGCAGAATGTGGATTCATGGAAGGTGTGCGCGGTGGGAATAGAAGTGAAAAAGTTTCATTGTAATGCCTGCAACTACTAATGTAAGAACTAAAATATGGAACATTTTCTTAAACTTAAATAAGTACATACCTTCAAGCTCAGGGACACAGTCGGTAACGATAATACAATTTATGCACCCGTTGGTACCAAATAGGAAACCATATTCCTAATTTGTTATCACTTCCAGATGTTTACATAATTTGGTGAAGTATGGATTTTTTTCACTCATAATTTCCGTTCCTTATGTCATATACCAGAAACCACATTCTGCAATTGAAGATGGCATTCTTAAACACTGTTGTAACTTATCGCTTAGCCTGTAATAAATAAAAACTGGGGAAACCGTCTCCTACAACTGCCTGTACACTCGTACATGATGGACACTTCTCTGCAGTGAGTTATGACCTCGTAAGCTTGAGGAGACTGTACAGTTCACTGTTCCAGTTCTTCAACCATAGTAACGTGAGTGCTGTACATTTTACTCCTGAAATGATCCTAGACAGGAAGCACTGCAGTTGAAGGTGATCTTGGAGGCTAAGGTACTGGATGAATTCCATGTGTAGGTACACTGCGCACCTTTCTGAGGCATTAGACGTCATCTTATACGAGTAGCAAAATGTGGTGCTGCCCCACCATGCATGTCTGACAATTGCGAAAGTTGTCCAAGGTCAGATAGAACATGAGTGAAATCTGAGTCCTATTAGATGATGACTTAATCTAAAAGTTTACATTTCTAGTACATTTGTATGAACTAGGAATACACATCATACTGAATTCACTTGTACCCCGCAACAAAACATTCGCAACTATACGTAAAAGTGCTCATTTGAAGGCCGATATTTTACTGGGTTTGTTTTGTTTCTGGAATCGTATTTTCAGATATGTCAGTTTTCTCTATTCGTTGCGACCCACTTTGTATGTACAATAATAATTTTATATTGTAATGTTTATCGATAAATAATAAATATGGCTCGCAGCTTTGTGATTAGTTTTAGCGACAGATGCGTCAGTTTAAATTGGTGCTTTCACCACTAATGGACCACAGGCTCACCGCCTGATTCCTCATGCCTACAACCTGTACTCCAACATCCATTACGTATATTCCCGTACAGGGGAGACATTCTACTTGCGAGTCGCTTGCCCGGTATCGGCGGATAAATACGATTCTGCAATACCAGTGTTATTCCGAATTACGATGCACTGCATCCGCTGACACCAGGCAAGCGACTCGCAAGTAAAATGTCTCCCATATACGGGAATATACATAATGGATGTACGAGTACAGGTTGCAGACACACGGTTGACGACATATGGAAGTTTATGTAAAATTATATGATATTTTTAGTATTCCTGTCCCAGTTTTTTCGATGGCCACTGAAATAACTTGTAAATTATGGAATTAAAAATTCCATTGTTAAACTAAATAAATAACAGACGTTTTACATTTTTAATCTTTCCTCTCAGATTACTAAATAGCAAATTTTATTGCAGGTAGAACAGTGAAATAGGTTTAGTTCTTTCTGATTTCAGTGAAAGCTTTTAAAAATATGACAAGTTACCTTAAATAGAATTGTTTCTTCTTGTAATATGTAGCACTGGAATCAGATACAGAAATTCGTTTCTTTATTTTAAACAGACAAAAACAATCCATTATTCCGGTCGCAAGGCTTGGATTTATTTCTTAAGGCCTTACAAGAACTCAAATGATATGACGCGTATGTGGGAAAGTGTTCTCTAACCATCCGTGATTGTAATCTATTAACAACTACCACGTGGTCTGTAGACCTACACGCAAACGTCCCATCGTTTTGGCTGCATTCCAAATGCCAATAATATTAAATTTAAAAAAAATCTCGTCCTGGTCCTGAAGTGATTTAAGGGAACCACGAAGTAGGATAAAGTGAAAGGTTTGACTGTGACTTGGTCCCCATTCCTTTCGTACCGCACGGTGAATTTGTGCATAATACCCTGCAAGCGTAAGCTGATCATCAAAGCCAAATTTTCTGTTCAATCACCCCAGCTTTTCAAATGCTCCGCGTACATTAAAGTAGGAGCGCCCGACAATCGGCAGGAATGCTTTTGACGCGACAGAAGACAGATCCGCCTCCACTTGGCGCACAAAACGCTCGAGTTCATACGTGCGGAAATTTGCGCAATCTTGTCGAGCGGAAGGCGGCGCAGTGAGCCGATGTGCTCTTGGCAATCTCCGGAAAAGCAAAGGCCCGGCCACCGAAATCGCCGTAGTGAACCGGGCCTCGGAGACAGAAAGGCTGCAGCAGAAGTAGTGCGCGGAGCGGCCGCGGCGCGGCGCCCCCGTCGCTGCGTGGCGCGCGTGTGTCCTCAACTTCTGGGCCCCCGCCTCCCCGCCGGCCACCCAGCCGCTAAAACAAAGAGGCCCCTCGCTTTGTTTCGCCGTAAACAAAGCGGCTGAATGACTGGCCACAGTGAATAGTCGCTAGCGGCAGCGGCAGCGGCAGTCCTTCGCTGCTCGCAGCGCCATTGTTCTAGCACACGGAGGCACGACGTCGTTGGTGGGGGCGGGAGATGCGGGGGAGGAGCAGGAGGAGGAAGAGGCGGAGGAGGCGGCGCTAGCTGCGGCAGTGGAGGAGGAAGAGGAGCGCGCTCTGAAACAAAAATAAAAACACCGCGCCGGCGAGGAGGGTGGGGGCGGCGCGATGTTGCGTCATTCAGCGGACAATGGCGGCGCGTCCGGTGCGCTACAATCTGTTAACAGCGTTTGTAAGTGCTGCTCGAGCCGCGCGCAGGCCCACAATGCCCCGCGCGCCGGCTCCGGCAGCGGCCCGAGCGAGCCGCACACAGCCGCACCTGAGGACCACACCCGTGGCCGTAATCCCCGATGCTTCTTTCACTTCCCAACTGTAAATCACTACTTTGAACTTCCGCAAGACGAAATAAAAAAGTGACAGCAGCAGACAATATTTAAGTTTGCAGAATATTTATGTTACTATGCATTCCGGAAATGCAAACCGATTTAGGTATAATCTGCGAGGATGTTAACTGCAATAATCGCATAGGCTCAGACACAGGAAAGGCAAGTGCTAGACTTAACTTTATTGGCAGGATACTGGGAAAATGTAGCCAGTCTGCAAATTACAGCGTTACGAAAATGCTGAAGACCTGAACTGGCAGACGCCTGAAGATAAACGCCAATTATCCTACAAAGGCCTGCACAGAAGTGGAAATACCTAGAGATATTATTTATACCCCTACGTATTGACCGTGAGGACAAGATGAAACTAATTACAATAGGCATAGAAGTATTTAAGCAATTTTTCTTCCCACACATTTGATAGGAACGGGAAGAAACATTTATATGTGGTATAACGATAAATACCGTTTGCCATACACTTCACAGTGGTTTCCAGACTATGTACGTAGATGTAGACTGCATTCTTTGTACTGTCACGACGAAAGATCATCTGCATCAGTGGTTCCCAACATTTTTGGGACTGTTACCCTTGAAAGAGATCAGATCTCATCCAGTTCCCTGAACCGAGATTGAGACGTAATTGGACAAAGAGTGTAAAAAATTAAAACTCCTTTTTTTAGAGCAGAAATTTATTTATAATACGTTATTCAAAACAATTATAGGAACACATGTATTAACATTCGGCTTCTTAAATCTATTTTAATACAGGCAGTACCTGTGGTCTTATTGCACGGATTGAGATCTTCGCTTTCAATGTATGCGACGATTAAAATTATTGGCCATCTATCGGCTGCGTTATGCTTCTCAGCGCCAGGTGACCCCTCAGCAGGAAGTCTGTACCGGTGTTCCAGTATTTTCTAGTGAGATATACATTGGCAGCTGCCATTTGCGTACGTTGTATTCAACCTCGCACATGCAATGTGGCATCTTAATGCAGTGCAAGTTGCAAAGGCGGTCTGCTTGAACCTGAAAGGATGGACTTTCAGTCATGTTGGAGCAGATGCAGATGCATTTCCATCTGTACTCCATATGCTGTGGAAAAGCTACAGGAAGACAGGTCAGTACACAAGGTCGCCGACGCGTTACAACTCCACGCGAAGACCGATATCTGGTTATCTCTGCGTTGCGTCGTCGTACGGATATCGCTAGAACACTGCAGTATGGTCTCAGCAGGATCACTGGTGCCGTTGGTACGGTCACATTGTAGTGATCACGTTCCGATAAATACCTGTATTACAGTGCCTGTCTTATTCTGATTATGATCCAAAGTTGACCTGCACGGTAATATACAAGGGGCGTTTGAAAAGTCTGTGCAAAGTGCAAGAGCTGGCTCCACACGCACACCAAGTTTCAGCCTTATTGGCCTAGTTCTTTGTGTTTGGCATTCGTGTGAATAAAGGAAGCCGAAGGATTGTCAAAAAATAGGCACAAAAGAATTTGGTGTGGTGATTAAACATTAGTTTAAGAAAGAGAAAACGCCTCAGGAAACTAAAGAGAAGATTGATAAACATTACGATGACTGTACCTTCGATTAGAACGTTTATAAGTGGCTTCAAAATTTTCGGTGTGGTCATATGGGCCAAGTGGTGTTGGACGTTCTGGAAGCCCTGTGGGGGTTATGACTCCAGAAATCATTGATAAAATCCATAATATGGTGATGGATGACAGAAGAGTTAAGGTGCGTGAGATTGCTAGTGCTGAGAGCATCTCGAATGAACGGGTTCATAATTTTTGCATTAACATTTGGACATGAGAAAGCTATACGCAAGATGGGTTCCACGATTGCTTACGCATGACCAAGAACGGAATCGTGTGAAGTGTTGCAAGAAGGGAGTGCAGCTGTTCAGGAAGAATACGCAGGACTTTAAGCGTCGTTTCGTCGCTGTTGATGAAACATGGATATATTACTATACTCCTGAGACCAACAACAATATAAACAATAATGGATTAACAAGGGAGAATCTGCACCATAAAAGGCGAAGACCATTCGTTCGGCCGGAAAGGTTATGGCGACTGTCTTTTGGGATTCGCAAGGGATAATCCTCATAGACTATCTAGAAAAGGGTAAAACTATTACAGGTGAATATTATTCATCGTTATTGGAAACCAAGTTGTAAGAATAATGCCGGCGATTGGACCGCAAAAAAGTCCTTTCCCATCACGACAATGCACCAGCACACACCTCAGCAGTTGTGGTCGCAAAATTAATAGAAACAGGATTCCAATTCGTTTCACATCACCCTATTCTACAGACTTGGCTCCCTCGGATTACTATTTGTTCACCAATTTGAAGAAATGGTTGAAGGGACAAAGATATTATTCAAACGAGGAGGTGAATGCAGCAACTAATGGCTATTTTGCAGACTTGGAAAATTCCAATTATTCTGAAGGGATCTACAGCGTTGGACGAAGTGCATAAGTCTAAAATGAGACTGTGTCGAAAAAATAAAAAAAAGGTTTACCCCAAACACGTAAGTAGTTTTTATTATTGCAGGGACTTTTCAAACGCCCCTGTACGAGTACAGGTCGTAGACTCATGGATGACGTCATGTGGAAGTTTGGGTCTGGCCATGGGTCATGCACGGATTGCCAAACGGTAAGGTGACCGCTTGCGATAAGTGGGAAATCCACGTTCAAGTCCCGGTCCGGCACAAATTTTCATTGTCGTCATTCCATTCTACAGCTGATGATAGTAATTCGCAAAAGCGTATTCATGTGATGGGTTACGAGAAAGGAGCGCACGACCCAGACCCAGTACCTCGCTCGACAAGACAACTTCTTGCACCTCACCTACAGTTGTGTGGTTCACTGGCGAAACGTGTTATTCACAAATGAGCCAGTTATTCTCTGACGCGAGGTGGGCATTATCCGCCACATGTCGTCCAGGAAACCGACGGATATAGAAGTTCTGCGATGTGGGGAGGCAACGCTGTTTACAGCAATACGGATCTTATTACTGTTCATGGTCGCCTTACCACCAGGCAGTACAGCAAGTGGTGTATACAAGATTCCATGTACATGTGGTAGGGTCTACATTGGAACTACAAAGAGAAGTGTGAATACACGGCTGAAGTCTTTGCCGACTAGGGAAAACAGACAAGTCAGCCGTGGCGGAACAAGCTCTTCAGTCGGGTGATCACGTAGTGAAATTTTTGGAAACTGAAGTTTTATGACGAACTATTATCCACGGCTATATAGAGAAGCCATCGAAATATATAAACATGGTGATAATTTTAACAGAAAAGAAGCTATGAAACTCAGCGATATATGGACAGTGGCGCTACAGAATCTATGAGAAGTTTTTATCTTTGACGTACTATGCTCGATAGTTGTATTTTATCCTTGACAGTTCATCTCCGCTATCACTTTAAGGCCTTCACTGTATGAGTACAGCGAACACATCCTGCTGGATCATGTGGCGAAAGGTGCATATGGTGGGGGCTCTGAATTCCTTGTAATGAGGCGCCCATGTGGCGGGCGTCGGCAGGGATGTCATGCAAAGCCTAGATATTGAACTAATAGAATGGCCGGCGGCGAGTTCCGACATAAGCCGCACCATGCACATTTAGGACGTGCTTGGTAGACGTGATCATCACACACTCTCCAAGAATTCTTACGGACTCTCATTGAAAATTGGGAACGTATGCCACAGGGCGACCTCCGCAGACTTATATGGAGCATGCCACGTACATATAAGGCACTGATAAACGCTCACCAAGGACGTACACATTATTGAAGTTCTCAAAGTCCAATGATAAGCGCCCGGGCTGACGGAATGATTGTTTGTTTCCACTCTGTTTCCAGCACCTGTCGGACATTGCAGTTATTTTTATGTAAACTACCGATGATGTTTGTTTACGTATTTAATTTGTGAAAGATGGACGTATAATTTGGTAATATACCAAGTCCTCAACTGTTGCTCAGTGGAGTATGGCAGAAGCACAAAGTCATGTTTCCCTAACTACTTTGAGTACTTTACTTACTTAACGTTCAGACAACGGAAACTCAAGCGTTTTCTACATTTTTCATTAAACCAAGAAAAAATAAGTCATTGGAATGGATGGTTCTGATTGTTACTGTCCGCCATTGCACGTCGTAAGTTGGACTCCCAAGTTAATTTACTGCTTTACTTTTCTTTCCATTTCTACCATAGTCGAAGGTCTACTTTCAAACCTGCTACGTGTGGCGAATGGAATGTGTGTTCTTAAGAGTTCTTCCAGTAATAATAGCTGCTAGACACAGATATTTCGTTAAAATAATGACAGTTCTGTTTCATGAAACAATATGGATTGTGTGTTGACTTCTCGACTGTCACGATAACGTGCTTCTGCTCGAATTTTACTATCTGAAAATACTCCTTCATTCACAGAAACTGGTCCTGGAACCCATGTATTCATTTGTCAGTTTTGAAAATCACAAGAAGATGGTTCAAGTGGCTCTAAGCACAATGGGATTTAACATCTGAGGTCATCAGTCCCCTAGACTAAGAATTACTTAAACCTAACTAACCTAAGGACATCACATCCATTCCCGAGGCAGGATTCGAACCTGCGACCGCAGCAGCAGCGCGGTTCCGGACTGAATCGCCTAGAACCGCTCAGTCACAGAGACCGGCTCACAAGAAGAGTTACTCTTAAAATTTACCACCGGCAATGATTAGTAACTATACCTCTGAATATACAGCAAAAGCAAACAGCAATGCTGGTCTATACTGCGCTGGGTAAACTACTTAAAGTTTCACAGTATAGTTTTCAATTCGTGTGAAGCTAAACATTTACAGACAGTTCGTATGAGAGCTTTTTGCTAATGATAGCGAGATATGGTCCTTTAACACGAAGACCATTCAAAATTTGAGTGTGGTTCACCGATGAATGGAGTGATGAGTCTTGAAGATTCCTGGGACTGACAGGAATACAAATAAATAGATTAAGGGGCAGATTAAAATGTAAGACGTAACAGTGATATTGATGAAAACAAGTGAAGGTAAGTTCGACGGTAGCTACGAAGATAATTGGTAGATGGTTAGGGAGGTTCTTTTATGTATTCCTAGGAATAAGAGGAAACTGAGAAGACAATCTAATGGAAAGTAAGTAGGTGACATTAGAAAATGTCGAGAAACAACAAGGATACATGTCGCTTAAGATCTTAATGCATGGCACTAAACAGAGGAGGCCCTTATCCGTCAGTGGATGTCAAATGGCTGATGGTGATGATCTATTACAAAAAAATGGTTCAAAATGGTTCAAATGGCTCTGAGCACTATCGGACTTAACATCTGTGGTCATCAGTTCCCTAGAACTTAGAACTACTTAAACATAACTAACCTAAGGACATCACACACATCCACGCCCGAGGCAGGATTTGAAACTGCGATCGTAGCGGTCGCGCGGTTCCAGACTGTAGCGCCTAGAACCGCTCGGCCACCCCATCAGGCGATCTATTACGTATTTTATCCTACCGCAACAGTGATAACAATGAATTTTTTTAATGACTTGGTGTGGTCACTAAATCTTTATCGAACCCAGTTTTGTTTTTACTTATCTCAAAGTTCCATTTCGCCCTTCAGGAGGTATTTACCACCAGGTTGGGAACAAATCTACAACTGCAGTAGATGGACCAAAATATAGAAACACCTCACACACAACATATTGCCGGGACTAATACGGTGTAGGAATACCGTTGCCTTTCAAAAAGATTCCAATCGTCTTGGAATGTATAAATGCAGGTCCTGTATCGGAATTCCGTACCATTCTTCCTGCACAATAGTGTCAAGTTCGGAAAGCCATGATGGAGACAGATCACGCTGCCTTCTCACCAAAATAAACCACAACGGGTTAACAGTATTGATATGTGTTACCTATAGTGGCCAGGGGAGATGCCATTGAACACACAAAATCAGTGCTGCATGATGTGAGCTTCGCAAACAATGGCCCTGTCACCTTGGAATACAGTATCACTACAAACATTGTACCACGGGAACAAACACTGCAACATGGAATGTATCTGATAAGCCAAAATGGTCGCATAATCCTTGTCAGTAATGCGACTTTGCAAACAACGGGGCCCCTGGAACATTTGGCTGCTCATGTCATCACCAAACCCCCGTAATGTTTCTCTCTTGCGACGTAAACTCGGACAGAAATTGCCAACAGTGTGAAAGAACAGTCATCCGACCAACTGACATTTTTTCCATTGCCCCATAGCCCACGTTTTTATGGTTTTGACACCACGTTATCCTGTTACGGGCATTTGCTTCACTGATGAGTTGTTTTGGAGTTCCAGCTGATGTGCGGATTAGCCGCGACAGCAGCTGAAACACCTACTTGGGCATCATCATTTGTTGCAGGTCGTGGTTTACGTTTCACATGTGAGTGGCTGAATGTTACGTGATACCACGTATTTATACGTTTGTAACTATTAGAGCGCCATCTATCACAAAGCGAAAAAAGTGGTCCAACTAAAACATTCATATTTCTTTACGTCCTACAATATGTAAAAAAAATGGAGGTTGCTATTTAAAAAAACGAATTTGATATCCGTTTGACCTAGGGCAGCGCCCTCTAGCGGGTAAACCATAGCGCCATCTTGTTTCCCCCTTCAAGCTAGACAAGTTTCGTTCTTTTCAGTTTTTTCGTTTGATGCTTATTTCGTGAGATATTTGGCCCGGTCACTATCAATGGACCACCTTATATATATATATATATATATATATATATATATATATATATATATATAATTAAACGTTAGCTTATTTTATATGTATTTTGTTCCAAGCGACGCGTCATTACATTAAGACAAAATAGCAATTGCGTATGACACAATTTTTATTAATATTTTATTCCCCCCTCTCCCCCCACTGGCTAACTGCACCATTCACAACACAAAATTTTCAGTACATCCCTAGTAGTTTTAGCGCCTTCCTACCGACTTTTGATATTGAATCTAGCGACTCGGATTTTCTAGAGTTAGCAACACTGTCTGCTAACGGTATACTACGCCTTCCACATCGCTGTCAACGGGTTCTACACAAATCTGGTGACTACACTGAAGGGCAGTAACAACAGCTGTAAACATGTAACTCTTTTGTATCGGTTGTGAATAAATAGTTGCCACTATTTAAGTTCCAACCCTCGTATATATATATATATATATATATATATATATATATATATATATATATATATATATATTGACGCAACACATATAATGTTGTTTCAATCACAGTAGTCAGATATACAACTATATTTGTAACAAAAGAAAGTAAGAACTCAAATTAGGTTACAAAATATATACATACCGGTATGTGAGCTATTCATCGTCGTCACTCAGAAGATCGAATCACTCTTCTGTTTCATGCTCTGACAGAACTGTAGTTGATGTAGAGGGTTGAACGTCGCTTTAAAAGATGACGTTGCAGTTCGACTGGTTTAGTTCGTTCCAATAAGCTCCAATACGTCTGACAGTATGTAAAAAGATGCAGAAGATGCACAATCTTTATTTTGTTTCTTCAGCTGGTCTCTCAATATGATCAAAGCATTAATTGTTTTTAACGATAATCTGTTACGTTTTTTAGTTTTTATAATGTTCATAGGACTGAATATTCTTTCCACTTCTGCATTTGAATGGGTAGGCTTAGAGCAGTCATTGCTAGCTGTGAAATCAAAGAAAAAGGATTCTCCCCTGCGGCATTTTTATACTGCAAAAACCTCACTCCAAAATCGAAGAGTGTTAGTAATGTTATTCCACCTAACGAAGTTGATATTACGCCATTCTTGCAGCATTCCGTCTATGAAATCGCCACTAAAACCCAATTCTTTGACTACATCCGCTACAGCATTATTTTTATTCACTTTTGGCGTTTCTTCAACATTCAGCATTGATATTTTTTTCAGGATCGTAACATTACTTGGCAGCCTTTGTTGAATTTCTTTTATGAGTTTCAGACTAAACTGAATGCATCTTTCCTTCAAATAATCTTTATTTTCTTCAGACAAACTTGACTCAGACAATTTCTGTTCAAACATAAAGCCAAGGTTCGGATTTGCGTACATACATTCGCTTGGAACTGGTGTCGTCAACAAATCAACAGTTGGAAAAACTATGTTTTGTCCGAGTGACTGCATGAGAAATACAAGTGTATCTAGTAATTTAGTGGGGTCATTGTCTTCTCCTTCAAAAGCTTTTATTGCTATTTGTACGTCTTTTAAAGCATGTTTAAGGTAAAACATGTAAAGGTGATTTTACTCGTCATAACACATCTTGTACAAAAGATCGGCAGTGTAACAATTGTCTTGAACCATGGCAAGTGAAAAATGTAGCTTTAGTTCTTCCCACTGCTCCAGAATTCTTCGTATTGCTGGCTCAATTGAAAGCCAATGTATTGCACAGACCTTCAAAACTTTTTAGTGGCTGTTTTCCACAGTTTATTGTCTCATAAACCTTTTTATATTCCTTTTGTCTTTTGGGTGAAATGGAGAACCAATTGTAGATTTTCCGTACAAGAAACTCTATGTTTCTAGGTATGGTATTCACTGAGGAGTGCGAAATTGCAAGCTGAAGAGAGTGACAAATGGGACGGATCAGTACCAAATGCTTCAAATCATATTCTCTCTTGAGTCGTTCCAAAAGCCCATTGTTTATTCCAACCATTGCAGAAGCATTGTCTGTGCCAATTCCTACCATATTAGCGATTGGAAGTTTGAGATATTTCAAAGAATTCACAAGAACAGCAGCCGGATTTCTTGCATCTGCAGTTTCTACTACAGCGAGTATGAGAAATGCTATCTAATGGTTTGGTTGTTTACACTATAGTACCGTATAACTATACCTAACATTTTAGATATTGATACATCTGCGGATTCATCTATTAGTTCACTGTATTTTTGGTTACCTATACCTTCAACCAATGATTGTGTAAAATATGGAGCAAAAACTTCAGTTCTAATGTTAGTGCACTTTGTACGATGTAATTGCATGTTATTAGCGCCCTCATCACCGGAAAACACCTTCTTGCACAGTATTCCTAAATGATCTACAGCTAAAATAGAACAGTGTTCAGCAATAAATAAAGAAAGGACGGCTTCCGCTCTGC
Organism: Schistocerca gregaria; assembly: GCF_023897955.1. Lineage (NCBI taxonomy): Eukaryota > Metazoa > Arthropoda > Insecta > Orthoptera > Acrididae > Schistocerca > Schistocerca gregaria. Next base: position 472,033,376 of record NC_064921.1, read on the forward strand.
TTGCTATTCTAACTGTAGTTTTCGGAACAATTTTCACAGGTAAGGTGGTTTGTGTCTTTTTTTAAATCAATTTTTTGTTTATGCTTAATAGTTTTCGAATGCTTTGTAATATCATACAATTTATCATAAAACTCCGTTGCACATACTTGACATCTTGCCTCGGATAAGTCTCCAACGACTGGTTTCAGCCATCAATTGAATTCAGGTTCTGCTTCCCACGCATCCCGATATTTTTGAGCGTACTGCTTCTCCTTCTGCGGTAAATCCATTATGTAAGCCACCACAACATAAGTTTCACCAGTTTATAATCACTGAAAATACATGAAAACTCAGGTGAACTAGAGGTTTCGAAACAATCTACTCACTCGGTAACTCGATATCAGTGCTATTGTTCACTATTTAAAACGTAATAATGTCTGAGATACCCCCACAGAATTGTTCTTGCGTTACCACTGTGGTAATAATTTTACTGCGAGTTAACATTTTGAAAAATTAGAGGTTGCTGGACAGAAAGGTATTTTATTATACTTAATATTACGTATGTTTTTTGTCAATTCGAAAAATAAAGGGAGTTCAAAAGTTGAAGAATTATAGATCGATACGCTATCGACGATAACAGGCTAGTAGGTAATGAATAATGAATGGTTCTATAGTCAATGTTTTCTTACTCTGTAGGCAATTCCCACATTCTGGTTTACTAATTGCTGAACAATGCTACATGATCTGCTAAGAACATAATTTATTTTAGTAAATCTAGAACAAAGTCAGTGTAGTACCCATTCTATAGTTAAAATTTTAGTTTTGTTAATGAAAATAGAATTGATTTGTACTTTAAAAGTCGTCAGTACTCCAAAAGTCGCCAGATAAGTCGCTAAATAATTTTTATCGCTAAAAAGTTTTTTTTGTCGCTAAGACGAAGGCAAAAGTCGCTATTTCTAGCGACAAAGTCGCTAAATTGGCAAAACTGTTAGCAGAGCCTATTCTGTTGATGGTGCTGTAAGTAGGCTGCTTTGGTTTTTATGTTGGTAATGTCACGTAACACTCTGTATGAAAATCAATGACTGTGCTTGAAATATTCTCTATTATAGTTTAGGGCAGTTGGATGTGAACAGCGCGTAGCGTTGCGCAGTTGGAGGTGAGCCGCCAGCAGTGGTGGATGTGGGGAGAGAGTTGGCGGAGTTTTGAGAGCGGATGATCTGGACGTGTGTGCATCAGAGACAGTAAAATTGTAAGACTGGAGTCCTCAGCTCGTGGTCGTGCGGTAGCGTTCTCGCTTCCCACGCCCGGGATCCCGGGGTCGATTCCCGGCGGGGTCAGGGATTTTCTGTGCTTCGTGATGACTGGGTGTTGTGTGATGTCCTTAGGTTAGTTAGGTGTAAGTAGTTCTAAGTTCTAGGGGACTGATGACCATAGATGTTAAGTCCCATAGTGCTCAGAGTCATTTGAACCATTTTGTAAGACTGGATGTCATGAACTGATATATATATTTGAACACCATTAAGGTAAATGCATTGTTTGTCCTCTATCAAAATCTTTCATTTGCTAACTATGCCTATCAGTAGTTAGTGCCTTCAGTAAGTAGAATATTTTATTTCGCTGGCAGTAGTGGCGCTCGCTGTATTGCAGTAGTTCGAGTAAGGAAGATTTTTGTGAGGTAAGTGATTCATTAAAGGTATAGGTTATTGTTAGTGGGCCATTCTTTTGTAGGGATTATTAAAAGTCAGATTGCGTTGCGCTAAAAATATTGTGTCTCAGTTTAAGCACAGTCATGTATAATTTTTCTAAGGAGACGTTTCAGTGCGAATGGAGCGGTCTGCTGCCTGTCGAATCTCTGGAACGGTTCTGAAGCGAATGCCACGAAGCCAAAACTGAAACGCCAATCCAACGAATGGTGTCATTATGTGTCGCCGCGAAAACCGAAAGTGTGTCAGAGCCCCAATATCGTGAAAGTTATGGTGAGTCTCGTGTGCGACTGTAGTGGTGTTATCATAACGCATTACGTTCCTCCACGGCAGAACGTCAATGCACAGTACTACTGTTCGTTTTTGGAGCATCATTTGCGACCAGCTCTGCAAAAGAAGCTGCGCAATCCACCCATCATTTTGAAAAATGCGCGGGCGCATACAGCGCAAGCTGTGGCTACTCTGTTTGGTCGATGGGACTGGGAAGTACTGTACCATCCACCATACTCCACGGACATAAGTCCTTGTGTCTTTGATTTGATTCCGAAGATGAAGGAACCCCTTCGTGGAACTCGCTTCAGAACTGTTCCAGAGATTCGACAAGCAGTAGACCGCTCCATTCGCACCATAAACAGAACAGGCTCTGCTAACGGTATACTACGCCTTCCACATCGCTGGCAACGGGTTCTACACAACGCTGGTGACTACTTTGAAGGACAGTAACAGGTGCAAACATGTAACCCTTTTGTATCGGATGTGAATAAATAGTTGCCACTCTTTAAGTTCCAACCCTCGTATACACTTAACGGTGCCACAGCTCCATATTGTCCACACTTCTTGATGCCGACTATGACACATAAATGCTCAAAGACGGCACAAAGAATTAACTAAATTAGTTGTGTTATATATATAAGGGTTACATGTTTGCACCTCCTAATATCGTGTCGGTTCTTCTTTTCCTCGGTGAATTGCAGCAGCTCGACGTGGCGCGGACTCGACAATCATTGGTAGTTCCTTTCAGAAATCTATAACCATTCATAATTACGAAAGTGTTGTCGGTGCAGAATTTGTATATTAACTGACCTCCCGATTATGTCCCATAAATGTTCGAAGGGATTCATGTCGGGAGACAGGTGGCCAAATCCTTCGCTCGAACTGTCCAGAATGTTCTTCAAACCAATTACAAACAACTGTGGCCACATGCCATGGCGGCTTGTCATCCATAAAAGTTTCATCGTTGTTTGGGAACATGAAGGTCATGAGTGGCTGCAGATCGTCTCCAAGTAGCCGAACATATCCATTTACAGTTAATGATCGGTTCAGTCAGACCCCCACTAAGTCCATTCCACGTAAACACAGCACACAGTCTTATGGAGCCAGCACCAGCTAGCACAGGGTTTCCATGGTTTGTGGGGTCTGCACCTCACTCTAACCTAACCATCAACGATTATCAGCTGTAATCGGGACTTATGTGACCAGGCCACGGCTTTCCAGGCGTCAAGGATCCAATGGATACGGTCACGAGCCCAGAAACGGCGCTCTTAATACTCGTAGTACGCCCGTAATCACATGAGACACCTTTTCACATGAATCACTGGAGTGCTGTGAGCGTACATGGTGTGGGTGGGTGCGGGGGTGGGGGGGGAGTTGGGGGGGGGGGGGAAATTAGAGCGGCATGTTCCAGCAACAGAGAACGTGGCTGGCTGTTGCTACGACGCCGTGACGAGTGGCTAGCGATTACGCGGCCTTGGAAAAACCCGAGCGGAAGCTTGGGGCCGCGTCTGCGCTTTTAGAGAAATTTATATGCCAGAGTAAAGTTGATAAAGGCAGAACTAATGGTGACACGAAGGTGGGTCTCAAGGACAGAAAATTATCTAAAGCTGAATTATTTAGTCGCGCCACAAAAATATACAACAGTTTAAAACCTATTGTTGTCTTCAGAATTGTAAATTTATGAAACTTCAAAAGCTAATATCCTGCCAACGCTTTGGCCGATGAATATGAACAAAGTGCATTCGAATGCGGCTAGTAGAGCTGCATCGAGAAATCGCGGCCGATTTAGCAGAATATGTACCATTTTTGAATGAAAGATCAAAGTATGGGATTCGACTGAGAAAACTGTGTTTTAGGTGATAAATAAATTTAATGAGACGAAACTAGCGGTAGCATTCTAAAGTTTAAAGAGGTGGGTGAGTAATTAAGTATGTATTTTTGTTTGTTTGTTTATGTTTAGTATCAAAAATCTGGAAAAAGGAAAATCACGCCACAAGAACATTATTTGTGAGAAAACGTTGGCAAATACAAAAAAAATTGGATTTTAGAAATTTTCCATATTTTTCAGTGTATCATATGTGTTTTTGTCTTTGGTTTTAGAATATTCGTAAGTTTTCGTCAAACATTGTTTTGAGTTAGACAGTCGTTTCAAGGGTGCATAGGGCGGCCATCTTTGTGGGCAGTTGGTTCTGAGCGATGCTGAGACCCCGACGTGCCACGAATCTGGGGCTAGTAGTGGGCTGGTAGCCACGCTCGGTGACAAGTGAGCAGGCAGGGACGTTCGAAAACGCTCAAGTTGAGCGCGATATAGTGGTTTAGGACAGCAGACAACACTACTTTGTGATCTGTGAACAGAGTGTCGAGTGCCATGATCGCGACATATGAATTTTATAGTGAAGTGTTGCAGCATCAGTTATTAACGGCCGCGATGACGTAAAAGCCCTTCAGACTGCATTTTAACTGTTTAGTCAACATACTGAAGATTTTCGTGGAAAAATAGAAATAAACTACTTGTTCTAATTATAAATCAACGTGAGTGACTCAATAACTTTTAAATTTCACCGCAATACCTCCGTGAATTTTTTTTATACTTTTATTTCACCTTGAAAATTGAGTTTACGACTAAAAACGTAGCCAAACATTGAGACCAGCCGCTTCTATGGGCCGCTCAATTACGCTGAATGTTGAGAGTAACAAATATAGATAGCACGTGTGGGCTCGAGCTAACTATACAGATCTGCAGTGCTTAGTGCCCAGTACAGTCGTAGCACAAATGAAAGCTCTTGCAATGCACTGCCCCTTTATATCATGTGTAAGTAATACTACCGCCTTCTATGTATGTGCATATCGGTATACCATGACGTTAGTCACTTCAGTGTATCCAAAATAATGTAACTGGTTTAAAAGCCCACAAATACACTGAAAAATGCAAGCATGATCCTCCCGCAGAATAATCGGAATCATATCCTCTCGATACACAATACAGATTATGCGAAGACAATGACACCATACACTCCTGCAGAAGACAACCACATAATCGAGAAATTGGACAAACAAATTCCTCCAAAATAAATAGAACAAATAAAAACACAACTGAAATTAAATTTTGCTCTTGACTTATATAGCTAAAGCAAAGACAGGGATACCAGCCATACGCCCAAAAAACAATGATTTACTCGAAAAATAATACACAAATTCCTCCAACTAAACCGAAAAACTGGACTCTCACTACAAAAGAAAATCAACAGGTCAAAAACCGAACACTTATTGTAAATTACATCAATAAATAACGAATAAATATCAGGAGGATCTGCAGCGAATTGACGCATGGTGCACGGAATGGCAATTGAATCTCAATGTAGACAAGTGTAATGTGATGCGAATACATAGAAAGATAGGTCCCTTATCATTTAGCTACAAAATAGCTGGTCAGCAACTGGAAGTAGTTAATTCCATAAATTATCTGGGAGTACTCATTAGGAGTGATTTAAAATGGAATGATCATATAAAGTTGATCGTCGGTAAAGCAGATGCCAGACTGAGATTCATTGGAAGAATCTTAAGGAAATGCAATCCGACAACAAAGGAAGTAGGTTACAGTACGCTTGTTCGCCCAATGCTGGAATACTGCTCAGCAGTGTGGGATCCGCACCAGGTAGGGTTGATAGAAGAGATAGAGAAGATCCAACGGAGAGCAGCGCGCTTCGTTACAGGATCATTTAGTAATTGCGAAAGCGTTACGGAGATGATAGATAAACTCCAGTGGAAGACTCTGCAGGAGAGACGCTCAGTAGCTCGGTACGGGCTTTTGTTAAAGTTTCGAGAACATATCTTCACCGAAGAGTCAAGCAGTATATTGCTCCCTCCTACGTATATCTCGCGAAGAGGATAAAATCAGAGAGATTAGAGCCCACACAGAAGCATACCGACAATCCTTCTTTCCACGTACAATACGAGACTGGAATAGAAGGGAGAATCGATAGAGGTACTCAGGCTACCCTCCGCCACACACCGTCAGGTGGCTTGCGGAGTATGTATGTAGATGTAGATGTAGACCCCATCCCATTCAACTAAACCATTACTACAAACATCACAAAAACGAACATCCACCACCAGGTAACAACAACACGACCACTATAAAAACAATCGATTTCATATACGCAGCACCTCAACGACATCACATTCGAAAAAACAAAACAGCCAAATGTTTGTAAAAACCAAATTTATAAATAACATTACTACTCATTACACTGACTACGATTTCCTGCAATGCACTAACGCTCCCAGGTAACATCACCCTCAGCAAACTTGCCACATTAGAAAACAATCCTAATAATTCTAAGACGCAGCATGATAATTATAACCGCGAATCGTTTCACTTGCAACAATTTAACTCGTGATCTAAGTTGTTGATTAAACTTACCCCCGGAGACGGCCGCGGTGGCCGTGCGATTCTAGGCGCTTCAGTTCGGAATCGCGAGACTGCTACGGTCGCAGGTTCCAATCCTGCCGCGGGCATGGATGTGTGTGATGTCCTTAGGTTAGTTGGGTTGAAGTAGTTCTAAGTTCCAGGGGACTGATGACGTCAGATGTTAAGTCCCATAGTGCTCAGAGCCATTTGAACCATTTTTACCCCCGGAAATCGTGCCAAATAAATAACAGTCAAATATTTGCGAGAAGAAAGAAATAAAAATATAATCGCTACTATTTCCTCTGTCGAAAATTTGAGCTTTGCTCTCACCAGGGTCCACCCAGATCAAAGCATCGTAAATCAAGAAATGTTTGTAATAAACAATATAGTTTGCAAACGTCATCGATTACAATAGTAACTAAGACAACCACAGACAACATTTAATAACAGGCTTACAGCGCTTATATTTTATGGCTTTTGCCACCCACCTGTGTGTCGCCGGTACGGTAAAGCCAGCAAAAGATTGCCAGTTTACATTAAAAGAAACTCGTGAGGGAACTTTAATGGTTCACTCGAGAAGAACTGGTTTTGTAGATGTAATTAACAGTCTACATTCGCCTTTAGTTGTGTATGACTGTCAGAAGCAAACTTTCTTACTGAAATATGATTCAGTCAAGAAAAGTTGGAAGTGTTATTCAGTGCTGTGAGAAGCCGTGGAGCAGCAGAATATCGATCTAGCAGTCTGAAGCTTTTTTCTTGGGATTTATGGTACACGTTCTGATTGGTACATCCACTAGTGCTAATTGCTCTGCCATTGTAATAAATAACGACTGTGACCTCATACTCCATACAGTTTTTAACAATTTGTATTTGGCTAGGAAACTGAACAAAAATCTGGGTGCCGCTTTTGGAAAATTTCGCCATGTTCTAATGTTTTTAGTACAGGTATCTTGAACGGACAAGACAGAGGTAGCTTCTCTATTAAGTCCAATGATCATATTTATGTGTGCAAAATAGCCCAGAATAATATCAGACAAAAGTCTATTTTTAATGTGTAAAACCCTTTGAAGAAGTTAGTTATCTCGGCTTTGCAGGATATAAGGAGTGAAGTTTCTTTCAGATGAATAAACAAATTTCAAACAGTCCTCCGCTTAACAATTACATTCATCGACTGAAAAGAAAAACTGAGTATTTTAAAATAAGGATGCGTCATGAAGTAAGACTCAACAGTGAGAAGTTACACTATACTCTGAGTAGGAATTTCCACACAAAAATGATTTTGTTTTATAACAAGTGATTTTATGTTTGTTTTGAGAAGAGAATTACAAGCATACGAGTATGTGGTGGCAGCTGCAGAAGTCAAGTCAGATGTTAAGTCCCATAGTGCTCAGAGCCATTTGAACCATTTTTACCCCCGGAAATCGTGCCAAATAAATAACAGTCAAATATTTGTACTACTGGCTGTAGATTTTGTTTGCTTTTGTGAAAGGAATTGAGTTGAGTGCAATAGTCTAAACTTTCACTGTGTGTTTCTTAAACTCCGTTGCTGCAAGTGAGAAATTAATGGCTTATATGTGTTCAATTGTGTATCTCAGAATACCAGTTTCCAAATTTACATGCCTCAAAACTTCATCTTAATTTTTAAGATGACTAACCTATTTCTCCTTCTTCCCCCTCATGCAGCATTTCCACGGCAGCAAAACTGGATGAAATAAAGTTGTTTCTAAAAGACCTGTGTTAAGTGATACAGTGCAGTTTTAAATATCCATAGTACAAGGATATAAATTTTGTATAAATGCTGTTTCTCTGTGACACCAATGTTCATAAATTAAGTGCTCATATTATTACCAACAGTGCTTTTATTTTTCTGTTGTGTTCATCACTGTCCTGAGGAATCTGCTGAACTTTTTGGCACCATCCCAGGAAGAGTAAAGTTTCAGTTATCAGAAACCATTTGTCGGTGACTACCTTCCAGAAAAAGGTGGTAACCTTTAGTCCCTAATGTGTATCATAGAGCCTATTGCAGATCCTAAAGAAGTTAATGCATTACTATGAAACTGATAATGATAGGTAAACAGCCTGTGTTTAACACAAATAACCACAAACTGTGCAGAATGCTTTTTAAGACACTTGGAATTCTTCATGTACTTCCCAATACAGGGAAGCCTTAACGGTTTTTCTTGCGGCCAACAAAAACTAGCTTTAGCTGGACTGTGATGTAAACTGCCACAATACAACAGACACAAAATGTTCCGCATGTACTCTTTGGCTTTTTGTCTTGTATTGAGAGTGGAGTTATGGATTCTGCTGCGAAGAAGCGGTATTCAACAAGCTATCATTTAATATGAAACAAGAAATAGGGATTTTTTACCAGTTTAAAAGAAAAATTCACTTAATTAGCCACTCTTTATAGAAATTGTAGCAGATAAAAGTGTTTGTTGTAAATCTATACGCCAAACAGTAATTTACAGATGGAAGCAATTATTTTCTTTGATAAAAATAGGCGTGGTCAAATAAACACGAAGCTAACAGTAGGAGATTAACCTGTTTAGTGCAACTGTGGAGGCAGCGCTTTCTCTCAAAGTAGCAACTTCCTTTTTAATTTGCTTCGTTAAACTTATCTAGTGTAGACATAAATAATACGAATCAAAACAATACTAGGTACATTAATGTTAATGTTGCTACAGATCAAGTTCTTTGTCTTTTTCGATGTAGTCTTGACTCATTCTACATCCCTGAAGGTTCTCTTTCTTGATGGGATTTTGTCTCAGATCAAATTTTGTGCCTCGCTACACAGGCGTACCTACTCAGACAAGTGTGTTTTGCTCCCTGCATATTAGACACAGACAAAAACGTCAGTTGTAAAAGTGTAGTATTCTTGAAAAGATATTTCCGTGAGTTGAAATTTATGTTGGTCCTTAGAAGTAAACCTCGATGAAAGACAAAACCTTTTAAGTTGACAGAACGTTAATATCTAACTAACTACAGGAGTTTTCTCTATAATCAACGTTTTCTAATATATCATGACACATATTGTTTCAGTATCTGTTCTGGATGAGGCAAAAGTCGTAAGATATAGATGCTTACTTTGTGTAAAAATCAGACATTAAGGATATAAAAACATTTAATTTTTGATAACAGCATAACAAAATATTTCAGATGTATATTGAAGATCGTCATAAAAATTATGCTGTCTGCCAAAGTGATATTTCGTCTTCTACCCCTATGGAAGGTGTAAACTTAAAGACTCAAACTGCAACAAAAAAAGTTTTCGCTGAATAACTGATTGAGTTGCTTGTAAACAAAACTGTCGGTACGTTTCAACTGGCCACATGTAAAAATCATAAACATAACATAAACATTCGGAATTTCGGAGAAATTAGGTTGAATGGTCCACTAGTTGCGTTATAGAAATAAGGAAGGTTGTTTTATTGTTAAAATCACTGCTTGATTTCAGTTGTATATGAAAGAAACTGTAGCTGTCAACTCCACCTCATATATCTCGCAATGAAGGAAACTCGGCTTTCTACCCCGAATTACGTGACTTGAATGTTAGTTTCAAACTCCAACACGACAAAGATAGTGGCGTGGGTAGACAACGCCAAACAACCGTATCGTGACATCACAGCCAAGCAGCGATTGTAATATGAAGCAACAAACAACAAAAGAAACATGTGGCTCGTAAAACAAGCGATTTTTCAGTTGATGCTTGAATAGTGTTGGTCAACAGAGAAAAATAGTTCTTTGTGGATAAATGAGCCCAAAACAATTAAAGAATGCGTAACAGCAATTAATTTCGTGCGTAGCGTATACAGCACGACTAGCAAATTTGTGAAGAAAGCTGGTGATGTCTTTGAAAATATGTCTTATTTTCGTGTGTATGAATTGTTAGGAACATCTGGGGCATTTTTAAGTATACAGTAGTTGTTTAGTAAAACAGACACAGATTTTTATAAATAAACCACTGAGGTCTGAGCATCACAGTCAGTTGTATTCACACAATTTTTTGTTACCAGTACAACTTCAAGAACAAATTCAGCACCTAGAATTTTTTTCAGCGAAATTCGTTTTGATTAGACCTGCACTTTCAAATTATTATCAATTGCAATCTACACTAAGTAATGAGACAACAGATAGATCAATCCATATAACAAATACACTCTTGTTTCATTATAGTCACCCACCTCTTCTTTAAAAATGTTATATTAACTTTATCTTTCATTATCTGAAGGCTATTGTATAGAATTATTTATAAATCTTATCGCTGGCTACATTATTCTTGATGCTTCCTGCAAAGCTGCTGTCTTCAAGGTGTTCTTTTTACTTCTGGTCCCTCTCTGGCTGGACCTGCAGCTGGCGCCAAATGAGGAGCTGCTTGAACAAACAAGCACCGGTACCATTAGGATTATTCTGCTGGAAATAATGGCTGGAGGGATTTGCGACATGCCCATCACATTTCCCACGATCATGGATCGCTCCTCGTACTGTCTTGTAGCAAGTAGTCGACTAGCCGGAGACGGCCTAAGGCCTAATTCATCGGTCTAGCGGTTCTAGGCGCTCAGTCCGGAGCCGCGCGACTGCTACGGTCGCAGGTTCGAATCCTGCCTCGGGCATGGATGTGTGTGTTGTCCTTAGGTTAGTTAGGTTTAAGTAGTTCTAAGTTCTAGGGGACTGATGACCAGAGATGTTAAGTCCCATAGTGCTCAGAGCCATTTGAACCTAATTCGTCAGTGTTGTTTACGTTTACTTTATTATTATTATAGTATTATTATTGTTTAATGTGTTTGGTTATTATCTGCACTCAGGTCATTTGACGTTGTTGCCTTACGAAAGAAACATTAATTAAAGTAAATGAATAAACAAGTAATACTTCACTAGTCTCCTCTTATAAGATGATTCGCAAATCTTAACTTTTTTCCTTCAAAGTTAATCTCATGGGTATTTTGGAACTGTGATTAGCTTTCCACAACTCATCCCTCCAAACTTCTAAACAAATACATGAAGGAGTATCTCAGATAATTTGCTCAGAGACCTCAAAATTTCCCGGCAGCTTATGGACCCTACTGTAGAAAGTAAAGAATTAGGCCTAACAAGAAACTGCACAGTCAAAATTAAAGGAGGAGAGGAGACACGTTCTACGTCCGCTTAGTTAGGGTGAACTATTGAAGATTCGCATCAACAAACTTTAATATGTCAATGCTGAGAGGTCAAAATTAGTTGTCAATTATCTTACGTGATGGGATCAACTTAAACGTGTTGCGTACACAAAGTGTTTCACAATTCATTTTATAGGCATCTAAGGGCTGTAGAGTTTACTTTGCAGGTAATGTCTCCTCTGGATGTAAAGCATGTCTGAAGATAGGATCGCTTCGAAATCCCCCTCTTCACAGCGGAGACAGTGAGCTTCTTTCGTATGTGCTCTGCAGGGGCCCTTGGGGTGGACAACGCTTCATCTAGTCGTCGTCGTGTTCTCTCCCGCCTGACGTAGGACGTCCCTCCCAGATTCTCGCAGCCATTTGTGTAGTCGGACGAAAGTGCCGTGTAATGCCATAAATACAAGAAGGACTGGCAATGACGCTCTTTCCCCCGTTTAGTGAGGCGGGAAACTGGAAAGTGATCCGATATTCAAACTTATTTTATAACCAAACGACGCGTATCCGAATTTGGGTTCCTTATCAAAACTTTACCTATTTAGATCCGTTTACAACCCCTAGGAGGCCATAGTAAGAAATTAAAGCACCCTGTATGTTGTGGAATATATTGTCACACAAAATGAGTGTGAATTAACAGAAGAAAAGAGGCAGCTGGCAGGCCAACTAAAGGGTATACACGTTCGCTTGAGCAACAATATGAGTCATCAACTGTCTAAGATTTGATCAAATGGTGGGTAAGGCAGTCCCTAATTGAATCAGCATAAACAGTGTATGCTGTCATGGTGCTTCATTAGCCGAGCCATAGGAACATAGCCACTGTTTAGGGATCACGGAGTTTAAACAGGGTATCTCGAACCTTGTAGAATCATTTCTGGTGTCGTGATTGCATGAACACACATCGCACTTAAGAGGGGATTCCTCACATCGTCCTATGGATATACAAGGAGTACCTACCTGTAACTAAGATACAGCGAAATAGGCACAGTTATTGCAGTATAACAGTATAAGAGTACCAGTGTGTTAGAATGGTACGGTATATGCAGTTGGTGAGATTCAGATCAGGTTCACGTGCTAGTCTACTCTTTTATAAACTAAGGAAATAGGCAGCAACGGCAGTTACCGAGGACTATCTTTTGCCATTCAGCAGCAGTAGTAATGGCACGATATTGGGAAGTACCAGAACCAGGATTTCATAGAGTTTCCGGGACTGAGCGTTGCTGATACACTTGGTTACACTGAAGTGCTGGCTACCTAGGCTGCAGCCTAGCACCACACCAAAAAAGAAATATTAAAATAAAATAAAGTAGTTTGTTTAATACTGTCATGCAAGTCCTCTTATAAGCATAAAATACATAGTCAGATTTACTTTGTATAGGTTCATTGCACTGAATTTCTGAATTGCTAGTTGGTATGAATTAAGTCAGCCTTCACTTCTCAAACCCCACACTCACTCGCGTGAAAGTCACAGTGGCACCCAATCAAACACGTAGCGCTTCGGTTGCGAATATCGTTGAGGGGGCGGGGTGGGGTGGGGGGGAGGGGGTCTGGTAGGACGTGACTTAGAGCAGGAGAGGCACCGCAATACATTTTAATTTCCAATGTCAATACTTTTACAAATAAATTAGTAAGACTTTGTCAACATGACTAGGAAGCATTCAGGATTCACACTCACTCACTTCTCAGAACGCTGACTTCTTCCATACATCATTTCATTGAAACCAAGACTCACACTCCTCTTTTTTGTTACTTCATACTGCTAGATGTGGACTAAAACAGGAAAAAACAATTTTCAGATAGCTGTATAAGCTACCAGTTTATCACATGACAGTAATTTTTTGCTAAATTATTGCACTCCTTTTGCTATGTTGTATTTGTTGAATAACCATGTTTGTATATCTGCTATAGAAGTGAAGTTTCTGTGTGTATGTTCAGGATCATCTTCAAAACCCCTGGATCGATTTCAACCAAATTTTGCACAAGAGACAGCTGCAGTCACAAGTATCAGCTCTGTGTGGTCTATCATCTTCTAACTGTAATAGTGGCAGAAATATAGGCAAAAACTTTCCAGCCCCTGACGCATAGGCTGTCTAGTGTGACACAAATGTTGTGTCATAACAGTGTCAGCCTACCAATGAATCTGCTGTACTGTGCAGCACTGCATGTCAGGGACAAGAAATGATTTTCTGTGCCCCAATATGTAGGCTGCCCTACTTGACAGGCATTTGATGTTGGCCTGCTTTGTCAGCCAGCTTTGCTTTGCTGCCTGCATATCAGGGGAAAACAAATGATTTTCAAGCCTCTGATGTATTGTGCTTGTTGTGGAAGTGGTATCAGCCTACTTCCTGGAAATTTATTGCAGAGGTACATGTGCCAATACCCATGTCTGGGGGCAGTTTGAGATGGATAGAGGAGGGTGTGGACAGAGTGAGGGGGAGGGGGAAATGGATGGAGCGAGGGAAGGAGGGTAAGATGGAAGGTGTAAAGTGATAGCGGGAAGTTGGAAAAGGAAGAGAGGGGTGGCAGAGATGGAAAGAGAGAAAGGAGGAGGATGTGGCAAGCGGGCTGAGGACGAAGATATGGTCAGAGAGAGGTGGTGGAGGAACTGGACAAAGATAGGAGGAGGAGGAGATGAAGAGACAGATAGAGTGGGGAGGAGGAGATAGATAGAGAAAGGAGGATGAGGTGGACAAAGGGAGGAAGAGATGGACACAGAGAGGGAGAGAAGGGCGTGTGTTCAACGTATGTTTCTGATGGACACATGGGTGAAACCACAGGGGAAACGTTGGTTGTATTATAGATTTTATTGCAAAATGTTATACAATCAATAACAAACCTCAGATGCTGCATTATAGCGTTTTAATTGGAAAACTGTTTTAAAATACTTCTTTTTCCAGTTGCTTTCAGATTGTTTCCCCTTGTTCGGCCTCCAGTACAGATTCATTCTACAATCCTAACATTGTTCTGGTGCTGTAAGCAGTTATATTGCTACTGTAACAGGAATGAACTGGCGCGTTTCTCTAACGCTCGTCCTTGTAATTCCTTGGTTGTACCTACTTACCGCTGTTGTGATTAAAAGGCAGTATTCCCCTTCGCTGTCGACAGAATGCGACAACGGGGTCACTTTGAATTTTTTTTTCTTTTCTTCCACCATATTCAAATGTAGCATTGTCAAGGATGTAGCTTGCAATGTTTCAAAGTATCTCACAGGTTGCTCAAAACTATTCAAATTCCCGGATTTTTTTTTGGACTAAACTAAAGAATTACATAAGGGATGTAAAATCCAATATTTGTACCGTACTCAAAAGTATCCGAACATTCTGAATTTTTTGCATTATATTCAAAAATATTTATACAAAAATTTGCTAAAGGGTGAAAATAGCAATATTTCAATGTACTTTACATGGTGCTCAAACGTCTCTGTACGCTTTACATTTTTTGTGCCATGTTCAAAGGTATTTAACAAAAACAATTAAGGAGCACTTGTATACGTGCAGATGCAGTGTAGGACACAACCCTCAAATTAATTAGTTCCCGTATCCAAATTTCTCTACCACGATTGCAAAGAGTCACAAGGCAGGCAGCCAGGCAGCGACAAAACTGAACTGGTTGATGCAGAGATCTGCTTCTTCCAACGAGTCTTGTCTTGTTGACATCCAGTCAGCGTTGTATGATACTCAAGGGACACTGCAAAACATGCATCAGCAATACTGATGACCTAATTGATAGCTTAAACCGCACTTGTTGATGACAGTAAACACCAAAAATGTTCTTGTTTTTCACTTTTAAAATCAACCAATGCCATTCCCTGTGACACATGTAGTACACACATTTGTTCATATCCGCGAACTGGCTTCCAGTGTCCAAAATGCTTTGTATTAGCCTACTGCCTATTTCTGTGCTAACTAATGGGAAGCTAATACTAATTTCCTCTTCATAAGAGTCTGTTGAAGCACCTGAATATCAACCTACAGTATCTTTGCTTCTCTGATACAGAGGGTAGTGATTTCCGGGCTGGGTATATCTGTCAGTCATGTCTCTCGTTACTTCCCTCACCATCATTCCTCTCATTACGATACACACTCTCTTCATACAACAACTCAGCTTCGGATTGTTCCACGTCATTCTACAAGTTGTTTAATTCTCTGTCTGTCGGTAATGACTCACGACTCAAAACTGTGTGAACGGTATTGTTCTATTTCCATGCTAAGGAGCCAGAGTACAGATACCGACTAACTCTGTTTTCCCTGTCAATGGTACTCATTTTACGTAAACTGCATGCACAGAAACAGGTTAATCTTGGCATAACCAATACCAACGCAAATATTTAAACACTTTCCCCTAGTAACAAACATTTAAACACTTGCCCCCTAATAACCAGATTCCTAACTTATGCACCACAAAAAAATATAAATAAATAAATCAAATAAAATATAATCCTAACAAAGCGCAAGTACATAAAACAATCCCCTCAAAATTTCTACAATGAAACCCAGGACCATGACATAGTTTTATTCACCAACCTTCCATGTGAAGAAGGACAAATTAGTAAAGTACAAATGAGTTATCATTAGTTTAAACTCTTGAGATTCTTTTATTGTTAAGGTGTTCATTTTTATTTCCAGTTAATGTACTACCAACAAAAATATGACTACACTCATCAGAGGATTCCAGGTTTCGAAAATCCTAGGTAAGATTCGACAAATTCAAGCTCTCCATAAGTTCATGGAAATTTAAGAAAAAGTGATGTGCACTTTGGAAATATTGATGGAAAACAAATAGAGGTGGCCGAATCAAGCATGAAAATACAGGTACTACACCTCACATGGTTCCGTTAATGAAGGGACTCTTCTATCTACAATAAGCAGTCATTCCAACAATTTGGTTGTGACCGCTAAAACTGTGCGATTAACCCTTCATGAAAGTTAACTAACCTCATGTCCCCCTCAAATCAGTGATTGCATCGCGGGCACAATCTTACCACTATTATGCAGCATGAATGTGGAAGTCGGAGGCAGTAATAGCTGGAAATACTAAGTCCAGTATGCTGTCAGTACTCAGTTCTAATGTGGAGACATGCTTCCGTGTGACTGCAAGTCTTGCCTCATTGGTGACCTGGCAGTAAGAGCCTAACCATCGATGTCTGTAAGCAAGCATCCTCTGCCTTAACTCTCTGAAACTTGGCTGTTTCTGCCAAGTTTCTGCTTCTCGACAGCCAGCTGCAGCAGACCTTACGAGTTCCCACCAATATAATTTTGTAAATAAGTTAAACAAAATCCAACTCTCATGGATTCTATCAATGTTGTGACTATTATGGGGAGCAATGCAGAAATTTTCACCCTCTCTATGTCAGGTTTGTATCCCTGGTCTATCGAATGGCTTACATGAAGGCATATGTGGTAAAGTGCGTATTCTAAAGAAATAATTGTTGTGAGCGGATCAGAGCTCCCATTGCCAGTATTTTTAACTAACGTTCTGTCCCGGCGAGATTGCAGATGAACGATGGGTCCCATTCCTCTCCCGTTCTTGTGTCTGCACCGGGCTTCACACATTATCTTTCCAAAAGGATTTCTTTATACGATTTGGACAATCACATCTTTTGACAACAAGCTGGCCGTTGGGCTGACTTATGTCCAGATATGGGACAAGGCCAAAATTGCATTTTCACTGACCCCCTGATCCTTTTACCTCTGTAGCTCAAACCATATAGAAAGAGCTCTCCAAGACTGCAGAAAATTACAGGCCCTTACTTTAATAAAAGAAAACGAAGAAAAGACGTAATGAGTTGAGCAGTCACTGGTAGAATTGAATACTCTCTGAATTTTCGATGCAGCATTAAAGGGCTGATTACATTGATCATGGGGATGTGTGTATGACATTATAAAATATGTTGCATGGTAATTTAGGGGTAAGCAATAATGTGTGTATTACAATATAAAGCAATTTACATGGCAGATCTACAATCCATTAGCTGACACCCTAGTAACTGGCATCCCAGTTGCTGACATCCCCAGTAGCTGATATCTCTAGAAGCTGACAACACGTAATAGCTGACATTCTCCCGTAGCTCACATCTCCTCCAGTAGTTCACAGCTTCCCTGCAGGATACTGACACCCCTAGTAGCTGACGACCCCACTCCAACAGCTGACACCTCCAGCAACTAACCCGCTCCAGTAGTTAAAATCTCCCAGTAACTGACATCCCCAGCACCTGATATCCCCCAGCAGCTGACATCCGCGAGTGGCTGGCATCCTCCCAGTTGCTTACATCTCCCCCAGTAGATGACACCTCCTTACAAGGTAACCGGCCCATCGCATCCCCCTCAGATTTAGTTATAAGTTGGCACAGTGGATAGGCCTTGAAAAACTGAACACAGATCAATCGAGAAAACAGGAAGAAGTTCTGTGGAACTATGAAAAAATTAAGCAAAATATACAAACTGAGTAGTCCATCCGCAAGACACCCCGCAACATCAAGGATCATGTGAACTCAGGAGTCCCGTGGTCCCGTGGTTAGCGTGGACAGCTGCGGCGCGAGAGGTCCTTGGTTCTAGTCTTCCGTCGAGTGAAACGTTTACATTCTTCACTTTCGCAAAGTTATGATCTGTCCGTTCGTTCATTGACGTCTCTGTTCCCCATCTGAGTTCTTGATATTCATAAAACTTGTTCTCTCTCTACCAAAGGCCTCTTTAATTTTCCTGTAGGCGGAATCTACTATTCCCCTAGTGAAATATACTTCTAAATCCTTACATTTGCCCTCTAACCATTTCTGCTTAGTCATTTTGCGCTTCCTGTCAATCTGATTTTTAAATGCTTCTCTCGTTGCACTCTTATGTTTTCTCCTTTCATCAATTAAATTTAATATCTCCTATGTTATCGAAGGATTTCTACTACGTCTCATGCTTTGTACAAAACTATCAGGCAGCGTCCTCTTTAGTTCCTTTCCCCCAGTGCAAATTAATCTACTATTTTTCTTCTCTTCCTTTTTCTATTGTCGAATTCCAGTCCCTCATCACTATTACATTTTCATCTCCCTTAACTCTCTGAATAATTTCTTTTGCGTAGCCTTACATTTCTTCTATCTCTTCAATATTTGCAGAGATAGTTGGTATATAAACTTGTACTACTGTCGTAGGTGTGAGCTTTCTGTCTATTTTGGCTACAATCATGCGTTCACTATGCTGTTCACAGTAGCTCACCCGCATTCGTATTTTCCTATTTATTACTAATCCTGCTACTGCATTACCCCTATATTATTTTGTATTTATGACTCTGCCTTCACCTGACCAGAAGTCCTGTTCCCCTTCCCACCGAATTTCACTAATTCTCAGTATATCTCCTATGGTATCTAACATTCCACGCGCCTATCCGCAGGATGCCAGTTTTGTACCTCCTGATGACATGATATCCTCCTTAGTTAACTAAGGTGATAAAAAAAGAGCCGGAACGTTCAGATATGCTTGAACACTTTTGTCTCTCTCTCTCTCTCTCTCTCTCTCTTCTCTCTCTCTCTCCTACTCTCCTTCCCTCTTGTCTCTCTCTCTTCTCTCTCTCTCGCTCTGTATGTATGTGTTAGTGTTCGTGTGCGCGCTCGCACCCTTCCGTGTATGTTGTGTGTAGTGTGTGTGTGTACGTCAGGGGAAAATATCTTTGAAAGTGATGTCTTTTTACGCAGATATCTTCTACGTTGGCGCTTGTGAAAGTTGCGTGAACTGTTTCCTGCGAATCTTCCAGCTTGACGGCATTTTTGGTTGGTTCAAATGGCTCTGAGAACTATGGGACTTAACTTTTGAGGTCATCAGTCCCCTAGAATTTAGAACTACTTAAACGTAACTAACCTAAGGACATCACACACATTCATGCCCGAGGCAGGATTCGAACCTTGGACTGTAACAGTCGCACGGTTCCAACTATAGCGCCTAGAACCGCTCGGGCACCTCGGCCGGCTGACGGCACTTTTACGTTATAAAATTACACTATGTTCCGCTGGGGAGTAGGAGGGGTTCAAGCACAACCGGGGCATTTTCGCGAGGGGTAGACCCACTACGTCACATTACCTCACAAATCTAAACAAAGTGTTCCAGAATGCTATAGACCAGAGATGCATAGACTGCGGCTAGCGCGATCCATATGGCCCGCCATTTATCTGATGGTGCCCTGCTTCCAACGGTAATCATCTTTCATTCCGTCACGGAAAAGTGAGGACCGGATCTTGTGGAAACTATTAGATAGCATATTCCAGCAGCATAATATTTATGAAAAAATTATGGAAACTATATTTTTTTTCTTTTTTTAATGCGACCCTTACGTAGTTACCAGTGAAGAGCTTGCGGCCTGCGGTACTAACATGTCTGTGCACGCCTACTATAGCCTGTACTACAAGCAGAAACAGTTCCGCAGTGCAATATCATTCTTTTACAAGTCTACGTACTACTACCGGACATGTACGCCTGGCATGTCTTTTATTCTTTTTTGCATAAATAACTGACCTATAAGCTTACCTATGTATTTGTGATATAACCTGTAAAAAAGCCTGGTTATGAACTTTTTAAAAATAAATTTAGTTGTATATTAGATTACTGTGAAAACGTGCTTAGCATCAGCTGTGAACAAAACAAATGTTAATACTAGAGTTTTTATTGCGTTCTTAGATACTTGCTGTGCGACTTAAATAGCGTTAATGTAGGGAACGAATCCTTGCTTCACTGTTCGTGTTGTTAGAGAACGAAAGCTATCAGAACAGATTGATGTCGATTGCGCTGGAATATAGCCCCAAGCTTGTATTGCGGCACAGAAATTTGTTAATTTGAAGAAAGCATTCTCTAGTCTGAAACATTCTTCCCGCCACCCCCCCCCCCCTCCCCATCCCTCTCTTTTCCTTTCCTCCCAGCACCAGGCGCCATCTCACTATCTTACAACACATATTAAACAGTGATGCCATATTGCTCGTGCACACCAATGAAGTCAATAAACTTGTGTTATTTGCATTCCGATTCCGTTTGTAGGTCCTGCGATAATTAACCATTGTAGCTGAAGAAGTAATATCCACAAATTAAATAAATTACATGAGCCGCCTACAGACTGTAGAGGTAGGCGCTTTCGTACAGTGTCCTGTCTCGTATCTGAATTCCTTTCAGGTACATTTTCCAGCACAACCTGTAACCAACTGATCAGAAATTGCTCTCAAATAAACGCTATTTGTTTTGGTTGGTGGAAAAACTAAAATCGCAGTAAAAAACAGATTTGTAAGCTACTCTTGCCTCTGACTACCTCTCGATAAGTCTGAGCAGTTGTGCGAGTAACAAGCTCTCATTTCTAACACAGACTACGAAAGAAAACAAATAACTTTTTTTTGGACGCTTGAAATTTTGTAGCGACGAATACACGACCGAGAAAAAGACTTAGGTTCGTATTCTTGTAAAGTGGGAAATTACTGTTCACAAACGCGGTCCCAAAGGGAACATGAGTGGAACAAAGCAGTTCGCACGGCAGCGCAGTGGCTATTTCCCTCTCTAGCAGATGAAACAATGACTCGCGAAACAAGCGAACTCGAAAATTTCAAGCTCTCGCTCTTATTTACAGGAATTCACATCGTACGAGCGATTCAATTCTTCACACCTCAAATGGTATTCATTTCACCAAGGATGGTGGCGTTAACACATCACAGATTCCAGTAGAGCGAAAATACGTTCGCCCGATTGTTCAGCTGCTGTCGAATGGAATACGAAGAGAATTTTTCACTGAGACGCACTGAATCAACAAATTTTCTACAATTCTTTTAAGTGTTATAAAAGAGGAACAAAAATGAGAAAGAGGAAGAAGGGAAAGGAAACGGAGAGAAAATATCGTACGATAGTTATCCAGTGACAGGTTGCTCTAATGCGTTTCACCGTTTTACTCGTTTTCTGCTTCCAATAAAGAGGGAATACTGTCGGTGTGAATGGAGAACTGCACTGATTCGGGTCTTACAATGAACGTGGCCATACAGTTTAATTCTGTTTTTCTTTTGTCTTTCAACTACTATGATTCTATCTTTCAACCACTCCTACACTCCAGATTATTTTTTCTCTTCCGACCAACAGCTGTCATTTCAGTAATATGTCTTACGCATTACAATTTATATTTCTCATATCCTTTTCCCCTTCGAATACCTCTCTCAGTGCAATTTCTGTGAATTTCAACAGTTATATTTACCCCTTGCACGTTAATTCTTGAAAAATTTGCTTCGATTTCTTCATTGCTTACTCAATATAAAATTTTAATATCAGTTACGACAATCTGCAATGAGATCTTACCACATTCCCGACGCGAACGTGGGTTGATTAATTCTCCAATTCAAGTGGGGTTTGTAGATGATGTAGATTTCTTCTGTTTCGTTAGGTTACTACCAATCACACTTCATTTTACAATTTGAACTGTATACCGAGAGCGGTGACGCACTGGTTAGCACTGTAGACTCCCATTCAGGAGGCCATCCAGATTTAGGTTTTCCATGATTTCCCAGGTAAATGGCGATACAGTTCCGAGCTTGCACTCGGTCTCTAATGACACTGGTGGCGATGGAACGTTGAACACTAATCTCCTCCTCCTCCAGTGAAAGCTATGAAGCTATCGTAGTTTTTCTACATTCTTCCTTGTAACACTTAGGTCAAGGTTTTTTCCTCCTGTCGTTTTCCTTCTTCCGAATTCCAGTTTCGCCCTGGTGGTCGATTAAGCACCAGTTATTCTGCGAAGAGACTCTTTCATGTTGCATTGTGTGCAGTAATTATGTCTGCAAAATTAAACGATTTAATTCGTACACTTCATCCGTGTACATGGTGGTCCATTGATAGCGACCGGGCCAAATATCTTACGAAATAAGCATCGAATGAAAAAAACTACAAAGTACGAAACTCGTCTAGCTTGAAGGGGGAAACCAGATGACGCTATGGTTGGCCCTCTAAATGGCGCTGCCACAGGTCAAACGGATATCAACTGCGTTTTTTTAAAATAGGAAACCCCATTTTTTTATTACATATTCGTTTAGTACGTACAGAAATATGAATGGTTTAGTTGAACCACTTTTTTCGCTTTGAGATAGATGGCGCTGTAATGGTCACAAACATATGGCTCGCAATTTTAGACGAACAGTTGGTAACAAGTAGGTTTTTTTAAAATTAAAATACAGGACGTAGGTACGTTTGAACATTTTATTTCGGTTGTTCCAATGTGATACATGTGCCTTTGTGAACTTATCATTTCTGAGAACGCATGCTGTTACAGCGTGATTACCTGTAAATACCACGTTAATGCAATAAATGCTGAAAATGATGTCCATCAACCTCAATGCATTTGGCAATACCTGTAACGACATTCCTCTCAACAGCGAGTAGTTCGCCTTCCGTAATGCTCGCACATGCATTGACAATTCGCTGACGCATGTTGTCAGGCGTTGTCGCTGGGTCACGATAGCAAATATCCTTCAACGTTCTCGATAGAAACAAATCCGGGGACGTGAGATCCGGTGAACGTGCGGGCCATGGTATGGTGCTTTGACGACCAATCCACCTGTCATGAAATATGCTATTCAATACCGATTCAACCGCACGCGAGCTGTGTGCCGGTCATCCATCATGTTGGAAGTACGTCGCCATTCTGTCATGCAGTGAAAAATCTTGTAGTAACATCGGTAGAACATTACGTAGGAAATCAGAATACATTGCACCATTTAGATTGCCATCGATAAAATGGGGGCCAATTATCCTTCCTCCCAATATGCCGCACCATACATTAACCCACCAAGGTCGCTGATGTTCCTCTTGTCGCAGCCATCGTGGGTTTTCCGTTGCTCAATAGTGCATACTATGCCGGTTTACGTTACCGCTGTTGGTGAATGACGCTTCGTCGCTAAACAGAACTCGTGCAAAGATCTGCCATCGTCCCGTAATTTCTCTTATGCCCAGTGGTAGAACTGTACACGACGTTCAAAGTCGTCGCCATGCAATTCCTGGTGCATAGAAATATGGTACGGGTGCAATCAATGTTGATGTAGCATTCTCAACCCGACATTTTTGAGATTCCCGATTATCGCGCAATTTGTGTGCTACTGGCGTGTGAATTAGCCGCGACAGCAGCTAAAACATGCACTTGGGCATCATCATTTGTTGCAGGTCGTGGTTGACGTTTCACATGTGACTGAACACTTCCTGTTTCATAACTATCCGGTGAACGGTCCAGACACTTGGATGATGTCGTCCAGGATAGCGAGCAGCATACATAGCACACGCCCGTTGGGCATTTTGATCACAATTCATCAACACGATATCGACCTTTTTCGCAGTTGGGAAACGGTCCACTTTAACAAGGGTATCACGAAGCAAATACGGTCCGCATTGGCGGAATGTTACGTGTTACCACGTACTTATACGTTTATGCCTATTACAGCGCCAACTATCACAAAACGAAAAAAGGGGTGCAATTAAAACATTCATATTTCTTTACGTACTACTCGAATATGTGATAAAAAAATTGGGGTTCCTATATTAAAAAACGCAATTGATGTCCGTTTGACCTATGGCAGATCTAACTAGCGGGCCAACCATAGCGCCATCTGGTTTCTCCCTTCAAGCTAGACCAGTTTCTTACTTTGTATTTTTTCGTTTGACGCTTATTTCGTGAGATATTTGGCCCGGCCACGATCAATGGAGCACCCTGTATATTAATGCAATCCACATAATCTAATAACTGTATTTCACGTCCACTTCAGTTCATAATGGCTGAGCACTATTTATCGAGTTTTTAATCCCTGCACTAAAAATCGAGTGTTATACACGATCCAGTCACATTAACGTGGCCACCGCCTATGTTCGACATCAACGTGCAATAACAACATACAAGCGGCAGGTGTCGGCACTAGCAGTGGAAGGTATACAAAGCGAGTCGGAAGGAGACACGGCAGACAGAGCAGTGGTAGGAGTAATGCGGAAACAGCGTTTATCTGACGTCCAAAAGGGCATAATCATCATCAGTGTTCTGGCTAACGGTGGGATTGTTTCCAATACAACGGTGTTTGTAAGCTGTTTACATGTCGCCGTTTTAAAGTATATTTGCCGTGGCAAAATGGCGCCGAGGATCCGTAGTGCATAACGGGCCATAGATGAAAGGGGTGAACAACGGCTACGGAGTTCCGTATGGGCGAATAGACGAGCAACTGCGGGACATCTGACCGTTCATGCACGAGGTGCGGCAATAAAGTGTGAGGCTGACGTGAAAAAAAATGTTGCTTGCAGCTTTAGTCAAGTTTAGTGACGTCTCCTACAAAGTAGTTGCCTTCTGATTGCACACACTTTTTCCAGCGCTTCTGCCATTGATGGTAACATTTCTGGAACTCATCTTCTGTAATAGTCTCCAAGATCCTCGTCACAGCTTTTTGGACATATTGTGTTCTTTGAATATGGTGTCCCTCTACCTCCGTTTTGACTCTTGGAAATAGAAGAAAGTCGCACGGGGCGATATCTGGTGAATAAGGTGGCTGTGGTAGTACTGAAATGTGTTTTGAGTTTCAAAATTGCTGTGCTGACAGAGCAGAATGGGGTGGCGCATGATTGTGATGCAGAATCCATCAGCAATTTTGGCACAGACACAAAGAAATGTTTCACAAAGTCTTTCTAAAATTTCTTTGTAGTAATATTGGTTACCTGTCTGTCCCGGAGGCACCTACTCTTTCTGAACAATTCCCTTGGAATCAAAGAAGCTCACAAACATGCGTTTCAATTTTGACTTTGACACCCGAGCTTTTTTTGGTCTGACTGATCCCTTTGAGCACCATTGAGAACTTTAGCGTTTTGTCTCTGTACCGTACTGAAAAAACCAACTTTCATCACCAGTGATAACACGGCTCAACAATTCTGGATTGATTTTCGTTTGCTCTAACAGATCGGCTGCCACATTTTTCCGTGCTTCTCGCTGTTGTGGTGTGAGATTTTTGGAGACCATTTTTGTACAAATCTTTCCCATACCAACATCTTTAATTATTATTAGACGAAACGTTTCTCGATTGATGTTCAGTTCTTCTGCAATCATTTTCATGGATAATCTTCGATCAGATCGTACGAGTTCACGCACCCTGGCCAAGTTGACATCCATCGGTGAGGTTGATGGTCGTCCACGGCGGTCTTCATCTTCAACATTCGTTCTGCCCTCACTGAACATTTTAGGCCAACGAAAAACTTGAGCCCTTGACACGACCTCCTGTCCAAAAACCATCTGAAGCTTACCGTAAGTTGTCGTCGCGTTTTTTCCCCAATTTAACGGAAAAAGAAATGGCATACCGTTGCGCAATATTACGCGGTTCCATTTCTGTACCGCGCGACGAATCGTGTTTATGGACCATCAGATAGTTGGCCGTTAGCTTGTAGGGCGTGAAACGTGTGAAAGCAAACACCTTGCTATAATCGTCGAAAGGGTCCAGGCCACAGGTGGGAGCGTTATGATCTGAGGAATGTTTATGTGGCATTCCTCGCTTAATCTCGTCATTCTGGAAGGTCAGTGGATCAACAGAGGTGTGCATTTATCCTTGGAGACCTTGTCCATCCTTACATGCAGTTATTTTTCACCCCGGCACCATAGCGTCTACCAGTAGGACAATACAACGTGACATACAGCTTGCAGTGTGCGTGGTTTGAAGAGCAACAAGATGAGTTTACCGTACTTCCCTGACCACAAAACTCCCTGCATTGCCCCCCCCCCCCCCCCAAAAGGAATGTGTGGGGCGACCTCGATCAGTCTGTCCGAGCCATGGATTCCCAACCGACAAACATAACGCAGGTGTCGACGGCACTTGAGTCGTCATGGCTCCACATCGCTGCCGGAACCTTCCAGATTTATTTTTTTAGCGTATGGCGCTACACACATGGTTTACACTTATTACATTATGAAATTATATGATAAAATACACTATGAAATACATAAGTGAAGGATACATATTCAGATAAAATATAATACATAAAGACAATAAAAAGTAACATAACAGCAGATATTTTGCGTTACACAAGTCTTCAAATTCTGACGTCCAAATTGGCGATCCATTCGAGGCAGGGCGGTGTGGTGTTGAAGAAGGCAGCCCGACTACCCTGGTAGGCTCTTAATTCACAGTCCTGGGCGATGTGCTGTATTGTTTGATTAGGTGCGCCACAGTCACAGCTAGGGCTGCGAAGATTTCTCCACTTGTGTAGATTGTGTGCACAAAGTCCATGACCTGTTCGGATTCTGTTTAGGCTTTTTCGTAGCTGTTGTGGAAGTTCAAAGCCCTTAGGTTTCTCTGATGGACAGATAACTTCACGGTTGTCTATCACTACGGCTCTCGAGCCATTAAGTATCCATGCTGAAGTTGGCAGCTGACAGTTGTTGGGCCAGTCTTAAAGGAAGATTTCTGGAGCGGAGTCGCGTTCTTTCCAAAGTTGGGACCTCTTAATGGATAGGGGGTAGGGGGTTATTCATTATTTTTGTGTGTTCCTTCATCAGAGCTTCCTGTCTTCGCAGGGAGGGTGGAGCTATATGACTAAGTGTTGGAAGCCAATATAGTGGGATAGTCTTTATGCTTCTAGTTACGGTTCTCATAGCAGCGTTGAGCTGGGTGTCCACCTTGTTTACCTGCTTGCTGGTTAACCACGCTGGTGCACAGTACTCGGCTGCAGAGTACCTTCCAGAAAATGATAGACAGTTTTCCTGCACGTCTCGCAGCGGTTCGCGCAGCGAAAGTTGCTTATTTAAGTTTTGGTGACTGGACGGTGTACAAGGTACTACATTGTTTGAATTTACCCAAGGAACTAAGTCACTTTCACCCACACGATCACGAAATTAATTGAAGATACAAAGTGAACAATTCTGCAATAAAACCTGAATCGAACGATTGATGTCGATCACTGAAAAAATGATGGTGTAGTGTGGAGTCAGTTGTGGGCAACCTTAAATTTTTCTGAATATAATTGCATGTCTCGTTTAGGAAAAATGTTATATCGACTGCAATACAGGGATCCTTCTGTTCCCCTTCTTGGATACGTCGTCTCAAGTTGCTAATTTTCGAGCTACGTGGGTGTGCCGTGTCCCCTACACAATTTCATTTGAGGAGAATTATTCAGTCTTCCCTATTCACATTAAGAACAACGCCATTTACAGTCTAAAAAGTCACTTGTTGTCTTTCAATTACCGCCAGTGAAACCTTTGATCTCGCGCTCCTCGCAGACGCCAATGCTTGCAACGTTTGCTCAGCTTCGAGCAATGAGTATTTCAGTTAGAAGGATTCCGTGAAGAATAGCAATTCACACTGCAGATTAAACGTTCAATTTAATAAGGCAGTTATTGCAACCGAATGTCTTATCAAAGGCTTCTTAAAGCGAGCCTCTCAGAAATTGTTTTACGTTTCCTGCGTTATGTAACGCTCTGGTAGTTAAATTACCCCCTTGTTTGTGTACTAATTACAAAGCAATTTCTTTCAGTAACTGTGTGAAGCTAACGACAACAAAGACTGAATTGTGCCTCGAAATGTGTACTCGGGGTGAAAATTTTCTTGGCGAATAACTGCCTTTCAAGCCTTTCACCCTGATACACAGAAAGTGTTTTGTGAAACTATTGAAAGACGTGTCTATTCATATTGTGTATTGTCAAACCACAATTTATGAAAGATGTTTATATTTTATAAATAGGATTAAGTAGGAATAATTAATATTTGTCATTTAGGAAATAATTCTGGTAGCAGGGGATGTCTGCACCTAAGTATTGTTGGCGGGAGAGACCGGACATTGATACAATTTTTAAAACGGCAGGAGAGACCGCGTATGGATACATTTTATGAAAAGAGCGGGGAAGACCACGCATTGATACATTTTGTAATGGTAGCAGGGATTGTCTGCACCAGAAAGCATTGTTGGCGGGAAAGGTCGCACTTTAGCGTTCGTAGGAAGTCAGTAGTAAGCGAGATGTGAAGCGAGTCGGTAGCAGGTCTGAAGCGACAGGTTGAGAGGAGCGGTGTGCCTGCCAGCCATCAGCTATGATTTACAAGGGATTATAAACGGATGTACAGAGACATCAACTAACTATAATCATAAGAGGAACTAATATTATTGAATTATTTTCTTTGCGAAACTCAAGACTACTCAAGGTATGTTTGCGCAATGCTAGTTGTAAGATTATTGTAAAAAGTAAGTCCCATTTGAACGTTTGTAAAATCATTACATTACCAACAGTAAATAACCGAAAATCGTTTTCAGAATATATTTAATTTTTGCCAGCAATATTGCGTTACTGATTATAATCCATCCCAAAAACCATCAACGTAAAACTTTGCAAAATTTTATTGTTGTCAAGAAAAAGTTTAACAATGAATTACGTAACTTCAGTCAAATTAATTACAGAATAATGTCAGCTTTGGCAATAAGTACAGTCACTTATTATGACAGCCCACCAGCAGCTAATAGAGTATGGTAAACCAGAGAAAGTATATTCATGTCGCAGTTCGATGTAGCAGTCAGATGGGGATCCAGTAACAGTAAAAAAGGTAAGGAGCAGTTTTGGGTTATTGCAGGTAACGACTGAGGGCCACGATGCGACACATTCTATGTTTCGTCGAAATAATCAGCAAATCACATTTAATAAGCAGCATTTAAATTTGTATGCGAAGACTGCACTTATTATTACTGAGAAAGAGAATTCATTTCAAAGGGAAGATTTCATAGGTTATTGTAGAAGGGAAGGTTGCGTAACAAAAGGGATATAGAGAAGACGGGAATGTTTCACTATGATACTCCTTCGACGTTCCAACTACCTTAAAGAGTTGGCTACTTGTTGGAGGTGACAAGAAAAGAGACATTCATTACTTATAGGACGCTCCTGGTCCCGTTACATGAACAACTTATGTGAAATCCACGTTTCTTAAGTTTTCTGTTCCATTTCTCCTCTATAATCTCTTTCATAGTCATGTGCCTCAATTCTATGTACAATATACAATTACACATAGTGTGGTGTGCGTACTGTAAGACCTTCAGTACACACACCATCAGGTTATTTGTTTGACTCGTCGCTCTAACGAAGTAGGCGAGTGTCAGCAATATGTCTCGTGGTCTTATCGTGGCATGTTTATCTTCTGCCGTTAGGCCAGACGATAGAAATGCCACTTGCACGGTTAGAGTAGCAGATTGACAGTGACCAACTTTGAACAGAACTTGATTAATTTTAACACACATTTATTAAAATAATAAAAATGATAGATATTACGTAACTTGATTCTGGGTGCTGTTTACAATTGACAATCTGAAGTTCCTTTGGTCTTGGTACGTTAGTCTTATTCTCACATATCTCTGATACTTGACAAAGTGGCTATACATTTATCTTCATGGCTATGTACAGGAATATGGTAATCTTATTAGGCCCAGACTGAAACTTCACTATAGACTGATACAGACTAATGCAGACTGACTAATCGGGGGTCTGTACTCTCGCTATAATACCTCGAGCGGTCAGGTATCACTGCGCGAGTGTGATCCGCAAGAAGGAAAGGTTCTACGTTAGCAGCAATCTCATTGGTTGCGTTACATATTAATACACGGATCGGCGGAAGCAGAATTTGGTCCGTGGGAAGGTTGTGTACGCGCTGACTACGCGGAACTATGGACACAACACATAGTTACGGAACATAGCTTTTAAAAAGGTGTGTGATGACCGTAGCCGGCAGTGAATGTTCAGCAACGTGCTCCCACGATGACTACAAAATTGGTAAGCAGTGACTGTAGTGGGGCGTTCCATTTCTTCACGATGTTCGTGAGAGCATTGCGTGTAGCCACCTCTCGCCTAATGAGGGAAAATCCAGCACAGTTGAACTTAATGGTTTCGGCGTTCGTGTTGTGTAACGTTGCATGAGCGCGCTGACCAGCCTTCGTACGCTCAGTGGTCAGTGTTACTGTGATAATGCACTCCTTCTCCTTGTGCTTCTTTTCAGAAAGTGCATCCTTCTCTGACTCCATTTTTATGGATGAAAACGCTCGACCGCATCGAACAGCACGGTCGGAGGAGCTCTTGGAACCAAAGGATTTTGGGCGGATGTACGGTCCTGCCTGTTCTCCCGACTTAAATCCCAATAAGCACATATGGGATGCGCTGGGGACACGTATTGCAGGAAGTCTACATACACCGATGACTGTCCAGCAACTGTCAACCACACAAGGTGAAACAATGGAACCCTCTGAATAAACTTGTGGTACCTCGGATTCACAGTAATAAAGGTTTTTGAAGGACATCATCTTTAAGCCAGTGACTGTCACAAGTTTTTATTACACTATTGCAACACGACATACAAATGTGTCAGCTTACATTACGATGACATGGCTTAAAGACATAACATCATCACTTGATATAGGCCTAAGGCTGAAGTTGCAATAGTGTAATAAAAACTTATAACAGTCACTGGCGTAAAGATGATATCCTTCAAAATGGAACCCTCTATCATAAGAACTCCTTACCAACCCTGTGGCCGGCATGGGAGTACGTTTCAGGACATGTGTTTCCGGCATACTGATCACACACCCTACTATCAACCATGTCTCGCATTTTGTAGTTTCCAGTGGACCATCATAAATTGCCGTCACTTCGGTATAATTATTGTCTTTGAATAAAAATGAAATTCGTCTCATTGCGTATTTCTTTCAGTTACCTTCTGCGCTAGATATTAGCAGTTCTTTTTATGTGTGGTCCGACTATGTTAGCTGACAGCGTCACATCGTGTGAAAGTTACATTCGTTCTTAAGTTTCACACACCAGTGTAGTTAGCAAACCTCTCCTCCCGAAAAGGCCTTGAAGGCCCAACGGTACCCACCGGCAGCCGTGTCATCCTTAGACCACAGGCGTCACTGGATGCGGATATGGAGGGGCATGTGGTCAACACAGCGCTCTCCCGGCCGTATGTCAGTTTCCGAGACCGGAGCCGCTACTTCTCAACCAAGTAGCTCCTCAGTTTGCCTCACATGGGTTGAGTGCACCCCGCTTGCCAAAAGCGCTCGGCAGACCGGATGGCCACCCATCCAAGTGCTAGCCTAGCCCGACAGTGCTTAACTTCGGTGACCTGACGGGAACCGGTGTTATCACTGCGGCAAGGCCGTTGGGCAGTTAGTACATCACTCTCTTGAAAATTTTTACTATGCTTCTTACGGCTTAAGAAGAGTTGTTATCAGTAACATAATATTTCTCTTCTCTTCCATATCACATACAGTGCACAACGATAGACAATTTTTTGCACTTATATACTAATTTTTGTGTGTATACGAACAGGATAAAAATATGTTGTTTATGAATGTGTAGTCAAATTATAACCGATGAAATTGCAGTCATCATGAAAACTAAATAATAATAATAATAATAATAATATGCAGGATAGAAACGCCAGAGGTCTTCAATTAACTTTTCTGGCACTATCTGATCATTTTACTATACATTCAGACAGTCTGACAAATGTTGTAGCTCACACAACAGGCTTAATAAACTCTGTGGGAGATAAAATGTCAAACACAAAAAAAATCCAGAACTTTTGTGACATATACTGGCCAAACAAGAAAACTAAAGAAATTCAAGTATTTCGAACAAATTAATAAAACAGTTTGAAAAAATCTGTAAAAGAGGAAGGGATCTACGCGATGGAAAGAGCTTAAGATATCATGACGAACGTTTACAGCAAACAATGCTTACCCTAACTCCCTTAAGTAAAGTATTAGAACTTAGCGGTGAAATAAGAATGCCTGTTTGCCATGAATGCCTACTATTAAATTACACGAAGAATAAATTAGCAACATCTGAAAGAAGGAAAATACTGGATCAACTAAAGTTGACAAACACCTCGGCATTGATATACTTAGGTCGTTTGACAGTAGATTCTCTATATATCTTTGGCAAAGGAAGTCATCTATTAACTGAGTTCAAAAGGTCAATAAAGAAACACGATGATAAAACAATAGAAACGGACAGTTTTAGAATAAACTGTTCCATACGGTAGATTTAGAAGGTGGGAAGGAGAAGAAAACAGGTTTTTAACCGACTGGAGAGAGGAAAATGCAGCACAATCAAAGAATATGTATTACTGGACGGAAATGAATAACAACCATAAGAGTGAAGAAAGGTAATAGATACGTAGTCGTCTGAGGGCTACATGAGGGGAAAATAATACTAGAGAGTTCTAGACGAGTAGAGACAAGAAGTCCTTGTTCGTTTCAACAGATTCGTGCAATATTATGGACAGTGGGACTTAAATATCGGAAATACATCGCGATTGCTGTTAAGGTGTTATTGCGTAGCAGTGTTACCTTCTGGGACATAGCTCTGATAACCTCGGTGCTTGAATTGTTACACAAAACAAAAACAACATTCAGGAACGCTGTGGTTGTCATGAGAATAGGAATGCCACTGTCGTGTGTTCTGTGTCTCGTTCTAGAAACTTAAACAGTCGCACTCTCCAGATAACTTAATTTTATGCGAGAATATTCAACTGAGGTAACGGTAGTACCTTAAAAAACGACAAAAATCTACGTAAACACATGTTTTGGTGTTCAACAATTTAAAAATTCATCATGTTTGATAGATACTATCAGGAAGGAGAACCTTCAGGGATATGTAATGGGTTAGGTGTTAATCTAATTCTGTTTGGTATGATAAACTGTAATCGTCATAAGTAATTATATGAATGTACACATTAAAACTAAAGAGGCTTAGTAGATGCTACTTTTCTATTAAGTGCTTAGACCACGATGAAAATTGAGACGAGTGGTCATAAACTTTTAACTATCATCTCAACTAAATAAAATTACGTAATTAACAGTTTGTTAACACACATTACTGTCCTAGTGCCAAATCATCGTAGCTGCCCTCTAGAGGTGCAAATGAAAATGGCACGTGCCATTGATAAAGTTGAGTATTGTGAAGTAATTCGGTTTTGACAGCAGAGGAAATGCAGCTGTGTCAAGCCAATCCAGACGGCTTAGGAAGTCATCTGATTTGGCATGACGCAACTATATTATTTTTGCTGTTGTCGAAAGCGAATTACTGCACAGCATTCATCTCCATGAATCGAGTGTGCCATTCTCTTTTGCCTCCGCCAGCGGCTTGCTTGGGCACTGTCGCTCTAGGATTACATTGTGCTAGGACTGAAGACATTTCTCTGCATAGAAACAGTTGTACTAGAAGAAATGACACTCGCCGGTACAGTGTTGGGTTCTTAGCTTTACTCCTGGAGGAGGTCGACATGATATTACAACACATCAAATATTAGATGACTTTACTGCAATCTGAACAAGATGAAATATTTAAGTTTGTAGCAATCCCTGTCGACAGGAATGTCATGAGTATTTATCGATGCCATTGAGCAGAGTTCTATGTAATGAAACTACCGCAGTGCTGGCTCGATAGAGAGGCGATGCTGTCGTCCTCGGCGATTATGCTGGCTGGACCGATGCTTGCTCTGCTTGGCCGTAGGTAAGCCCGCTTATGTGGTGCCGTGTGGGAACACTTCGTGGCGTGTCTGTTCTGACTTCGCTTATTCGTCACTGCATCCCGCAGAAATTATTCTTATTTTTTTGCGAGGTACCAACCTTGCTTCTTATCTCGTTCTTCAGACGATTCCACAGAAACAAAACGTTAATTACGTAGTTTTGTTTGTTAGAGATTTAGACAAGAAGAAAACAGAAGCTTTTGAAATGCGGTGCTACGGAAGAGTGCTGAACATTACAAATTTGTGACACAACTTGACTAGAAAAAGGGATCGGTTGGTAGGACACGTTCTGAGGCATCAAGGGGTCATCAGTTTAGTTTTGAAGGGAAATGTGGAAGGTAGAAAATTGTAGAGGAAGACCAAGGCATAAATACACTAAACAGATTCAAAAGGATGTAAGTTGCAGTAGTTACTCGGAGATGGAAAATATTGTGCAGGATGGAGTAGCATGGAGAGCTGCATCAAACCAGTCTAAGGACTGAAGACCACAACAACAACAAGAGGTGATGATTAAAACTTCATGATTACCCCTCGAAGCATAAGGCCTCGGAATAAAAGCTCCGTCACAGTACAGTATTTATCAACACGTTGGCATGTTGCTCTAGAGGATTGCTAACATAGTTTATACTAGAATCTTGATAATCAGAAAAGTGTAGAAAGAGTGACTAATATTTTCTATATATTTTTATTTTTTAACGATTATTTTAATTTGAAAAGGATCTCAAATTGTTTCTTTACGTTTACCGGATACTTGGTAAAAGCTGTTAAATCTGAGTACAGAAACACATCTGAATGCTAGACATGGAGGACCAATGTATTGTTTTGTGACTGCGTAAATTCCATTTCATCTGAAACTGTTTTTATTACCATAAGGTTGTAGTGAAAGGGTGCGTCATGACGGACAGGGCGTACACATAAATGAAATCTTAGTTTTACTATTTTGCTGCTTTTGACGTAGTTTTATGTTACATTCTGACTGCTACTGACAAAATACGCCTAGAAGTACTAGATCTGAAGGTGATCTGCTTGTCAGATCGAAATCTGCCAACGTCAATAAAAAATAGTAGTGACCCACCGGTGTTTTTCACTCGTTAAATATTGAGAGTGTTTCGTTCAACGGCTGGAATCCACGCCGACGTAAAATGCTTTCCCTTCAATGGTTTACTGCCAACGGAAAGTCATTCAAAGTGGGCCAAAGTTTCTTTTTAAACTATTGACTTTAAAAACACAAAGGAAGGAAGGTACAATATATTTTACAAAAATACTTTGTTTTGAGATAGCTTTTGCGCAAAATGGGTGCCATATATGTTGAATGATGACCAAAAGCAAGTGCGAAGAAGCAGTCGTGGACGGGATGTGGGCCTGTTAGAAACAGAATTGGTACCTAAGCAGTCTTTCGGAACCGTTGATCCAACATCAAAACGAGTCAAGATTTGGTGCGTAGAGCTGGACTAGTTTTTATGGTATGTAAAAGGGCTTTTTATTATTCAATATTTTGCAAATGAAACACAATAGGTGCATAAAACCACTAAGCCCATGACGTTCCGAATCAAAGGGACGACAAAAAATGTGCAAAAAGCCCTGAATTGCAAATGAAAAAATACGTATTTGCCTATAGAGGTGCTATAGCAATGAACTAACTGAGGAATATGAAGCACTATGATGGTTGTTCTGCTCTCTTCAGTAACCTTTTATTTCCGCCAACGACGCTCATCATTAAACATAATGCACTCTGTTCTCCATCTAACGCCCATGAATTCTTCTCCCAGTCTGTAAATCTAGAACTTCACTTCGTACTGCTGCCGGAAACTTGCCTCAGACTCTCTGGATTGTATGGATTGGTGCACGTCGATGATGCTGTAGAATTTCGATACGACAGTTTGAATATGTATGCTCCATCCAAATGACAGATTGATAACACATTTAATAGCCACCCTGAGTATATGTTCATAGATATGTACTAAACTTCTCGATGGAATGTGACATCTACACTGTTCTGTCACGTTAATGTGACTGTCTGTCAAAGACCTCAATGACTGCCTTTTGCAATGCGGATCTCTGTGACGCGTGCAGGAAAAGACTCAATGATGTTCTGAAATGTATAGCCAGGGATGTTGAGCCTTGCCACTCCTGCGCCGTGGCCATCAAAGCCAGTTTTCTCGGTTGAGAACCCGTGGCGCGTACAGCCCAATCGACCTGGTCCCGCAGATTTTCGATTGGGTTTAAATTCAGGGAGGTTTGTGGGCAGGGGAGCATCCTGGTGCTCTTCAAACGACGCATGTGCACTGCGAGCTTTGTGACACGTTGCACTGTCTTGCTGGTAGATGCCTCTGTGCCGGTGAAAAGCAAACTGCATGTAGGGATGGATAGGGTCACCAAGTAGATGCATACTTGTGTTGATCCATCGTGCCTTCCATATGACAAGATCACCCAGAGCCTGCCAAGAAAACGTTGGCTAGAAC
This sequence comes from Schistocerca gregaria, assembly GCF_023897955.1. Lineage (NCBI taxonomy): Eukaryota > Metazoa > Arthropoda > Insecta > Orthoptera > Acrididae > Schistocerca > Schistocerca gregaria. Next base: position 472,069,855 of record NC_064921.1, read on the forward strand.
ATAACACTCAATCCTTCGACCTGATCATTTCCGACTATTGTGGCACTGTGTTTACTTTAAGGCGTTTCTCGCCGTGCACACCATCGGACACCTGTAAGATGGAGCATCAAACGTGATGCTTCTGAGAACCCCACCTGTCCCCACTCAGTCGATGTTCAGTTGCAGTACTGGTGTGCAAATTCCAGCCGCTGCAGCGATGTGTTGAACGGTCGTTAAGGAGACGCTCTTGGTAGCTCCTTGGTTCCCTTAAGCGGTCAGTAACTCAGCAGCTGCAGGTCCATTCTACCGTACGCAAGTCCGCTGCACCGCTCACTCCTGTCATCTATGGCACGTGGTGCACGATTGTTGCCTCGGCGCCGGTTATGGATAGGGCGAGTTTGCCATGAACGGTATACTTTATCCACGGCGACACGCGAACAGTTTACAAACTTAGCCATTTCTGACACGTCTGAACCCTTGCCCCGAAAGCCAGTGATCTTGCCCTTTTTTTACGTCAGATAATTCGCTCCGTTTCCACATTGCTACAATGAATGCACTGTTTCCCGCATCCTGCTGACACACTTTACATACTCTCCACCGCTAATGTTGTGGGCACTAAGGCACTAACTACTGATAGGTATAGTTAGCAAATGAAAGATCATCTGCTCTCAAAACTCTGACATCTCTCCCCACATCCACTACTGCTGGCGGCTCACCTCCTACTGCCCAACGCTACGCGCTGTTCACATCCAGCTGCCCAAAACTACACTAGTGAAAGAATATTCTAACTATGAGTGCAACCAGCCACAGACTGCACACAGCGCAGTCAGCGATTTTCATACACAGCACTACGTGGCATTACCAACATAAAAACCTAAACAGGCTACTTATTACAGAAAGCATGCCTAGATAGGACCTTTTTGCGGAAAGAAATGTCGAAATAAAAGGAAAGATCTATGGAATGAAGTTTTGTGTTGGACTGCAGTACCAAATTTTACAATGAAAACAAACCCTGTCCTTTCTTTTTGTGTTATTCCGCTATGTGTTTATGTGTATGCTTGCGTGTCTATGTTCGTCCTGTCTTTATGTGTTTAGCTGATAAAAGTTATGTTGTAGAATTTTTCTAATACTAAGCAACATTCACTATGATGAGGAATACTGTTATCCTCAAATATAATCTGTGTTAATAATATGTTCTTTACTTTGTAAAGATGTTTAGACGTTATTTATTCTGTTCTGTTTTCTTTTAAAGCTCATGTGTGAAGTTAATGCTTCGAATGAAATTCTCACTTTTTATTTTTATTTACTTATGTCATAATTCCTGTAACTCTGATGTATATGTTTATTTCTATACTTTTGTAAAGCCTGTATTACTACAAATGTTGTCTGTATTATTATGTGCTTTAATGATGTTTTCTGTATCTTTATAATTGTATTCTTATGCCGTAAATTTGTAATTGTATACATCTACATCTACATGGATACTCTGCAAATCACATTTAAGTGCCTGGCAGAGGGTTCATCGAACCACCTTCCCAATTGTCTATTATTCCGATCTCGTATATCGCGCAGAAAGAATGAACACCTATATCTTTCCGTACGAACAGCACCAGCTCTTCAAATTAAGTATATAGTAGAGTTTCATTTCACGGCACACATTTCTATTGATCATAGTACATGCACAATATGTGAAAAGTGAAAAAAAGGACTATTGGTGCTCGCGCATGTGTTGATTGAGCAAGGGACTGGTTAACAGCATTGCTAGTTCTAAGGACATTTCAAAACATTTTTTGTGAGTGCACAAGTGGTGGTTCATGGACTTGCTATATTATCCGCCAGATTCTTCGATGATGATTGTGCAACCGCACAGTCACAACAGATGGTTGCTGGCCATCTCTACAAGGACTGCTGTGGGTCTGCACCTTTGGTGGCTCACTAATACCATCAACTCTACAAGAAATACTGTGGGTCTGCTCTGTGACGACCTACCTACCAATATTCTTCAAAACATCGACTGACTCTGCTGTGGGTTTGCACTGTTGTGGCCCATTACCTGTCTGCATGTCAAGAGTCAGCACTGTCTTTCCGTTGGAAGAACAACGTTTCTTCTTCAAGACTGCATGGAAATCCACTACTTTTGTGTGCATTTTCTTTTGCTGCTCAGAATTTGTGCATGAAACTATCATTCTTACTGTGATGAATGATCAGGACTGTTTTTACGGACTGTGAAATCAATTTTTGCTTTTGACCAATTGTGTATCAATAAGTATGTGCATTTGGTATACTTATTAGCGTTAATATAAATAATTAGCAAGTAAGTATTGGGCACTGCCTGAAACAATTTGTAAAATTTTTTGTGGGGAGCATGGGGGCTATGTATGTAGGCTGTTTAGGTTTTTATGTTGGTAATGTCACGTAGTGCTGTGTATGAAAATCTCTGAGTGCGCTGTGTGCAGTCTGTGGCTGGTTGGCGTTGTTGGAATAGCCGCTACTGTAGTGTTGGGCAGTTTGATGTGAACAACGCGTAGCGTTGGGCAGTAGGAGGTGAGCCGCCAGCAGTGGTGGATGTGGGGAGAGATGTCAGAGTTTTGAAAGCGGACGATCTTTCATTTGCTAACTGTGCCTATCAGTAGTTAGTGCCTTCAGTAGTTAGAATCTTTTATTTAGCTGGCAGTATTGGCGCTCGCTGTATTGCAGTAGTTCGAGTAACGAACGTTTTGGTGAGGTAAGTGATTCATGAAAGGTATAAGTTATTGTTAGTCAGGGCCATTCTTTTGTAGGGATTATTGAAAGTTAGACTGGGTTGCGCTAAAAATATTGTGTGTCAGTTTAGTGGTGATGATCAGAATAAGTAAAGAGAGAAATGTGTGAGTACGTTCAGTTTTGTTCAGCTGTTTGAAAATCAAATAACGTAAGAGTTTTTCTTGCACTGTCATTCCTAATTTTCAAATGGTAAGTTTCAATAGGACATCTAATTAAATTTTAAACTCCACTGTGGGCTGCAGGATATATAAACAAATACTTATCAGAATTAAGAATTTCCAACATACACCTCCCTAACAATACACAATCTACATTTAACCTTGAATGCACACACAAGTAAACTGGCACGTTTTCACTCTCTAATCAGTCACATCGTTTGCAAATTTTTTGCACCAAAAAACTCAGTATTAGGAGGCCAAACTTCTCACCAGACCTGTCCGATCACGATATGGACCCCTAATCTGTTTAATTCAGTGACTCCTCTGCTTGGACAACAAATTATCGCTCGTCAGGAAAAACTATGAAAGTGTAGCGCATTCTGCAATACCGACATGGTAATACAGGAATGCAGATACTTTCTGATTTCTGTGATAAGCTTGTACAGTTGCACACCACAGTTCCGCCACTGATCGTCTAATGAATCTGATGGATGATACACACGGATCACACAGGCAAGTGACTACCCTCAGTACACAAATAAACGTTAACGGCGTCGACATGACACTCTCTACTACTTTCAGACATGTGTAACGATCTGAGGTCAGAAGTATCTGCTAAAGCGTTACGTACATAAGAACAGCAAAGTTCTTACTCGTAGCAGGAATATATAAAATATCTTAACGATTAGTTCCCCACACTACGAAATATAACAGACATACGTGCTGAACAACAATATGTTTTCTGTCATCACTGTAAATGAAAATATTGCTGTGAACTTTTTTGTTAGAGGTGTCACTGGTCATTTAAACCAAAAATCTGTCATCTAAGCAAAATATGTGGGCACGTGGACACTGCAATTAACACGAATAAAGATGTCTTCCACGTAATGCTGCCTACTACATTATATTTTTTTCAGTCATTCCATCTACCTAGAAGTGTCTCTGAATAAAACCCCAAACAAGAGAAAAATGTACCGTATTGACCCTCCGATTATAGACCATTATCTTTTCATTCAGTGTTATTGAAGGTATTCAAATACATAGAGTAAGATGTACGTTTAGAGAAGGCATTTGACAATGTTCGGCAGAATACACTGTTTGAAATCCTGAAGGTAGCAAGGATAAAATACAGGGGCCGAAAAGTTATGTTCACATTGTTCAGAAACCAGGTTGCATTTATAATAGTCGAAACGCATGAAAGGGAAGCAGTAGTTGAGAAGGGTGTGAGTATCCTCTTCCCGATGTTATTTAATATGTACGTTGAGCAAAAGATAAGGAAACCAATGAGAAATTTAAGAAACAATTGATGCCCAGGGACAAGAAATAAAAACTTTGCGGTTTACCTTGACATATGCCAGAGACTGCATACGACTTGCAAGAACATCCGAACGGATTGGACAGTGTCTTAAAAAAGGTTATAAAATGAGTGTTAATAAAAGAAAAACGAATGTAATGAAATGTATCAGAAGTAAATCAGGTAATTCTGATGGAATAACATTAGGAACAGAGACTCTAGAAGTATCTGACGAATTTTGCTATTAGGATAGCAAAAATCTGGTGATGACTAAAGTAGAAAGGACATAGAATGCGTATAGGGAACAATAAGAAATGCGTTTCTGAAAAAGAGAAATTTGCTAACAGCTAATACAAACGTAAGACCTAGGAAGTCTTTTCTGAAGGCAGTCGTAATGGAACATAGCTTTGTGCGGAAGTAAAACGTGGACAATTATCAGTTCAAAAAAATTGTTCAAATGGCTCTGAGCACTATGCGACTTAACGTCTGAGGTCATCAGTCGCCTAGAACTTAGAACTAATTAAACCTAACTAACCTAAGGACATCTCACACATCCATGCCCGAGGCAGAATTCGAACCTGCGACCGCAGCGGTCGCTCGGCTCCAGACTGTAGCGCCTAGAACCGCACGGCCAATGAAGTCGGTTAATTAGCAGTTCAGACAGGAAGAAAATGGAAGCTTTTGAAATGTGGTGCTACAGAAAAACATTGAAAATTAGGTGGTTAGATCGAGTACCTAGGGACAGGTACTGAATGGGATTGGGGGAAAGGAAATTTGTGGCATAACTTGACTAGAATAAGAGTGTAGTTGTTAGGACACATCCTAAGACATCAAACATTGGTCAGTTTCGTGGTGGAAGTATGTGTGGGGGTATAAACTGTAGAGAGAGACCGGAGGTTGGATACAGGGAGCAGGTTCAAATGGTTGTAGGTTGCGGTAGGTACGCAGAGATGAAGAGGCTTGCATAGGACGGACCTTGTGTGGACAAATTGCATCGGTCCAGTCTTCGGACTGAAGACCAGAACAAACAACCACAGGATCAATTAACTGAATTCTGAGAGCCTATTTGACATTAGTCAGTGAGGTAGCAGAAGACCACAAAGTACCACAACACTTTCTTTCATAGTGATTGACGTTGTTAAGCTAACCGCAGTGGCGGTCACCAGTCTGCTACTTTAAGAATCCTTGTCGATTTCAGTGCACTCTTCAACCCTGTTAAAGATGAAAAACCTGTGATTCACTTTTGCGCCTCAGAAAATGAATGAATCATGAGTTACAGGGCATCAAAGAGTATGACTGTAGGAACACAAAAGCTCAATGTAGGGGAATATATCAGCTGTCTCAGGTATCAGCGTCGGGAGCAATATTATTTTCCGCACATCTTCAGATGTGTCTGAGCGCCAGAGCAGTAAATCCAATGGCAGCTGGAAAGTGCGTTAATGCAAACTACCAAGCTGTTTACGACAGAGGCAGCAATATGATATTAAGGTCCTACTAAATCGAAAGCAGTCTAGATAGCATATCAGCGAGATCTCACCTGGATCACAAAGAAATCTCTTACCTCTCTTAAGAGATTTTGGTATAATACCGGATGGGCACTCAAATTGGTGTGAAAATCCATACTAATATGGTAAATGAGAAAGTAAGTTGCGTTCTCACGACCAAAGCGCAGAACCATTCTAAATGAAATTTGGCACGGAGATTACTTGAACCCTGAGGGAGAACAGGTAGTATTTCAGACTTTTCGTAAACGCTAAAAGCTGATCTCTAGAGGCATGTAAAGGAAGACATGTAAACGAAAACTTGAACAATATTACGCGAATTAGGGACCTATATTTTCTCTTTGTAACACCTGTTTACTAATTGACTTTTGAACTTAATCATATTTGAGAAAATGCTTTTATTGATTGGTATGTTGTACCTAATACAATTAAACATAATGAAGACAATGCTTACACAAGCCTCAGCGTCTTTAATCCGTACTTCCGCATTAACATTATTCTGTCTGTTAAGTTTTCGTGACTAAACTGCTTAATCGAGTTCGATACAAACTGGCATAGAGATAACAAAAACTGTGTTTTTCTTTTTTTATAAAAATCAATTAACACACGCCGTGCTAAAAATTGTTAAATTTCTTGCATAATATACACGTTATGTAATGAATATGGACTTTAGTAGCACAATGCGTAAGTTCACGCTCCTACCAACGCCCCTCCACACGCACGCACGCACCACTCGTCGTGCACTGGAAAGTTTGGGGAGGGGGGAGGGGGCCTAATAGGCAGACATGTGAAGGCAGCTGCTGGTGTTATTGCACGTGCAATAGCTTGTTTACTCACAGTCACACATCATAACAAAACTATTAAGCGTGGGCAGCCGTGGGTAACAGCTAGTAGTAAGGTAGATGCAAGACTCCAGACTTGTACACAAACCCTAAAAGCTGATCTCTAGGGGCTGTAAAGGAAGACACGTAAACCAAACTTGTTCAGGGGGTAGTTTTTTCACATCTTACAGCAGCTTACGACACTGAACATTTCCAACGCCGTGAACTCGATAAAAATTCATGTGTGGGGTAAATCACTAAAACACTACTGTATGATAAAATTACCTCCTACCTCGGTTACGTGCAGTCCAAAATCACGGTGCCCTTTATCGGCACCTTTGTAATCAAAACGCCAAATATCTATCTTCAAATCTGTCACTCCTACAACAATAAATTTACGAGACCCTGCGTAACACATGTGTTAACCCAAGTCCTTCTGTGTCGGAAGAACTTGCCCATGGAGTAACCTGCCACATAACGTGGGAAAATATTACCCTAGTTTTCAATATATTATCTCTTGATGTGTATGTCTGCCCGTAGCTCGTTGTCGTGCAGTAGCGTTCTCGCTTCCTGCGCACGGGGTCCCGAGTTCGATTCCCACTTTTCCCTGCCTCCAGATGATTGGGTGTTGTGTTTTGTTTTCATCATCATCATTCATCCACATTACGGTCGGAGGAAGGCAATGGCAAACCACCTCCGCTACGACCTTGCCTAGTCGGCGGTGCGGGTCTCCCGCATCGTTCCCTACGCTCCTCGGACTATGGGACCTCATCATAATCATCATATATGTCTACATTCATACTCCACGAATCACTGCGAAGTGCATGGCAGAGAGAACTTCCTCTTTTACCAGACACTACGGTTTCTTCTTATCCCCTTCTCGTATGGAGTACGGGATGATTGATTGCGTTAATGCCTCCGTGAAGGCTGTAATTAGTCTTATTTTGTTTCTCAAACCTTAAGCGAACGATACTTAGAGGTATTGTTGTCTAATCGTAGGTTTCTCACTGTTTCTTTCAACTTGGTATGCTTTTGTGATGATAAATGACTCTATGAAGAAGCGTCTGCCAGTTTAAGTTCTTCATCAGTTTCTTGGAGCTCCCGCGGGAGTCAAACAGACCTGTTGGTCCTACTTGTTATGGTTCCCTCAAAATTGAGAAACGTTCTATGATGGGTTCCTGTACACCATAACGTCCAGTCTCAAAATTCCTACTCATAGCAGGAATTTTATCATTTATTTCTTCCTCCTTTTTATCTGTCATCATTTTCTATTTAACTTTGTTTCATTATTGTTCTACAGTTTTTATAGTATAATATACACTGATTATATACGTACATGTGTTTCCATATGTATGCAAGGTGACTGGACCCTGTAAGAATGAGTCTGGACGCCGTTATGTGGTCACCATAATGCGAATAAATAAATAATTATTCTCCTATCCAGACAAATTTACGGCTAGTGACGGTTTCGAGTACAGTGGTATGCCAGGCATAGAAGCATACTTTCCATATCATCCAGAATCTCACACGTTGGATGGAATATACTCACTAGGGAAAGTGTATGGCGTCAAAGGGAACTCCGTAGAAAATAACTGCATTTTTTAACTTCAAATACTGAAAGTTCATTCTAAGAGAACCGCGATAACTCTAAAGATTTCTAAAGTGTATGAGTATAAACATTAAACAATATTTTTATTGCTACTTTCTGTTTAACAACTGTTTTATTTATTTTAGTTGTAACACGCCTGAAAATAATACATTTGAGTAACGAGGAATGAGAGTAAGTAAGAAATCTAGTACTCTTGTCTGTATGTCAACGCAGAGCAAAGCATGAAACATAAACTAGCTTTCGTGTCTTCATGTCAACATAACGAGAGCTATTTCTAAACGAAAATATAGTAGGACTCATACTCCTGACCATTCTACGTGTTTATTCAATTTTACTTTTTATACTGCAAAGAATTTTCCATCTACTGTTTCGTTTAGTGTGCAATTACTATTAATGTCTCTTCCTAACACATATAGAACATGTTTCTTCGTCTTAACCAATAAAATATGAACCCTCGTGAGATGAATAATGCAGCTATCATCTCAGTTGTCTCTGATGCAATTGAGCTGACCATATCGTCAGTTGTGAGGAAGTGTCTGGTCAGCAACACAAGGTCGACGATATAAAGTCAGTTCGTAGTAAAAATATTTCTGTTACTGATAAATTAGATTTATGTACAGTATTTAACAACCATTTTCTGAACACTGCTGGCGAATTAAATAAAAATGTAGTTTCTGCAGGGAATTTTATAGCTCTCTTTGCAAATGCCTTTCCGAGACTGTCGTCTGAAATACTCCTCTGAGATACAGACAAGGAAGTGACTGAGTCAATAATTAAATAACTGAAGACTAAGGACTCTCATGGGTATGATTGCGTTGCGCATGTTAGTCCTGTATTTACCCATATTTCTAATTTTTCCTTTAGAAATGGTCAGATTATTGAACGATTGAAGTACTCAGTAGTAAAGCCGTTTTATAAAAAGAGAAAAAAGGGATAAAGTAGTTAATTTTAGACCAATTTCTGTGCCATCAAAGTTTGCTAAGGTTATTGAAAAGGCTGTGTATATAAGGATAATTGATCATTTTATATCACGTAATTTGCTATCAGATGTACAGTTTGGCTTTAGCAGTTGTTTTTACAATTGCAGATGCTATATTCTCTTTCCTCTGTGATGTGCTGTATGTGTTTAACAAAAGGTTTCAAACGCTAGGCATAATTTTTTATTTAACTAAAGCGTTTTATTGTATCGATTACAAAATATTGCTCCAGAAGTTGGACCATTATGGAATATGGGAAGTAGCTCACAATTGGTTCACCTCTTACTTTAACAACAGACAGGAAAAGGTCATCATTCACAGTGTTGAGAATGGCTGTGATGTGGGGTCTGAGTGGGGTGCAGACAAGTGGGAGGTGCCGCAGGGGTAAGAGTTGGGGCCATTCTTGTTTCTTATTTATATAAATGATATGCCCTCTATTATTATAGATAACTAAAATATTTCTGTTTGCTGATGACACTAGCTTGGTAGTAAAGGACGTTGTGTGCAACACTGGCTCGGTTTCAAATAGTGCAGTTAATGACATAAGGTCATGGCTTGTAGAAAATAAACTAACGCTGAATCTCATTAAGTTTTTAAAAGTTTCTAACACAAAATTCAACAAAACCTAAACCTTTTAATTTCACAGAATGGACATATGATTAGTGAAACAGAACAGTTCAGATTTCTAGGTGTTCTCTAGATAGTAAACTGTCATGGAAAGCCCACGTTCAGGATCTTGTTCAAAGACTTAATTCTGCCATTTTTACTATTCGAACGGTATCTGAAGTAAGAGATCGTTCGACACGAAAATTAGTCTAATTTACTTATTTTAATTAGCTTATGTCGTATGGTATTATATTTTGGGTAACTCTGTCCTTTATAAAATGACATTTTTGGCTCAGAAACGGGCTGTTCGGTCAATAAGTGATGTAAGTTCACGAATCTCTTGTCGACCCTTGTTCACCAATCTGGGTATTTTGACGCTGGCCTCGAAATATATATATTCCTTACAGTCGTTTCATGGTAACAGTGTCAGCTTACACCCAAGAATAAGCAGCTATCGCTCAGTTAATACTCGACAGCAATTCAACATGCATTTGGATCAAACTTCCTTAACTCTTGTGGAGAAATGTGTGCAGTATACTGCTGCATCAGTTTTCAATAAGCTACCACGAGAATTCAAAAATCTTAGCAGTATTCCAAGCGCTTTCAAATCGGAACTGAAGAGTCTCCTCATGGGACATTCCTTCTATTCTGTTGAGGAATTCCTTGAAAAATTAGGCTGATTCTTATGTTTTATTGTTGACTGCGTTTACTTAAAATTATGGCTTGACTTTTTCTGGGTTCATAAATATTTAATTTTTATCTGTTATTACTTTTATGAAGTAATATCATGTACTGACACGTTTCATGACCTTGGAGATTTGCTCCTCAATTTGGTCCTACGAAACTCGACGTGTAAATAATATAAAATAAAATACTTGTTCAGTACTCCTGCAATTGCATCAAATAGTTCATTTTTTGAATATTCGTAATGCTTTACTAATTACGATAGTTCTTTGTTACATCTTTATCTATACACTGAAAACCACAGTGAAGTGTGTGGCAGAGAGGATGTCCGATTGTACCGGTTATTAGGACATTTTCCCATTCCACCCACATACGGAGCATGGGAAGAACGACTTCTTAAATCCCTTTGTGCACGCTATAATTAGTTTTATTTTGCTTACACAGAAAGAAGCTTATCCTAAACCCCTGGAACGATTTTAACCGTATTTGGTAGAATGTGGAAATAAATACTGGGAGGGAAGTAACACCAGCCTCTTATTGGAGTGAACCTGATAATGTGGGGAGATATATGGGTAGGAGGTAATGGGCTGACAGCGAGGGGGAACGTGGAGATGGTCACAGAAAGGTGAAGCAGGAACTGAACAGAGAGGGGTGGGGGAAATGGACAAAGATAGAGGAGGGAGGTGGACACAAAAAGGGAAGAGGAGGAGATGGAGAGAGACAGGGAGAGGAAGAGAAAGGTGGAGAGAGTAGATGGAGGGAGAGGAGGAAATGGACAGAGAAAGGGAAGAGGAGGACACCGATTAAGCGGAATAGGAAGTGGGCAGAGAGAGGAAAGAGGAGATGAAAAGTGAGAGGGGGAGGAGGAGATGAACAGGGAGAGGAGGGAGGGGTAGAGGGACATAGGGGAGGAGGGGATATAATTAGAGGATGGAGGAGGAGATGGACAGAGAGGGAAAGAGCAGACTGACAGAGTGTAAGAAGCAGATTCACAGAGAGAGGGGAAAGGAGGAGATGGGTAGAAAGAGAGGCAGGAGTAGATGGACAGAGAGTTGGGGTGGAGGAGGTGGACCGGCGAGAGGGGATAGAGGAGATGGTCAGAGAGGGAGTGAAGGACATAAGAAGAGGGAATGAGAAGCACAATGTGCAAAAAAGTGTGTGACTATCTATATATACCAGTATGTACCGTAAAATTAAAGATGTGTATTGTGTATACCAACTGGACAACAGAAGCAGACAGTATGCAATGTTAACTGCAAACAACTAAAACACATGAAGTAAATCACTAAAAAGCACCTGAAGATGAGCCTCCAGGGCTCGAAATGCATAGTGCAATAAATAAATGCAACTTGTGACTGAAGGCGGTTTGTTCTTTATTTTACGAAAGTAAAACAGTCGCGGACGAAACACTGGTAAACAATGGATAAAATTAAATGAGAAGATAGTCTAATAGAAGGTTGGAATAGATACATACTGGGGGAGTGCTGTATCTTCAGCTAGTGATTTATTAAAAATGTTAATTGTTAATATTCATATGAAATGCACGTACAAAGTTCACTATACTTTTGAACTGTATTAGTAATGTAATGACATTTAAAACCCGCAAATGCTTACAGGCAAACATTACCGCTGAATCTTAATCGCGTGACTGTTTGAGGCAATGGACATTGTCGATAAAAATTCTGTAATGCGTATCTGAATGCTCATTCCCTAGAGCTTCCTGCTCTATATTTTGAACCATGCAGTTATAATACGGGGAGGTGGAGCTGCAGACGTACTCCTCGCACTGCTCTGAAGCCAGTGGTGCCACGTTAGTAGCCTCTAAACGTTAGCAGACTACTGTTTACAATTGTTTTTTGTTCCAAATTTCTGTCGTGTCCACGCAACAGTTGTTATAAATAGTAAATATTACAGCGCATAAGTCGATAACACTGTGTCAGGAAGCCATTGTAAGAGCTATTTTGGTCTTAAAGGCATACTTGATCCGGTAATACTACTTATTTGGCCTCGTTAATGTAATTTACTTTTTTTTACAGGTTTTGAATAACTAAGGCGTGAAGTAAGTGAAGTGAAAAGATTGATTTTAGAATCCAGCGTTTTGCTAAATGTGGAATGACGAAGCTTTTGTTCCGTCTCTGTCCCCTTCTGACAATGCCACTAACATGCTTTGCTATGTCTGGATGGCGTGCAATGTTTTATTCTCACAGTGTTCAACCAGAGACGTTACAAAGAAAAGTTTTATATTGTTTACTATTGCGTCAGATACAGGCTGAAAGAGATGAGACTAATATGCACAGTCTAACAGGTATAGACATAACACTCCTGATCATTTTTGTTACACAAAGCGACAGCAGCACTCCAAGTGGACAACAAGCTACACTTTTAAATTCGATATCGAAAGAATGCGAATAATATCGTTTACAATGATAGGTAAGATAGTTTGCGCAAAAAGGAGTGTATGCAATGCAATAAAAATTGGCAGTAATTACAGTGCACAAAAGAATTAAAGGGTACTTTCTTGAAACCCAGTTACTTTCCCACGGTGCTACTAAGCGAGCCTGTGTAATTGTGCAAAAGCGGGGCACCCCGTGATGTAAACCTCGGGCGCGGCGACCCTTCAAACAGTCAAGTGTCGAAGCACCGATATGCCAGAGATCTGTCATTAATGTGAAATGTAAGGCTGTTAATGATCAAATTTCACCATAGTTCGGTGCAAAGCCACCGTCGATGTGTCAGATAATGGGAAACTCGCCACACCACCTCTTAATCATGTCTCATCCCTCCTTTCACGCCTTTGTGATGGAGGTCATTAGCGCGACACCCAAAGCTGAAATCAAACGGTTTCCTTATGGTTTGCTGAGGAAGACATTTCAGACACGTCTGTACTCAGAATCAACACCAAAGGCCGCAGGACTACCTTCTCATCGTGTGCCACGTCCACTGCGGCCTTGGTTCAAAATTGTGGTGAAATTTTGTAGCAATGCGACCTCATCAAGCCACCTGACACTTCACACGAACTTCTGAGATCTGACGTTTTTTCGCAGGTGTCGACCCCTTACTGTTTGAAGCGTTGCCGCACTCGAGGCCACACTTTTACACAATTACAGAGGAAAGTTTCAAGCAAGTTTGAGCAAAATCGCAGACTTAGGTGACACAATGGTGGAAAAGACGGGGTTTCAGAAAAGTGACCCTTTAACTCTTTCGCATGGTGTAACTTTACTTTCCTAGGAACTCTGCAAGGTATGTAATGATACGTTACAGAGCAAGTTAATTTACGGCTCTCTTGTAAAGTACCGATTTTTACCCTAGAATGAGCTTTCTCATTGAGAAAAAAAAAGTCCAGTAGACAGCAGGAGACCTCGCCTTTTGAGGAAGATGCCGTATACATACCCACCAAGGTAAAGCTTTGTTCCCTACACTTCCAGCCAACGTATAACTTACGAAACTTGCATAGAGTACAATACCTACATTATTTTACGTACCAAATAAGGTACCGAAACTGTAGCTAGAGAGAAATTCGTATAGACGTGATAGCAAAATGCTAAAAGCAATAAAACTATTCACAAACACAGAGCAAACCAATCATGCATTTGCTGCTACCTCTAAGCCACAGGCGGTAACAGTTTTCAACACAGTCGTCTTTTGAAGAAAAAATTACTACATTTACAAACATACTAGTGAATTAGAAAATATATAAAACATTGCACTGCATATGCAATTGTTACGTGTCAAGAAAAGTGCCTCTCATTATTATAACAGATAGCAACAGAAATATACTTCTTATGCACGAAATTCTGTGTTTATACTGACTTGCTTCCAACGAAAGAAGTTGCGATCACACAGATATTCTTCACGAAAAACTTATAGCTTATGTCACTGACTCCAAGAGACTCGACTGTTTTTACAATTATTTCAATTATTTCACAATAATTCGTGTCTCTTTACAATCATCTGATGCATGGAACGCAAAAATATAACCATTTCTTCACTATAGTGGAAATATAATTAAAAACAAATAATAATCTTATGGATGGATTTGTCGCCTCTAGGCGTATCATTCCAACTGTCAAACGATAAGAACGTCCATGTAGGAGCTGTCGGAACTGTTTATGTTGGACTACAGATAGGTTGCGACAAATAAAATACAACGCAATTAAGAGCAGAAACTAGTTAAACGCATTTGCGAGATGTTAGCATGATATTATCACTATATTCTGGTATAAGCCATCAGCAGCACATCAATGTACGCTTCCTTCTAATCAAATATTGACATTGATATTGATACATGAAATTTAGGAATATATGTATTTAATTCTTTCTCATAAGTTTTGAAGGGATACTGAAAATTCGTGGAGTTTTTAAAATAATATATGTGACATCCAATATTGTTTAAATGGTAGGTTTTGTACTTAATACATGTGACTTACATAAAAAAGTGATAACACAAATATTTTTTTAACAGATCGTACTTTTTTGTTGAATTTGAAAGAGAACCTTTCCAAAGTTTGTATTTTTTTTTTTTTTTTCGTTTTAAATCATTACCAGCCAGCTCCTTTGCTTGTGAAGAACTTTGTGTGGAGTTGTGCTATTATTTTTAAATATTTATCTCCCGTCTATATTATTCGCAACAATGCTCTGATCCGTAAATCGTCTTTGGTGTGTTGCTCACCGTAGCTTTACCGCGCAATGTGAGTAGGGACAGTGGATTTGCTTAGTTGTTTTGACAAAGTGCATCGAGATTCTCTTTAGATGTTATCTCATAGCTTTTGCCTTTTTTGCCTAAGCTCTGTTTTGAGCAGGATTCGGATTGTACCCTGTATGTTCCATATTTCTTGCAGTGATGGATTGTAAGCTTTCTATTCACTTACTAACGTGCATGGTTTAGCGCTTTCCTATCTTTGCTGGAACGGCGGTAAACCGTTCTTGGTATGTGGGCCGTGGGCCCAAAGCTCACGCCGGGCGCGTCAGAAGAAGTGTGTGGACCTGCAAAATTTTAAGAGAATGAGGACATCATCAGAATGCAGTTCGTTAAAGTCATTCACCTTGGCCCCTTTGCTTCACAGGTCAATCATATTCCATATTACTTCTGAACAATACCTACGATTTCACTATTCTTCACACATGGAGGGTGTGCTAAATAACGATTCACACGGAAACAGTTGGCGTAGATTCGAAATGTGTTTCTTTCAAAGTACCCAGTTAGGTTTAACACAGTTCTGTACACACAGATTTTCTATTGGCCATGGCACACGATATGACTGTAACTAACTTCATAAACCACATACGAAAGAGAAGCACGCGCCACAAGTCCGCGTAGCATGTGGCCATAGCACTGAGAGTAACGTATAGGAGCATGTCACAGCCAAACATTACAATATACCACTTATTTACTCCTGATCGGAAAGAGATAAGGCTATGCATCCAGTACTAAAAACAATTTCCGTATTCTGGCGGCATTTCTTCCAAAGCAATGAATAATCTAAAATGCACCAAACGTACAAATGTATACTGGGCAGCAGCCGCACTGCTAACTTCTCAAAACATACCTGGTGGTTTACTTATTTTCGTAGTAATGCATTTTATTATCAAGTTGTAACATGGGACTATACGAATCGATTTTTTTTTCCAGTAGTGTGCTCAGAATCTCACGAGAAAGACCGCGTAGCAGAACACCTGCGAATTTAATAGGGTTGCTTTTTAATTTTTTACCGAGAAACTAAGTAGAGAGGCAGATTAGGCTTTGCTTCACTGACATAACACTATATATATAGGGTGGTCCATTGATAGTGACCGGGCCAAATATCTCACGAAGTAAGCATCAAACGAAAAAACTACAAAGAACGAAACTTGAAGGGGAAAACCAGATGGCGCTATGGTTGGCCCGTTAGATGGCGCTGCCATAGATCAAACGGATATCAACTACGTTATTTTAAATAAGAACCCCCATTTTTGTTCACATATTCGTGTAGTACGTAAAGAAATATGAATGTTTTAGTTGGAGCACTTTTTTCCCTATGTGATAGATGGCGCTGTAATAGTCACAAAATTCTAAGTACGGGGTATCACGTGACATTCCGCCGCCAGTGCCGACGGTATTTGCTTCGTGATACATCACCCGTGTTAAAATGGACCGTTTACCAATTACGGAAAAGGTCGATATCGTGTTGATGTATGGCTATTGTGTTCAAAATGTCCAACGGGCGTGTGCTTTGTATGCTGCTCGCTATCCTGGACGACATCATCCAAGTGTCTGGACCGTTCGCCGGGTAGTTACGTTATTTAAGGAAACTTGAAGTGTTCAGCCAGATGTGAAACGTCAACCACGAACTTCAACAAATGATGATGCCCAAGTAGGTGTTTTAGCTGCTGTCGCCGCTAATCCGCACATCAGTAACAGACAAATTGCGCGATAATCGGGAATCTCAAAAACGTCGGTGTTGAGAATGCTACATCAACATCGATTGCACCCGTACCATATTTCTATGCACCAGGAATTGCATGGCGACGACTTTGAACGTCGTGTACAGTCCTGACACTGGGCACAAGAGAAATTACGGGACAAATTTTTTGCATGCGTCCTATTTACCGACGAAGCGTCATTCACAAACAGCGGTAACAAAAACCGGCATAATATGCACCATTGGGCAACGGAAAATCCACGATGGCTGCGACAAGTGGAACATCAGCGATCTTGGCGCTTTCATGTATGGTGCGGCATTATTGGAGGAAGGATAATTGGCCCCCATTTTATCGATGGCAATCTAAATAGTGCGATGTATGCTTATTTCCTACGAAATGATCTACTGATGTTACCATAAGATGTTTTACTGCATGACAGAATGGCGATGTACTTCCAACATGATGGATGTCCGGCACATAGCTCGCGTGCGGTTGAAGCGGTATTGAATAGCATATTTCGTGACAGGTGGATTGGTCATCGAAGCACCATACCATGGCACGCTCGTTCACCGGATCTGAGGTCCCCGGATTGCTTTCTATGGGTAAAGTTGAAGGATATTTGCTATCATGATCCGGCTAAAACTCCTGACAACATGCGTCAGCGCATTATCAATGCATGTTGCGAACATTACGGAAGGCGAACTACTCGCTGTTGGGAGGAATGTCGTTACATGTATTGTCAAATGTATTGTGGTTGACAGACATCATTTTGAGCATTTATTGCATTATACGTAATCACGCTGTAACAGCATCCATTCTCAGAAGTGATAAGTTCACAAAGGTACATGTATCACACTGAAACAACCGAAATAAAATGTTCAAACGTACCTACTTTCTGGATTTTAATTTAAATATCCTACCTGTTACCAACTCTCCTCTAAAATTGTGAGCCATATGTTTGTGACTATTACAGCGCCATCTATCACAAAGCGAATAATGTGGTCCAAGTAAAACATTCATATTTCTTTACGTACTACACGAATATGTAATAAAAAATGGGGGTCCCTATTTAAAAAAAAAAGCAGTTGACATCCTTTTGACCTATGGCAGCGCCATCTAGCGGGCCAACCATAGCGCCATCTGGTTTCTCCTTCAAACTAGACAAGTTTCTTTCTTTGTAGTGTTTTCGTCTGAAGATAATTTCGTGAGATATTTGGCCCGGTCACGATCAATGGACCACGTCTGACGACTCGAAATCTATTTTACGACGCAGTAGCGTGGAGCAACCAACACTCCGTGTTGTGGCAGGCTGTACGATAGGGATACATATCGGGTATTGTATTGCTGTCATCCCAGTGTGAACCAGTTAAGTCGGTTCAATTACATTCCTACGCACTCCGCTAACGAGGGTTGTTTCTGCGTTGTATCGCGAGTAAAACTCCATCGGCCCACGAGTTTGACGGCCTATCGCTCAGGCGGGCCAGTTTCAGCCATTCAGCACGACATCACAACATCCGACAATGAATTCCACGTAATGGCACAACATGGGCAGTGATCTGGGAGGGATTGAGAACTCCCCGAAGCGACGTGTGAATCAAACGCTCACGTCACGTTTACCGACATCTCGAGGCATGGCTACGGGCGGGGAGTGTCTGCTTCGCTATGGGGCAAAAACCGCCGAACTCAGAGCCGACGCAGCGTCGTCGGCAGATTTGAGTCCGCTGTTAGATACAGTGGATTTCTCTCTGGATTACGTAGCCACCAGCTGTTGCGAAAGACACATCAATGACTTTGTCGTATCGGCCGCCGCACAGCAGCCGTTAACTCGGCGCGGCGTGCTGCAACACGAGCGGCACACAGCGAGTACCGCTGGCGCCGCACACGATGTCAACAACTGGCGCAAGTGAACACGTCATCGCGGGGTTAGCGGCAGCGCACACACCACTATCGACACGGATTACCCTGGCGGTGCTGCCCTTGCCACCAGAGTGAGCAACCGTATAAGGGCGCCATCTACCAACACTATGATTGGCCGGACCTACGGGTTTAAGCGAGCTACCTGAGCCCGTTTAACCACTTCAATCTTCGCCGATGACTGTATTACTACCCGGCTGCTGGATTCACGACAACCGAACCATACTGTGGCCTCCCTGGCTGGAAACTTGCGACGCGTTGGTATCAACTGGTTGGCAGTGGTTCGCTGTAGCCAGCGAAGTGTTGTGTAGTCGAACTTAAGTTTTGTTTTGAGTGACGGAAGATCAAATAAATTTGGTTATCACGGAATATTTGTTGTGTTATAGTGCGGACATACCAGACATGTTGTTGTTGTCTTCAGTCCTGTGACTGGTTTGATGCAGCTCTCCTTGCTACTCTACCCTGTGCAAGCTTCTTCATCTCCCAGTATTTACTGCAACCTACATCCTTCTGAATCTGCTTAGTGTATTCATCTCTTGGTCTCCCTCTACGATTTTTACCGTCCACGCTGCCCTCCACTGCTAAATTTGTGATCCCTCGATGCCTCAGAACATGTCCTACCCACCGGTCCCTTCTTGTTGTCAAGATGTCCCACAAACTACTCTTCTCCCCAATACCTCCTCATTAGTTATGTGATCTACCGCCCACCGCGGGGGTCTCGCGGTTCTAGGCGGGCAGTCCGGAACCGCGCGACTGCTACGGTCGCAGGTTCGAATCCTGCCTCGGGCATGGATGTGTGTGATGTCCTTAGGTTAGTTAGGTTTAACTAGTTCTATGTTCTAGGGGACTGATGACCTAAGATGTTAAGTCCCATAGTGCTCAGAGCCATTTGAACCATTTTTTTTTTTTTTTTTTGATCTACCCATCTAATCTTCAGCATTCTTCTGTAGCACCACATTTCGAAAGCTTCTATTCTCTTCTTGTCCAAACTATTTATCGTCCACGTTTCACTTCCATACATGGCTACACCCCATACAAATACTTTCAGAAACGACTTCCTGACACTTAAATCTATACTCGAAGTTAACAAATTTCTCTTCTTCAGAAACGCTTTCCTTGCCATTACCAGTCTACATTTTATATCCTCTCTACTTCGACCATCGTCAGTTATTTTGCTCCCCTAATAGCAAAACTCCTTTACTACTTTAAGTGTCTCACTTCCTAATCTAATTCCCTTAGCATCACCCGACTTAATTCGACTACATTCCATTAACCTCATTTTGCTTTTGTTGATGTTCATCTTATATCCTGCTTTCAAAACACTGTCCATTCCGTTCAACTGCTCTTCCAAGTCTTTTGCTGTCTCTGACAGAATTACAATGTCATCGGCGAACCTCAATGTTTTTATTTCTTCTCTATGGATTTTAATACCCACTCCGAATTTTTCTTTTGTATCCTTCACAGCTTGCTCAATATACAGATTGAATAACATCGAGGACAGGCTACAACCCTGTCTCACTCCCTTCCCAACCGCTGCTTCCCTTTCATGCCCCTCGACTCTTATAACGGCCATCTGGTTTCTGTACAAATTGTAAAAAGCCTTTCGCTCCTTGTATTTTACTCCCGGCACCCTCAGAATTTGAAAGAGATTTTTATTATGCGTAATAAACGGAACGACCTTGAATACTGTTTATTACGTTTCACTATGCGACACAGGACCTCGGTCTGCAACCAGTGGGGGTTTCCTGTCCGGCAGTGCGCGACCTCTGCTGTGGGAGAATGGTCATCGATCTACGGTATAGTCCCCCATATGAGTAGACTATTAGATCGATTTCATTTCCTGAAAACACTGTCCGGGACAAGCGCAGCAGTCAAACATGACATAATTGGTGCCCGACACTGCAGATGTATCGCCTCCGGCGTCTTGCAATACGTTGGCAAAGAGGGCCCTCAAAAAATCGTTGCCACGTGTCAGAGGCGTGGCCCTGGCAGCCGCGGGCCCCCAGAGCTCCGCTGCTAATTGCAGTTCGCGTGTCTCTCCTCCCCTCCTCCTCCTCCTCCTCCCCCTCCCCTCCCATTTCACTGCAGACCAGCGTCCAGTCCAGCGGCGTCGCCGGACAGGCCACCCGCAATGTGCGCCGGACAAAGCCCGGCACGACAAAACCCGCGGCCCGGGCCCGAGAAACAGATGACTGCTAATTGTACTCGCCCGCGGAGACAAAGAAACGCGCCAACAAAGGAGTACTGCGTCAAATCGACAATGTCTCTTTGCCGGGGAATGGAACAAAACAGGCATTCTCCGAGCGACCTTCCCCCACCCGGACGACTGCCTCCGCCCCTCCACCCCCACCACCTCGGCCCGACGACCCTCTCTGCCTCTCGACAACTTGCCAGACAAAAATAATTTCTATACAGCGCCGAGAACAATGCGATCGATAGAGTTCCTCCTCCAGCGCCGCTACAATAATACGGACACTTGTGTCTGAAATTCAATTAACTGAAAGCGAGCTTTCTCTCTAAATATTAACAATCATCCTCCGGCGAAAATGAATAACGAGACAACGGTGATTAACTCGCTGAAATAATGAAGCAATCTCGAATCCCAGTGCTTGTGAGAGAGGCGTCTTGAGGAACAATGGGCGCAGAGAATCCTCCCGCTTTAGAGGTGCTTTCGGCGTCAGGTACACGCGACGGGGCTCTCACAGCGAGCAAGAACCAGCGCCGCATTGTCTGCAATTGTGGACGCAACTTTGGAACAGACGTCGAAAGGTCTTGCCGATGGAACTTCAGGTTTCTTTCTGAAATTAGATCGGAACCAGATCTTCCGCTTACTTCACTCTGGCGATCAATTAAGCTAGAGCTTTCTTTATATTTGATTTAACTTCCGTAGGCTGTGAATCTCACAGTATCAATGTTTCTTCGCAAATACCACCCGCCGATCTCTAGTTATCTCCGTTGTTTGTTTTTGCAAACATGAATTAATTTAGTAAGCGTTCTTTCAAACACTGACGGAAATAGGAAATGTTACACTATGAAGCACTAGTCCAATATTTAACAAATTTTGTCGAGACGCTTATCGCATAAATGATATCAATTAATTAGATTTGCGTTGTGTTTGGAACATTTCCAGCACGTCCGCGCAGAAAGTAAAAACTCAAGGTAGGAATTCGTGGTGGTATACTTCTTTCTTCAGGGAATAAGAGATCTCAGTGAAGGCAAGACGTAGATTTACTTCCTAAGGTACGTGTGGTATGTCAGGATGTTTACAGCACACTACGCATCTCCGTGTTAATGTATCAGGTGATGGAACGCAGTAGTCGGACGCGTTGCAGCGGCAGGGTCACGCTGTTCACACACTTTACGCAGCTACCTTAGGACAGCATTCCCCGCTGCCAGAGACCACAACTACTTTGAAGTTAAAACGATTTTCATTTATTTTTCCTTAGATTATTAAACATGAAGCCAGAGGTCCTCCTCCGTTACCTCTTCATAACCAAGTTAGTATATGTTACAATTGTTACTGATGCTGTTCTTACCATAAACTCATCTGAAATTAATGTCATGATTCCATTTCACTCTAATACTCCCTAAACTGTCTAAATTACTTAAGCTTGTTTCCTTCTTCAGCTTCTCCGCTCTTTCAACAACATTCCACGCGTGAGTCCTGGAACGCAGCTTTATACATCCTGATAACGACTTGCAGTGCCGTCCTCACCTAGAGGTCGAGTCTAGCACCTAATTTTCCCAAGCTCTTTCGTCGTGGAATTCGTGATAGTCGTTGCAGTACTTTGAAAGTCCGTTCGTCTTATTGATGTTTGTTTCGTTCTTTATCGAATTAGTTTCTGCTGTCTTCTATATCCCCAGATAGTAGATGGATGCGTTTATTTAGCTCACACGGGAGCACTCAAGCGGCAAGAGAGAGTCCAGATTTTTCCCACGTCCTTCCTCCTCTTTTGAACAGCTCGGCAGTCAGCTTCAAATGCCGGCTCTCTAAATTTTCTCATTAGCGTTTCTCGGAAAGAACGTCTCCTTCCCTTCCAGGGATTTCTATTTGATTTCCTGAAGCATCTCGATAACACTTACGTGTTGTTCGAACCTACAGATAACAAATCTAGCAGCTCGCCTCTCAATTGCTTTGATGTCTTCCTTCAATCCGACCTGGTACGGGTCCCAAACACTCGATCAGTACTCAAGAACACGTCACACAAGCGTCCTGCATGCGGTCTCCTTTACAGGTGAAACACTCTTTCCTAAAATTCTTCCAATAAACCAAGTCGACCATTCACCTTCCCTACTACAGTTCTCACACGCTCGTTCCGTTTCATATCGCTCTGCAACGTTACGTCCAAATATTTATACGACTTGAGTGTGTCATGTACGACACTAGTAATACTATATCCGAACATTAAAAGTTTGTTCTTCCTACTCATCCTCACTAACTTACATTTTTCAACATTTAGAGCTAGTTGCCATTCGTCACATCAAATAGAAATTTTGTCTAAGTCGTCTCGTATCTTCCTACAGTCACTCAATTTCGGCACCTTATCGTATACTACGGCATCATCAAGAAACAACCACAGATTGGTGTCCACCCAGTTCGCCAAATCATTTATATATAGAGAGAACAACAGCGGTCCTGTCACACTTTCCTGGGGCACTCCTGATGGTATCCTTGTATGTCTTTGAGCCACTCACATAACTTATTCCATACGCTCATACCTTCATTAACAACCTACACTGGGTTACCGTGTCAAACGCCGTCCGGAAATCTAGAAATACGGCAGTACATCATGGAGAGAAGAGTATGCTCAGTTCCGGACGAGCGAAGCTTTCTAAAACTATGCTTATTCGTGGACATAAGCTTTTCAGCCTGAAGAAAGTTAATTACATTCGGCCTGAGAATATGTTCAAGGATTCTGATGCAAACAGAAGCTACGTATATTGATCTGTAATTTTGAAGGTCCATTCTTCTACCCTACTTATATACTGGAGTTACTTGCGCTTTATTCCTGTCGGTTGGGACATTGTAACGGGCGAGAGACTCACAGTAAATGCAGGCTAGATAAGGGCCTAACGCCGTGGAGTGCTCTTTGTAAAACCGAAATGGGATTCCATTCGGACCTGGTGATTTATTTGCTTTTAAATCTTTCGCTTCTTCCTCTACGCCGGTGATGCTTATTACTATGTCGTCCATACGGAAGTCTGTCCGATGGTCAAATGACGGCACGTTTGTACTATTCTCCTGTTAACGACTTCTGTAATGTTTAATTTGAGCTTCGGCCTTCGTTTCGCTGTCTTCAACCGCCACACCAGGCTGGTCAACAAGGAACTGAATCGAAGCCTTCATCACAAGATTTGTATTCATAATGGAGTGGAATACCGGGTTCTAGATTAGCAATGACAGCTGCTAGCTCCTGATGAAGCGGACTGACGAGGATTGGTCTAATAGACCGCACAGCATGAGTTTGATTTTAGGCTGTGTTCCACGCTCGCTTAGGCGAATTTAGACACACATGGAGGACAAGAATTCCCTCCCTGAAGTTAATTGACGACTTTTTTGGTACCGTCTTAAGATCGTGGAACCACACTGAAGCCGCAACACGCATCGATTGTAAACAGGATATTTAGTTTTTATGTTGGATACGCCTCGTAGTGCTTAGTATGAAAATCGCTGACTGCTCTGTGTATAGTCTGTGGCTGGTTGGACTCATTATTTGAATATTGGCTAGTGTAGTGTTGAGCAGTTGGATGTGAATAGCGCGTAGCGTTGGGCAGTTGGAGGTGAGCCGCCAGCAGTGGTGGGTGGGGAGAGAGATACCAGAGTTCTGAGAGGACGATCTGGACGTGTGTCCGTCATAAAAAGGAAATTTATTTAATTGGATGTCACAAAATTATATATATATGATGACTTTTGAACATTATTAAGGTAAATACATTGTTTGTTCTCTATCAAAATCTTTCATTTGCTAACTATGCCTATCAGTAGTTAGTGCCTTGCGTAGTTAGAATTTTTTAATTAGCTGGCAGTATTGGCACTCGCTGTATTGCAGTAGTTCGACTAACGACGATTTTTGTGAGGTAAGTGATTCATGAAAGGTATAGGTTATTGTTAGTCAGGGCCATTCTTTTGTAGGGATTATTGAACGTCAGATTGCGTTGCGCTGTGCGTCAGTTTAGTGATGATCAGAATAAGTAAGGAGAAAACTGTTTGAGTACGTTGAGTTGTGCTCAGCCGTTTGAAAACCAAATGTAATTATGTAATAGGCGTATTTAAACTGTTTTAGCATGTAATTATCTGAACTGTTTCTTATTTAAATTGTTTTGTTAATTAAATTGCATTGTGTATTATTGAGAAAGAGCGGGAAACCGCGCATAGATACATTTTGAGAAAGAGCGGGAAACAGCGCGCAGTAATACATCTGTAATGGTAGCAGGGATTGTCTGCACCAAAAACCATTGTTGGCGGCGAGACCGCACTTTTGTAGCATTGAGCGTTGGAAGCGAGCAGTTGCGAGTAAGATGTGAGACGAGGCAGTCGTAGCTAGCGAGACATGAGAGGAGGTCGCTGTAAGCGAGGTATGAATTAACACTTTGAAAGAAGCGGTGTGCTCGCCAGCCACTCGCTATATGTAGCGCAATGCTAGTTTTTAAGAATTTTTGTAAAGAACTATGCCCCTTGTAATTGTTTGTCAAGATCGTTCTCAGAATATAGTTATGTAATTTTGATGGAAAATTAGGTATGTAGCGCAACGCTACTTTTTAAGAATTTTTGTAAAGAACTATACCCCTTGTAATTGTTTGTCAAGATCGTTCTCAGAATATAGTTAACTTCTACCAGATTAAATGCATTAAGAATTTTCTATCCCAAAATCATTCACGTAAATGCTTTACGGAATTTATTGTTATCTTAAAAGAAAAGTCTAAACTGAGCTTCAGCTTTTATCAAATCTAAATTAACTTCAACTTAAAGAATTCCAGTCACAAAGTATTATGAAACTCCACCAGCAGCTTATAATTATGTTAAAGAGAAGTAAGTATATTCATTCCACAGTTTGCTGTAGCAGTCAGATGGCGATCCAGTATAAATAATTAAAGGTAAGAATCAGTCTTAATAATTTCAGGTAACGACTGAGGGCCACGGCGACAACACATTTTATGTTTCGTCGTAATAATCAGCAGGTAGTCTTGACAGAGCAGCAGTTAAAAGATTTTAAGAGACGCAGCGTTCAGTCAGCAAGCAAACGTTCATCCAATATTAGACGGATAGGTTTCACAAATAACGTAGAAATTTACCAGCACAGTCATTCTTAATTTTCAAAGGGGACGTTTCAAGATCCCACAGACATTAGCGACGTCTCGCTGCTATCCGCAACAACGAATGGCACGCGCTCCTGAATACACACACACCCTCTCGACAGCGCAGCGCCATCGTACAGATGTCGATACAGAGCCGGGCATGGACTCGCTGTGCCCAATTCATGACCTCCGATGAGTCAGTCAGCACCATCTATCTAATTAGGACACCAGTTTTATTTAAGTCCCAGACAGAACTGTATTTTTGTAAATGTTGAAGTTGCACTTCAAGAGAAGAGTTTGTAATTGTGTGCATCCAGTGATGCTTTACTGTTCACAGACAGCTGTAGCTTTTCAGCTCATTCCTGTGGCAATGAAACGAACTAATGTTTCGTAAGTTACAGTTCCGATAAGACATCTCCCAGAGCAATAAAACGGAGCATCCTGAAACCTTCCTTAACCCATAAATGCATGACATCAAACTCAGAAACACAGCCACTGTTACTATAAATTCGCTCTTAAATACATGAAAACCTTAAACATCAATAATCTCTCTAAAGAAAAAAGAAAACGGTAACAGCATTGCAAGAAACAAGATTTACTGATAGATATCCCTTAGAATGATTCAGCATATTTCATGGAAAGCCAAGGAAAATAGTTCTGAAGAATAGATATCAGTTCCTAAAAGGTTTCATGAAAAAAGTTAAACAAATTAATAGAATTTAAATCCAATAATGAAAGACTTTCCACGCTAACAATTAAGTCATCAAAACAACGTTTACACTATTTTAAACATACCTGCACAAGTAAATGTGAAAAGCGGAACACAGAAAGAACAAAAAGAAAACTTTTGGCAAAATGTGTCAAAAATACAACATCAGATTCCATCAAGATTCACGATAATGTCACTTAGAGACTTCGATACAAAACGTGTCAAATAACATTATCTTAGATTCATAGTAGCAAAACTCCCTGTTCATAAAAGAATCTACGCACAAGGAAGTACTTTCAGACAGCATAACGTAATACTAAAACGTAAATTCTTCAAACGACTTCACAGGAAACAAACTACAGGTATAACCAAGTCAGAAACCGTGGTGAAAAACAAGTCGACCATATTGGTAAAGTACAGGCTGATTGTGATTAAAGTTCCAGTTGTAGACCGCTGTAAAAAAAGAATCACTGCTCAAATTTGAACGGAATGTTACCGAAGAAGGGGGAAACAAAAGAAATTTAACGAAAATTTTATCACTATATTGTGCTGTAAGCAGAAGAATATGCAAAATAAAAGACGTGGGGTACACGGCTGATCCTCAATTTGCGTCTCACATGACTGCCTCAATGAAGGTGAGTGCACTGCTGGTGAAGCTCTTTTATAAGAACGATGACTGTGCCTCAGTAGTTCTACAAAAGTTCTGCACACTGAAGAGTATGAAGAAAGGCGTTGGTCCAATGCCTACCAAGGATCTGGAGAAAATTATTACGAAATTCGAAAGACAGGTTCTTTTGACGTGCAGTGTGACAAAGGGAGGAAAACAATTGATTCGCCCTCAGTAGAAGGTATGGCCACACCAGTTCAGTAGGGGTCAAGCTGTGGTATACAAACATATAGTGCACAGGTCACTGTGCGAACTTTGAATATGCCTGTAAAGCACGGTGCATAAAATTCTAAGAAACACCCTGTACTGCTACCCATACGAAATTAACCATGTTCAGAAGTTGTTTACTGCTGACCTGCCAGTAAGACAAACGTTTGCTCTAGAACTTCTTGTTCACATGGAAGTGGACGATGAATGATCATGGAAACTTCTGTGGAGAGACGAAACCTATTTACATCTCCAAGGACATCTCAATAAACAGAACTGTAGAATACGGACAACGGAAAATATGCTCGCACATCAATCGGTACCAATTCATTCCGCAAGGGTGACTGTCTGGTACGGATTGACGACATCGCTTATCGTAAGGCCATTTTTTTCGGGGAGATGAGTCTGTGGGTCCTATTACCTGCACCGTCACTGGTACAGGCTATGAGACTCTTTTGCGCAACGACGTTATCACCGGTGCATTTTGGAAATGCTAGAATTATCAGCCGTTGTTTCCCTGCAGCCTGCCAGTCCATACCGCCTGGCCACCCATGGGACATCTGTCTATCAGGTATCTGAGAGATGCTGTGTTTAATGTTCCGATTACAAACATAGCTGAATTGAAGGCAAGCACTGCGTAACACATTTTGCATGTTGCCCCTGAGACACTCCAATCTGTTATGTAACATGCTGTTTCTCGATTTAAACTTGTGGCAGAAAACGGTGGAATGTTTACTGAACATGTCTTGCACCAGTCTCACGACAGACTTCATTGTTGCTTTTAATGCGATTTTTGGCCTCATGACAAGTAAAATCCGATTTTTCCCGTCAGATGTGGTACGCCGTTGCCGTGGTGGATGGGCTTACATAACTAAATGGGCCACAGCTACTGAATGCCAAACCTATGCAGCTAGGCACATCGCTCTGTATGGTCGGTTTAGTGTGCACCTCTCATCATTGCCGTCGTATTGTGATGCATCTGTCATTTGTAGCCGAACCTACTTGCCTTATGACGCTTACAGTGCCATCTAATAGAATACTTTTCATTTGCTTTTCATTTCGTTTCCACCTTCTTCGATCTGTACATATCTGACGTCATTCTGAGCAGCGGTTCTTTGTTTGGAATGTTTTGAAACTATAATTATAAACACCCTGTATACATGTAGTATTGGCGGTGCTCATTGCAAAAGTTTTAAGAGTGCCGGTTTAAATTAATACCATTAACTATCATTAAAATCAAGATTATACTGATATCTAAAAGAAAAAGAAAAACAATACCTACCAGAAAGTTAGTCAGTTTGATACACAGAAGCTATCTAAGAGAATGACTTAAAATGTTTTCCTAAAAAAGAATACCAAAATGTTAGGAACAACTTCAAAAAGTTATTAGTCAGACTGGAGAAAAACTTATTCCTGTTAAAAGTAAACGGAAACATGCTTTGTGGAATGATGATAGTGTTGAGTTAATTATAAAGAGGTTACGAGATTGGAATATCTGCAACGCAAATAAAAACGATTAGACATTTTTTTTAGAAGAAAGGAAACTTGCATCAAAAGATTTTAAAAATATTAGAGTACAAAATATAAAGGATCAGCTAACGTCAATTAGGAGATATTGTAAGCAGAACAACGTAAGGGACTTTTACAAAACATTCAAAGGTAGTTTAAAGAAGTACACACTAAGTTTGCATTTTATTGATCTGAAAGACCGCATATAATAACACCGAGAACTGCAGAACACTTGTGGGCTACTGTAAAGAACTGCACAGCTAAGATAAGATTTTAATCCTGATTACGTAATCCAAATGTATCCAAACTCAATACCACCAACAATAGAAGAGATTGTAAAACAAACTGGACGTAACGAAACATCAGGAAAACACAAAATAGACATTGAGTTATGTAGACATTATCGTATTTTAACAGGAATATTTAATGAAATACCACCAGAATAGACTTCCTCGTAAATACACCCACTACAAAAGAAAAGAGAGAAAGCAATCCTAACAATTATGGATGAGTTTCCCTGTTGCCAGCATCATACAAGACCCTAATCATGTAACGTTTGGAGAGAAATGAAGGAATACGCGACCCACAAGTAGGAGAATATAACGCAGTGCTTAGGAAGCAAAGGTCTCGTGCGGAGAAACTTATTAATTCTAAAGAACTTAACAGAAATGAAGAAAATTAGCAACTTGAAATATGTGACAACTTTTGTGGATTTTAAAAAGATCAGTAACTCAGTCGATATAAATGCGCTAGTCAGTATTATACAGGAATTCGGTCTGGATGATAAAACAACAAAAATAATTAAAGGAACTTTCAACAAACACTACGTCGAAAGTAAAGTGTTTATGGAATCAGTCAAAATTTTTGCAATAAAGCTGATGTAAGACGAGACGATGACTTGTTACCTATATATCTCAATTTAGCCCTAAAACAAAATGTTTTAAATACTTAATAGAATTAATAATGAGCAATACGATAGAAAAGGTAGGGATGGAAAATAGACAATATAAAATAGAGAGGACATCCCATATAGAAAATAATTCATAACAAAAATATTTGTATTGGGACAAAGCCCTAAGACCCTATCAAACAGTGATAAGGCTTGCAACACTGTGTGCAGCATAAATACTTGAACTAACATGATTTGCGGACCTTGAAAAACTGAAAAAGTTGAAGGACGAATTTTAAGAAAAATTGTGGTCTAAAATTAATATAAATGCTAAATACAAATTAAGGTCAAACACAGAGAGCTGTTTGAAAATAGAAAGCTATCAGCTATAATCAGGAATATAGTAGTATAGTTTTATGATTGTAACAGAGTAGCCAAGGAGGTCTTCAAATTACTAAACAGTTACGAATCTAAACGCACATGGTTCACTGACACTGACAGATGTATGAGAAGCACTGGAATTACAATGGCCATAATAAACATAGCACTGTTTAGAGACGCAACCCAAAAGACAGTATATCGGGAAATAAAAAGGTCAGCAAAAGGGATGTAATGGGCCCAGGAAGGAAAAGGGCAACACTCTCAAAGGTTCAAGAAATATGGGAGCAAAGAAAATTAAACACAAAGAAGCCAAACTTAAGTTGATTTACCGTTCTCTATGAAAGCTTTGCTCGAATAAATAAATTTATAAGCACAAGGAAAGAGAGAGAACGGAAAATTTCTCTTCCAAGTTCATTACATTTGTGGATAGTAATTGTAGAACTCAGCTGGCAATCACATGAAATTATTATACTTTCTATTTATATTGGCATACAGTAGCTTCGACCATGTCTTTTCTTTCAACATATTGAGTTCATATGCAACAACGAGAAAGCGAGATACGAAGAGAGACTGGAATTTATGACGCAATAAAAAATAGAGGTTATACTTCATTAAATGTTTTTTGCGTAACACAAACATCTTTAAGATTCTACATTTTTATTTTCATGTGTACACATTTGCAACCCTCTTCCTCTAGAGGGCCCCGAATTGTGACATGGATGTGTGTAACGTAACCACGCCGGTGCGTGAGAAACAGCGTGCTGTAGTCGAGTTTTCAACACGAAGACTTCGTCCACACACGGAGCATCCTCTCCTTCAGCGTGATCACACCGGACCACATACGACCGCTGCGACATCTGCAACAATTTGATGCCTCGGCTTCATTATCAATGACTATCTTCCATAGAGTCCCAACTTGTCCCCATCTGATTTTCATCTGTTTCCAAAACTTAAAGACCACCTACAAGAACTTCACATTGATAGTTACGAAGCGGTGGAAGTAGATGCGATGTTGTGGCGCCGTGAACATAGTCAGACATTCTACAGTGACAGTATTAACCAACCTGCCTCTTGTTGGGAGAAATGTGTTCACCGTCAGCGTGACGGCATTAAGAAATAAATATGTACACATAAGGAACAAAGCAGTAGAATGTTAATAAAGTTTGTTTCATTTACAAATCTTTAAGACTTTTCAAATAAAGAAATACTGAGGCGTTACTTTTCAGCACGCTTTTGTAATAAGAGCTAAACAATCGAAAGGAAAATCAATAACGTTTCCTCCACACAACGCTGTAAATTGTGCTTAGCTGGGATCTATGAACCTACCTACTGAGCCTCAGCTTTCAGAAATATTATTGCTTAATGTTTGTCAAAGAAGAAATATAGCGTACGATATTAAGGAACTATATAAGTAATTCGTTATTCACATGGTAGAATGGCATGAATCAGCCTGAAGCGGACACGAAAGAGAGCTGGAATCGACTCTTGACACATGGGGTACGCCGCATAAAATTTTCTGTCAAAAGATAAAATCTCCGTCAGTGCAATCTGCTCTAAAACGAACAGACGGCAGCATGACTGAAAACTTTCGTCATCCTGCACGATTACTGACTGACAGCCTCTTTACAGATACCTGCAGAAGAAGAATTTGATGAACGCAGAGAATTGTGGACTAAAAATAGGGAACCATACTGTGGGAACGAGATGGTTTGCCATTTTTCGAAAGAGGATGCGAGAGAAGAAATCCTGAAACTGAAAAGGAGTAAATCATCTAGTCCTGACGGTATCCTTGCTGAAGTCCTACATGTCCTTCATACACCCATATGTTTTGTGGTCTCGTCCGAAGGATGAGGTACCAGGTTACATTTGGTACCTCACGACAGAACAACACGCTAAAGACAGTTGTCGCCCAAGACATGACCTGAAGAGGTTCCATATGCCGCCGCTGCTGACAGACTACTTACGTCAGAGCGGAGCATCGACTTGGTTCATATCTGACAGTGGTGGTTTTATTAGTCAGAACTATGTACCAAAGCTTCTAGCTAAACGTACATTGATGTGCAGCTGTCATTCAGAACTATTCAGCTTTATAACAGTTATTCTTGTACTCTGTGGTAGTAATAAATATATATTGTCATTCAAGTGGACATGGATTGCATCGAAATGTTAAAGTATTTTGCTGAAGTTCACTAACATTTCGTGTGTGTTGTCGTATCCACTACATCCTTTCCTAGCACGCGTGTTTATTGCAAGCCACAATACCAGGTAAATGGAAGAAAGCGGATGTTATCTACTCTAGCTCCAGATTCCTACAGTGCATTTCCCCTTCTCATGGAATGAACACCCAATAATATGAGTTCGGAAGTGGAAAAGTCAACAGGAGCTCCTGTAAATGAGATATGCAAAAACCTTTCAAAAATCCTCCGCATAATTATGATGTAAACATAATGGTGAACATCGCCGGGGCTCTCGTTCACTTAGGGTGATCAGCACTTCTTGACTGCCTGAGTGATTTGAACCACCCACGAGCGTTATACAACCGTCTTAAGAGCTTTTGTCAAAACGATGAAGCAACTCCGTCGTGCACAGGAGAGACCCTTACAAAAGGAATTTCGAAAGGCTGCCCACAGGGATCCATAACTGGTCCTCCCGTCTGGTTCTGATAGTGGCACTACTATTCGGAAAGCTGCAGGGTAAGGGAGCTTTCGTAGGAATAGTGATTTATGACGACGACCAAATGATGCTTGTGAAAAGGTCAAGGAGAACCCTGTAATATAGATGTAATATGGTCCTTCAACAATTATATGAGTGGTACCAAGGAGTTAAACTACCTGTCAGACTGAAAAGACCCTGCACGTGTTGTTAAAAGGAAAACTTTTAAGTGAACCAATGAAATACGTCAGCAGATACCTAGGTTTCATCCTAGACGAGCGATAAAATAATAGTGTACAACTGAAGAAATCTGCAAAAGAGATAGGGACATGATGAATAAAATAATTATCCTAGCCAGTTACCATTATTTACTACCAATTCAAATAATGAGAACGTATCGTATCACTTTCCTAAGTGCTATTATGCGATGTTCGAGTTCTTGGGCGTGTAGACTTTTGTTCCTGACACCATCATAGCTACTTAAAATGCTTCTCCGGTTGACGGGGGCTTCCCCCTGCTGTGTAAGTGGAAGCATTGAATGTAATATTTGGAATGTGTCGACTCGATCTAAAGATACGGAAAAAACAGTGATGTATTGGCTGAAGAAATGGCTCTAAGCACTATGGGACTAAACATCTGAGGTCATCAGTCCCCTAGACTTAGAACTACTTAAACCTAACTAACCTAAGGACATCACACGCATCCATGGCCGAGGCAAGATTCCAACCTGCGACCGTAGCAGCAGCGCGGTTCCGTACTGAAGTGCATAGAACCGCTCAGCTACAGCGCCCGGCGGCTGAAGAAAGAAAGACATCATAAAGTGTAGAATGTGATAGGAATACATGCCGCAGGCCATCAGAAAATTCACAATCAAATCCTCCTCCTGTGGCAGAAAGGACTGGAAGATGCCCAAATATAAAACAGAGACTGAATCCTTCAAGAGGAGTGACAAATTTCTTGATGGATCTACATCTACATATACACTCCGCAAGACACTGTAAGATGTGTGACTGTTCCACTCTAAAACAGAGTGAGGGAGAAACGACTGTCTAGATGCCTGTGAATGAGTCGTAATATCTCGTATCTTATCTTCGTAGTCCTTACACGAAATGCAACAGTTCCAGTTAGATTACCTAAAAACAGATCCCTAATAGCTGACAATTTGTGCTTCTGAACAGCCAACAGCATTATTTACAGTTAACTGGCTCATCTTTGACTTCCCTAAATCTCTCCTGTACCTTTAACCGCCTCAGTTTTATGTGAGGGCATTAAGTCCTTTCGAATTTCAGTCCTTGTTTCAGGGCTAATTCTGAGAAAGTTAAGTTTTTAATTGCGATTCATTTTCGATCCATGAGGCATACACTTACTCGTTCACTAGAATTAGCCGATGAAAGTGAGATGGCTGCTCACGGACAGACATAAACGTGGTATTTGTTTAGATCTGCTGAGTGTTGCACTATTCCCTAGCGCTGGACGTTTACATATGAAAAAAAGGCAGATGAAATACCCAGACTGTCTTCTTTCACGTGCAAAGGGGAGATTTCTTGATGACTCGGTAGTTACATCGTGGTTGATGACGGCACGTTCCTATGATCGCACTAGAAGGAATAGTGGCTGTTAACGTTCGTGAGAGCATTTTAAGTGATAATTCTCGTTCAGTGGCGCATTTATTGTTCCCAGTAAGTATCATCTAAAACGATAATTCCATAATTCATACGGTTAGCTATATTTAAGAATCTTTTGATGAATATGAAGATGAAATGCCACAACAATCAGATCTGAAAATTATACAATCATTGTGGCCTACTAAAAACTGAAGCTCGGATTACCGTACTCCAGCGGATCTAAAGAGTCTAGAGAGTTTCATTACGGTGATGGTAAGATGTCCCCCAATCACTATAGTTCCGCCTAACGAACAGTAAGAAAATTGGGAGGCTACTGTAAAGCATTAGTTTTCTGCTTATCTGAGATTGTTTTCTGTTATGACATATGCACAGAAAGTGTCTGCCTGTGCTGAGGGAAAAGTTTCTAATAGAAAGTGGTAAAAAGTAAAGTGAGATCCTCTCACAGCAGCTGGGTTAACTTCAAATGCAGGAAGAACAGCATTTCAGTGACAGAAGGCGTCCTGCGAGATGAGCCTTACGTGTGCAGCTGTACTTTGCATTATTTTGATGTGATTCTCAGAAAAGAAACCTTTTCGAGTCACTTCCCTTCTTGGAAACAGTCAATCTCACAAGAAACAGTTTTAGAAGAGTAAGGTGTTCGACGAAGCTGGAGAACAGAAAGCTCACATTCTGAGCGTTGCCATTATACAGATTTCGGTTCCCTGTGGAATACCCGTCCAGTCTCTACATAGTACAACAAACAAAGAAAACTCCCCGACGGCACTCCTTCTAAACAATCAGGCTTAAAAGTCAGCCTTTATCATGCAAAGCGCTTGGAGAATCGGAAAGCTCTGACCTTTTAATCTTTTGCTTATTTTCAATTTGAAGTAAAATACTTGATTATTGCAAACATCTGAGAACACTTCTATCTTCATGAATATGGATTTGTCCGTTAGTACTGATCATGATTTCTGTTCAGTTTTGGGAACATCGTCACCAACAATAATATACAAACTAGGTTAAGAAAACCACTAAAGTGGAATTACACATGAGCTCATTCTTGACCCAGTAACGCGATGCGGATCTGTTTCTTGTTGCTCTTTCATAGTAAGGATTTCTTCAGAAGAAGTTTCCTAGATATCAAGAGAATATTCTTATTATACCTGTATTGTACACTTGACACATTATTAAACCGTTAAAGATGCAATATTTTATACTGGACCAGGAGTTCTCAAGCTTGATTCAGCACTACAATTCTTCATGAATTCGTAAAACGTACTTAAGTACTATAATATTCAGATCATATTTTCTCAAAACAAACTTGCTGATTTAGTTGATTTTAAAACGCGCTTTGACTTAAGAAAGTTACCCTGAATAGTTACGCTTCATTTAACCAAAAGTTATCTATACTTCTATATAAAGGTGGGTCGTAGTTATACATTTTTACAAAAGTCTCGAAAATACTGGACCAGCTGACTTCACATTTTTACACGATACTCTAACGAAGGTTCGGATGAACATGGACTAGGTATTGATTTGATACACGTGGTACATAAGAATATATATAGAAAGGTGAAGCATTATTAGCAAAATGCTCGAAATGATCTTCAACCGAGTTACCTCAGATTTTTTATATGATACTCTAATAAAACTTTTGACGAAAGTAGACTAAATGCTTTTAATATATTTCGTATACAAATATAGGCTCGTTTATTTAATCTATAATACTGAATGAAGAAAAGTCTCGTTGAAAGTTGTTACTGAAACTCTCGAAAAGTACTTCACCGATTTACTTCAAGTTTTTAAGCGAGGCCTGCCGGTGTGGCCGAGCGGTTCTAGGCGCTTCAGTCTGGAACCGAGCAACCGCTACGGTCTCAGGTGCGAATCCTGCCTCGGGCATGGACGTGTGTGATGTCCTTAGGTTAGTTAGGTTTAAGTAGTTCTAAGTTCTAGAGGACTGATGACCTCAGATGTTAAGTCCCATAGTGCTCAGAGGCATTTGAACCATTTTTTACGCGGCAAACAAAAGAATTTCAGATGGACATAGACTATACATTTAAAAAAAAACAGTATACAGGTTTCCTATAAAAGTCAAGCCCAAGAAAGTAAATGCTGTGGAGTGCACTGCTATGAAACTCTGTGGTTTTGTTTTCTCCCTAACATTCAGACATACTGCTTCTTCCATATATATTCTTCTAACGTTTTGTTTATGGCTTATGGTTTATGATTAGATTGTTTGTTGTTGTTGTGGTCTTCAGTCCTGAGACTGGTTTGATGCAGCTCTCCATGCTACCCTATCCTGTGCAAGCTTCTTCATCTCCCAGTAACTATTGCAACCTACATCCTTCTGAATCTGCTTAGTGTATTCATCTCTTGGTCTCCCTCTACGATTTTTACCCTCCACGCTGCCCTCCAATACTAAACTGGTGATCTCTTGATGTCTCATAACATGCCCTACCAACCGATCCCTTTTTCTAGTCAAGTTGTGCCACAAACTTCTCTTCTCTCCAATCCTATTCAATACTTCCTCATTAGTTATGAGATTTACCCATCTAACCTTCAGCATTCTTCTGTAGCACCACATTTCGAAAGCTTCTATTCTCTTCTTGTTCAAACTGTTTATCGTCCATGTTTCACTTCCATACATGGCTACACTCCATACAAATACTTTCAGAAACGACTTCCTGACACTTAAATCTATACTCGATGTTAACAAATTTCTCTTCTTCAGAAACGCTTTCCTTGCCACTGCCAGTCTACATTTTATATCCTCTCTACTTCGACCATCATCAGTTATTTTGCTCCCCAAATAGCAAAACTCCTTTACTACTTTACGTCTTTCATTTCCTAATCTAATTCCCTCAGCATCACCCGATTTAATTCGACTACATTCCATTATCCTTGTTTTGCTTTTCGTGATGTTCATCTTATACCCTCCTTTCAACACACTATCCATTCCGTTCAGCTGCTCTTTCAAGTATAATTACAATGTCATTGGCAAAACCTCAAAGTTTTTATTTCTTCTCCATGGATTTTAATACCTACTCCAAATTTTTCTTTTGTTTCCTTCACTGCTTCCTCAATACGCAGATTGATTAACTTCGGGGAGAGGCTACAACCCTGTCTCACTCTCTTCCCAACCACTGCTTCACTTTCATGTCCCTCGACTCTTATAACTGCCATCTGGTTTCTGTACAAATTGTAAATAGCCTTTCGCTCCCAGTATTTTACCCCTGCCACCTTTAGAATTTGAAAGAGAGTATTCCAGTCAACATTGTCAAAAGCTTTCTCTAAGTCTACAAATGCTAGCAACGTAGGTTTGCCTTTCCTTAATCTAGCTTCGAATATAAGCCGTAGGTTCAGTATTGCCTCACGTGTTCCGATATTTCTACGGAATCCAAACTGATCTTCCCCGAGGTCGGCTTCTACTAGTTTTTCCATTCGTCTGTAAAGAATTCGCGTTAGTATTTTGCAGCCGTGACTTATTAAAGCGATAGTTCGGTAATTTTCACATCTGTCAACACCTGCTTTCTTTGGGTTCAAATGGTTCAAATGGCTCTGAGCGCTATGGGACTCAACTGCTGTGGTCATCAGTCCCCTAGAACTTAGAACTACTTAAACCTAACTAACCTAAGGACATCACACACATCCATGCCCGAGGCAGGATTCGAACCTGCGACCGTAGCAGTCGCATGGTTCCGGACTGCGCGCCTAGAACCGCGAGACCACCGCGGCCGGCGCTTTCTTTGGGATTGGAATTATTATATTCTTCTTGAATTCTGAGGGTATTTCGCCTGTCTCATACATCTTGCTCACCAGATGGTAGAGTTTCGTCAGGACTGGCTCTCCCAAGGCATCAGTAGTTCTAATGGAATGTTGTCTACTCCTGGAGCCTTGTTTCGACTCAAGTCTTTCAGTGCTCTGTCAAACTCTTCACGCAGTATCATATCTACCGTTTCATCTTCATCTATACCCTCTTCCATTTCCATAATATTGTCTTCAAGTACATCGCTCTAGTATAGACCCTCTATATACTCCTTCCACCTTTCTGCTTTCCCTTCTTTGCTTAGAACTGGGTTTCCATCTGCGCTCTTGATATTCATACAAATGGTTCTTTTGTCCTCTAGCCATCCCTGCTTACCCATTTTTCACTTCCTGTCAATCCCATTTTTGAGACGTTTGTATTCCTTTTTGCCTGCTTCTTTTACTGCATTTTGATATTTTCTCCTTCCATCAATTAAATTCAATTTTTCTTCTGTTACCCAAGGATTTCTAGCAGCCCTCGTCTTTTTACCTACTTTATCCTCTGCTGCCTTCACTACTTCATCCCTCAAAGCTTCCCATTCTTCTTCTACTGTATTTCTTTCCCCCATTCCTGTCAATTGTTCCCTTATGCTATCCCTGAAACATTGTACAACCTCTGGTTTAGTCAGTTTATCCGAGTCCCATCTCCTTAAATTCCCACCTTTTTGCGATTTCTTCAGTTTTAATCTACAGTTCATAACCAATAGATTGTGGTCAGAGTCCACATATGCCCCTGGAAAGGTCTTACAATTTAAAACCTGGTTCCTAAATCTCTGTTTTACCATTATATAATCTATCTGAAACCTGTCAGTATTTCCAGGCTTCTTCCATGTATACAATCTTCTTTTATGATTCTTGAACCAAGTGTTAGTTACGATTAGGTTTGGCTCTGTGCAAAATTCTACCAGGCGGCTTCCTCTTTCGTTTCTTACCCCCAATGCATATTCACCAACTACGTTTCCTTCTCTCCCTTTTCCTACTGATGAAATCCAGTCACCCGTGACTATTAAATTTTCGTCTCCCTTCACTATCTGAATAATTTCTTTTATTTGATCATACATTTCTTCAATTTCTTCGTCATCTGCTGAGCTAGTAGACATATAAACTTGTACTATTGTGGTAGGCGTGGGCTTCGTACCTGTCTTGGCCACAATAATGCGTTCACTATGTTGTTTGTAGTAGCTCACCCGCATTCCTATTTTCCTATTCATTATTAAACCTACTCCTGCATTACCCCTATTTGATTTTGTG
The DNA here is from genome assembly GCF_023897955.1 of Schistocerca gregaria. NCBI lineage: Eukaryota > Metazoa > Arthropoda > Insecta > Orthoptera > Acrididae > Schistocerca > Schistocerca gregaria. Next base: position 472,109,530 of record NC_064921.1, read on the forward strand.
TTTATAATCCTGTAGTCACCTGATCAAAAGTCTTGTTCCTCCTGCCACCGAACTTCACTTATTCCCATTATATTTAACTTTAACCTATCCATTTCCCTTTTTAAATTTTCTAAGCTACCTGCCCGATTAGGGGATCTGACATTCCACCCTCCGATCCGTAGAACGCCAGTTTTCTTTCTCCTGATAACGACATCCTCTTGAGTAGTCCCCGCCCGGAGATTCGAATGAGGGACTATTTTACCTCCGGAATGTTTTACCCAAGAGGAGGCCATCATCATTTAACCATACAATAAAGCTGCATGCCCTCGGGAAAAATTACGGCCGTAGTTTCCCCTTGCTTTCAGCCGTTCTCAGTACCAGCACAGCAAGGCCGTTTTGGTTACTGTTGCAAGGCCACATCAGTCAATCATCCAGACAGTTGCCCCGGCAACTACTGAAAAGGCTGCTGCCCCTCTTCAGGAACCACACGTTTGTCTGGCCTCTCAGCAGATACCCCTCCGTTGTGATTGCACCTACGGTACGGCTATCTGTATCGCTGAGGCACGCAAGCCTCCCCACCAACGGCAAGGTCCATGGTTCATGGGGGGAGGGATGATTAGATTACTACCACGTAATATGAACTTGCAATAACAATGAAAGAGATGCTCGGTCAGAGAGGGGAGTGAAGAGGAGATGGACAGGGAGAGGGTAGGAGGAGGTGACAGGCAAAGAGAGGGGGACAATCAGATAGGACTCCCATGATCATTTAGCAATTGCGAAGCATTCGTCAGCTTATCTAGCAAATGTAATAAACTCGCTCATGAGATATTTGCTTCCTCATTATGGTCTGTACGCGATTTTGTGCAAAATCAATCAGGATATATTAGTGTTGTATTATCCCACAAAGTTGCACATAAAATTTCGATTTCGTTTGGTTACACGAAGTAGAGCATATCTTGATTAAAAATTTTAATTCAGAACAGTGGTCTTACAGACATTTGGCGTTCATAAAAACTAATTTAATAAAAAAGCTTCGGCGTTTGTAGTGACTTCTTATCAATTCGAAAAGGAGGCTAAGATCCAAAATATTGATTGCTTTTTAATCGTAAATTGTAAAGTACTCTTAAATCCGCCACCTAGATTATTTATAGACTCGACCTTCCATTTATAAAACAGCATCAAATCACAGAGTACTTTACAAATTTGTAATGTTAGATACATTTGACGTTCAGCATACATCAACGAAAACAACAGGTTTGTAATTATATTCAAAGTTTGCTGGCAGTCGCTAAGTGCCCTCATTGTCAAACACTGGTTGAGAATAGTCCGGGTAAATTGTGCTCTGTTTTTAACAAAAGCTAGTTTTTTCACGCTTCTCAGTGCTAATGCCTTCATTTCTCCTGAATTATGAGTCGTACAATGATATAATTTTACTGACACATTCCGTGGTATATATTCATCTACATCTACATGGATACTCTGCAAATCACATTTAAGTGATTGGCAGAGGTTTCATCGAACCATCTTCACAATTCTCTATTATTCCAATCTCGTATAGCGCGCGGAAAGGATGAACACCAACATCTTTCCGTACGAGCTCAGATTTCCCCTATTTTATCGTGGTGATAGTTCCTCCCTATGTAGGTCGGTGTCAACAAAATGTTATCGCATTCGGAGGAGAAAAATGGTAATTAGAATTTCGTGAGAAGATTACATCGCAACGAAAAACGCCTTTCTTTTAATGATTTCAGCCTAGGTCCTGTATCATTTCTGTGACACTCTCTCCCATATTTCGCAATACTACAAAATGTGCTGCCTTTCTTTGAACTTTTTCGATGTACTCCGTCAGTCATATCTGGTAAGGATCCAACACCGAGCAGCAGTATTCTTAAAGAGGACGGACAAGCATAGTGTAGGCAATCTCTTTACTAGTCTGTTACATTTTCTAAGCGTCCTGCCAATAAAGCGCAGTCTTTGGTTAGCCTTGCCCACAATTAGCCTTCCAATTTAAGTTGTTCGTAATTGTAATACTTACGTATTTAGTTGAATTTACGGCTTTTAGATTAAACTGATTTATCGTGTAACCGAAGCTTAACGAGTTCCTTTTAGCACTCATGTGGATGACCTCTCACTTTTCGTTATTTAGGACCAACTGACAATTTTCGCACCATTCAGATATCTTTTCTAAATCGTCTGGCAATTTGTTTTGATCTTTTTATGACTTTATTAGTCGATAAACGACAGCGTCATCTGGAAACAACCTAAGACGCCTGCTCAGATTGTCTCCCAAATCGTTTATATAGATAAGGAACAGCAAAGGGCCTATAACACTACCTTGGGGAACGAGGTTTACTCGATGACTTTCCGTCAATTACTACGAACTGTGACCTCTCTGACAGGAAATCACAAATCCAGTCACATAACTGAGACGATATTCCATAAGCACGCAATTTCACTACGAGCTGCTTGTATGGTAGAGTGTCAAAAGCCTTCCGGAAATCCAGAAATACGGGATCGATCTGAAATCCGTTGTCAGTACCACTCAACACTTCATGTGAATAAAAATCTAGTTGTGTTTCACAGGAACGATGTTTTCTAAACCTATGTTGACTGTGTGACAATAGACAGTTTTCTTGGAGGTAATTCATAACGTTCGAACACAATATATGTTGTAAAATGCTGCTACAAATCGACCTTAACGGTATGGGCCTGTCATTTAGTGGATTACTTTTACTACCTTTCTTGAATATTGGTGTAACCTGGGCAACTTTCCAGTCTTTGGGTACAGATCTTTCATCGATCCAACGGTTGTATATGATTGTTAAGTATGGAGCTAATGCACCAGCATACTCCGAAAGGAACCCAACTGGTTACAGTCTGGACCAGAAGACTTGCTTTTATGACGTGATTTATGTTTCTTCACTACACCGAGGATATTTACTTCTACGTTACTCATGTTAGGAGCTGTTCTTGATTCGAATTCTGTAGTATTTACTTCGTCTCCTTTTTTGAAGCCATTTCGGAAGACTGTGTTTAGTAACTCTGCTTTGGCAGGACTGTCTTCGATAATATCACCACTGCTATCGCGCAGAGAAGGCATTGATTGTTTCTTGCAGCTAATATACTTTACATACGACCAGAATCTCACTGGATTTCCTGCCAGGTTTCGAGACAACGTTTCGTCGTGGAAACTGTTCAAAAAATGGTTCAAATGGCTCTGAGCACTATGGGACTTAACATCTGTGGTCAGCAGTCCCCTAGAACTTAGAACTAATTAAACCTAACTAACCTTAGGACATCACACACATCCATGCCCGAGGCAGGATTCGAACCTGCGACCGTAGCGGTCGCGCGGTTCCAGACTGAAGCGCCTAGAGCCGCTCGGCCACACCGGCCGGCGAAACTGTAATAGGCATCTCGCATTGAAGCCCGCGCTAAATTTCGAGCTTCTGTAAAAGATCGCCAATATTGGGGATATTGCATCTGTTTAAATTTGGCATGTTTGTTTTGTTGTTTCTGCAACAGTGTTATAACCCGTTTTGTGTACCAAGGAGGATCCTTGATCCGGTCTGCAAAATGTAGCGAGATAAGATTTAGTAGTAAGTAACTAATTAAATGAATAGATCATAGCCCGCTTCTCGTGGTCGTGCGGTAGCGTTGTCGCTTCCCACGCCCGGGTTCCCGGGTTCGATTCCCGACAGGGACAGGGATTTTCTCTGCCTCGTGATGGCTGGGTGTTGTGTGCTGTCCTTAGGTTAGTTAGGTTTATGAAGTTCTAGGGGACTAATGACCATAGATGTTAAGTCCCATAGTGCTCAGAGCCATTTGAACCATTTTAATAGATCATACCTGATGTGAAATAATGAAATGACTGATAAAGTGTTTTCCTTTCATAATTTTGTGGGGTATGAGAGCGAGAAAAGTTACGTAAAGGTCTGTAATTATGCTTAAAGTTTATCGAAAGCCGCCAAGTGCTCTCATTCTCCAATTTTGGATGAATATAGTCTTAGTAATCTGCTCGTTATGTGTTATGCTGCCTCAAGACATACACGCTGTTTGTAGGCCTATTACTTTTCTCATTGTATCAAACCTTGAACGTAAGATTGCGTCTCTTAATAAATACAATATGACAACATGTTAAATTTTTAGTATTGGAAATTAAATTTTTGCTGCCGCAGATGCCAATGCCAGTTTCCATGATAAATCTGCCCCTTTGGGTGGAAAAGTATTACAGTCCGAAGCGAAAGACAACACGCACACATCGATTCAATCTCCTGTACTCTCTCATCTTCTAGAAACGATCGCCTTCTCATGTGCGCCACCGTTGCGTAATTTCCCGGCTTATAGAATATCAAGTTTGATGTGTGCCTCGTTAACTCCCTGGAACCAGCATCCCCACTAATCAGCGGAAACTCAGCTCTTACTGAGTCGTTAGCAGTGATCCGCGCGATGCCTAATTTTCCTACTTACGCAATTCCAAAGGCGATATTTTTGAGCTTAAGTCACTGTAAGCAGCGGCTGCTATATGATCGGCTAAATTTCTGCCCACGTGGCGTATGTGCAGGTCGTTAACGTTGTAGCGTCTGACGCCATAATCCCTTATCCCTCAGCTCCACGTGCCTCTTCCAGGCTGGGGTGGTGCTGCGTCCCCCTGACTCCAGGGAGGAAAGTTGATAGCCTGACGTCCAGGTGACGCTGACGTAACTTTTTTAACTGGTGTTTTTTTTCTTGTACTCTAATAGCTATTACCTCAAACTTCCAACCATCCAGCCTCGAACCCCTTTACCAAATTCCACTACCAACTCGACCTCGCTGTGCACGGGTAGCACTAAGTATCTGCAGCTGGACGACGTGTCTCGCGTGGATGTACGCAATAAACTGTGTACACAAAACTACCTCGTAAATCAGTCTACCTAATAGTAAAAACATGCAGTGCAGCGGCGCGGTTCTTTCCGTCCCTTTTACGACGGACCTGCACCTACTGAAACGTCCACTTTGAACAATTATACAAGACTGTGCTTAAACTGACACACAATATTTTTAGAGCAACGCAATCTAACTTTCAAAAACCTCTACAAAAGAATGGCCCTGACTAACATTAACCTATACGTTTCACAAATCGCTTACCTCATAAAAATCTTGGTTACTCGAACTACTGCAATACAGCGAGCGCCACTACTGCCAGCTAAATAAAAGATTCAAACTCCGGAAGTCACTAACTACTGATAGGCACAGTTAGCAAATGAAAGATCTTAATAGAGAACAAACAATGTATTTACCTTAATAGTGTTCAAAAGTCATAATGTATATACCAGTTCATGACATCCATTCTTACAAATTTCAAAACTCCGCCATCTCTCTCCCCACGTCCACCACTGCTGGCGGCTCACCTCCAACTGCGCAACGCTACGCGCAGCTAACAGCCAACTGCCCAACGCTACAATGGCGAGTATTACAACAATGCCAACCAGCCACTGACTGCACACAGCACAGCCAGTGATTTTCATACAGAGGGCTACGTGGAGTTACCAATATAAAAATCTAGACAGCCTACTTACACTACCTGTGAACATTGTCTAAGCAGATCATCAGTAGGAAAGCCGAGCGATACCTGCTGTACTTCGACGTGAACCAGACTGCAATTTAATTCACTAATCTACGTTTCGGGAGGAACACGAAATGAAAGATTGGAAACTTTGTCCTCAATTAATATATTCTGAAACTTAGGTGAACAAGTATCACTGCAAAGCCTGTGCTAGTCTTAACACAGTCACTCACAATCCCTTTCACTCACGTTAGCAAGTTTATGGTGTTGCATTTCCCGAAAACGTAATAGCTACAAAAATACTGATTGTTTTTGATTGATAATGCTCGCCGAGTATTTAGTCTGTCGGTACCAAATGCAGTCACAGTTTTTAGCCACCGACCTGCTCAATATGCCACGCGGAATATATGTCATATCTCGTCACAAAATTCACTTAAAAATTCCGAAATTTCTAAACACATATCGGAATAAATATACCGTCACTTTCCAACACTTTCGATGTATGAAACACTGCTAGATCCGGCAACTTATCATTTCCATCGGAACTACTACTGCACACATCCGATCTCTTTCATGGCTAGGCTTCGGCTTCTCCCTAGAATACTCTAAGTCTTCTCTACCAGCAGAGAAAGGCGCGCGAAGAATATTGCTTTACCAGTGGTCAGTTTACTCAACAGCCAATAGCAAAACAATATTCTCTCGCGTCAGTCCGCGCTTTTCATCCATAACCAATCGCAAAATAGTAAACCTAACGACTGCATTTTTACCGACATAATTACGTAATATGCTAAAGTTTTGCTTATGCATAAATTTATTTACTGTTGTTATTTATACCTGAATTAATTTTCCCTTTACCATAAACTTACTTTACAAATCAATTCTAGAAAAATCCCCTTTGTCAATATCTATACTTCTTCGAAATGTTGCCAACCTAATTATTACTACATAACTCGTTAAACAATTATCTTCATATTAACCTTAAACCACACTCACGCATCATACATACTGCTAAAACACATTTACAATATTTTACATAGATAAAAAGACAAATAACACTTTATGAAAATTTTAGGACTGTTTATGAAAAGCATTCAATTACTTTAGTGCACTCTAGTGGGCACAATCGAAATTAAAATCACAGCCCCCTTATCCAATATTGTCCTCTATCGGCTGATACATAAACTACGTGCGCGTCCAGTTTCGCGTCACCATCTGTCACTATCCAGCTCTGAGACACATCTCGTACTTAACCGCCTCCAAGGCAGTATCGTTATACGGCGCTACGCCTCAGCAGCCCACGCTACCTCTGTGTCAGGAACGGTATCCAGACAGGCGATAGCCATGTAATCGATGTAAGTTCCCTGTCAGGGCTATGGGCGACTGTTAAAAAAGAATAGCCACGAGTTCGACGGTATTATTGGGCCAAGATACACCTTATTTCTCTAATACTTATCCAAGTGTCTACAGTCACTTTTTGTGTAATTAGTGGTGTAGTCATGTAGTTCGTTGATGTCTTTGTATTTTTTTCCTTTTATAGTGGCTAATCTTTCGTAAATGGGTTACAAATGTTGCCTCATAAAGTGTATTTTACGATGTGAAAGCAACTAAATCAACAGGAGGTATCAAAATGCGAAGAATCGAAGTAACAACTTTTCAGTACATAACCCAATGAAAAGATTAATATGACTCGCTGTGTTAATGTGCTAAAGTAGTCTCTTGAACAAAATTTGTGCAACTGGTCTAAATTGTCTTCGGATACTTTCCTAGTTATTTTGTGACATTTTGACACTGTGATTCAAATCTCCAGAGCAAACTGAACAACACCATGGGGTTGCGTAAAACACATCGGTAGTGACAGCTGGATCACCCTGTAGAAGATTCATAGTTTTCGCAGTGGTTTAGCGGGTAGAGCGTTGAACTCTGTGCCTAGCGATCCCAAGTCAAGTTCAGGATAGGATTGGGAATTTTTCCTCCTTCCAGTCGCTCGAGGATGGACCCAGATCCACATAGCCTGCTGTCAAATAGACGAATAGAAAAGCTGCACTCAGCTCGAAACTTCGGTCACAGAATTTACGTTACCGCTCGAGCGATGGGACACAGCATCTCTGAGGTGGCGATGAAGTGGGGATAATCCCGTATGACCATTTCACGAGTGTACTCTGAGTATCAGGAATCCGGTAAAACATCAAATCCCCGACATCACTGCAGACGGAAAAACATCCTGCAAACACGCGACCAACGATGACTGAAGAGAATCGTTCAACGTGACAGAAGTGTCACCTTTCCATAATTTGCCGCAAATTTCAACGCTGGGCAATCAACAAGTGTCAGCGTGCGAACCATTTAATGAAACATCATCGGTATGGGCTTTCGGAACCGAATGCCCACTCTTGTAGTCTTGATGACTGCACGACACAAAGCCTTACACCTCGCCTGGGCCCGTCAGCGCCGACATTGGGCTGTTGATGACTGGAAACATGTTGACTAGTCGAACGAGTCTTGCTTCAAATTGTATCGAGCGGAATTACGTGTACGGGTATGGAGAGAATCTCATGAAAAAAAATGTTCAAATGTGTGTGAAACCTTATGGGACTTAACCTCTAAGGTCATCAGTCCCTAAGCTTACACACTACTTAACCAAAATTATCCTTAGGACAAACACACACACCCAAGCCTGAGGGAGGACTCGAACCTCCGGCGGGATCAGCCGCACAGTCCATGACTACAGCGCCCTGGACCGCTCGGATAATCCCGCGCGGCGAATCTCATGAATCCATTAACCCTACATGTAAGCAGAGGACTGTTCAAGCTAGTGGAAGCTCTGTAATGGCGTGGAGCGTGTGCAGTTGGAGTGATATGGGACACCTGATACGTCTAGATACGACTTTGACATGTCAGACGTACGGAAGCATCCTGTCTGATCACCTGCACCCATTCATTTCCACTGTGCATTCTGACGGACTTGGGGAATTCCAGCCGGACAATGCGACATCCGACACATCTAGAATTGGTACAGAGTGGCTTCAGGAGCACTGTTTTGGGTTTAAACACAGCCGCTGGCCACCAAACTTCCCAGATATGAACATTATTGAGCATATCCGGGACGCCTTGCAACTTGCTGTTCAGAAGAGTTCCCCAACCGCTCGTACTCTTACGGATTTATGGGCAGCCATGCAGGATTGATGGTGTCAATTCTCTTCAGAACTACTTTAGACATTAGTTGAGTCACATGCCACGTCGTTTTGCGGCACTTCTTCATGCTCGAGGGGGCCCCACATGATATTAGTCAGGTATACCAGTTTCTTTGGAGTATATACACTTTGGACAAGTTTCTCTTTTCTCTGGAGCTGCTGTGTGCTGTGGTTGTTCTCGTCACTGCATCTCCCTCCTGTGTAACCAAGCAGCTCGTAGGTGCGACCATTGGCACGAGAAGTCACTCCAAACGTCTCTTAAATTTGGAACAGATAAAAGTAGATACAGGGTGTTTCAAAAATGACCGGTATATTTGAAACGGCAATACAAACTAAACGAGCAGCGATAGAAATACACCGTTTGTTGCAATATGCATTCGACAACAGTACATTTTCAGGCAGACAAACTTTCGAAAGTACAGTAGTTACAATTGTCAACAATAGATGGCGCTGCGGTCTGGGAAATTCTATAGTACGATATTTTCCACATATCCACCATGCGTAGCAATAATATGGTGTAGTCTCTGAATGAAATTACCCGAAACCTTTGACAACGTATCTGGCGGAATGGCTTCACATGCAGATGAGATGTACTGCTTCAGCTGTTCAATTGTTTCTGGATTCTGGCGGTACACCTGGTCCTTCAAGTGTCCCTACAGAAAGAAGTCACAGGGGTTCATGTCTGGCGAATAGGGAGGCCAATCCACGCCGCCTCCTGTATGTTTCGGATGGCCCAAAGCAATCACACGATCATCGAAATATTCATTCAGGAAATTAAAGACGTCGGCCGTGCGATGTGGCCGGGCACCATCTTGCATAAACCACGAGGTATTCGCAATGTCGTCTAATGCAGTTTGTACCTCCACAAATTCACGAAGAATGTCCAGATAACGTGATGCAGTAATCGTTTCGGATCTGAAAACTGGGCCAATGATTCCTTTGGAAGAAATGGCGGCCCAGACCAGTACTTTTTGAGGATGCAGGGACGATGGGACTGCAACATGGGGCTTTTCGGTTCCCCATATGCGCCAGTTCTGTTTATTGACGAAGCCGTCCAGGTAAAAATAAGCTTCGTCAGTAAACCAAATGCTGCCCACATGCATATCGCCGTCATCAATCCTGTGCACTATATCGTCAGCGAATGTCACTCGTGCAGCAATGGTAGCAGCGCTGAGGGGTTGCCGCGTTTGAATTTTGTATGGATAGAGGTGTAAACTTTGGCGCATGAGACGATACGTGGACGTTGGCGTCATTTGGACAGCAGCTGCAACACGGCGAATGGAAACCTGAGGCCGCTGTTGGATCACCTGCTGCACTAGCTGCGCGTTGCCCTCTGTGGTTGCCGTACGCGGTCGCCCTACCTTTCCAGCACGTTCATCCGTCACATTCCCAGTCCGTTGAAATTTTTCAAACAGATCCTTTATTGTATCGCTTTTCGGTCCTTTGGTTACATTAAACCTCCGTTGAAAACTTCGTCTTGTTGCAACAACACTGTGTTCTAGGCGGTGGAATTCCAACACCAGAAAAATCCTCTGTTCTAAGGAATAAACCATTTTGTCCACAGCACACTTGCACGTTGTGAACAGCACACGCTTACAGCAGAAAGACGACGTACAGAATGGTGCACCCATAGACTGCGTTGTCTTCTATATCTTTCACATCACTTGCAGCGCCATCTGTTGTTGAAAATTGTAACTACTGTAATTTCGAAAGTTTGCCCGCCTGAAAATGTACTGTTGTCCCAAGCATATTGCAATAAACGGTGTTTTTCTATCGCTGCTCGTTTAGTTTTTATTCGCATTTCAAATATACCGGTCATTTTTTAAACACCCTGTATATTACACGACCATCATTACTATAATTATTTATACAATTAAAATGTTGCGCGATCAATAGCTCGCGCACGTCTCCTGGAAGACAATCTTTGTCGTGAAGGGAGCTTGTCACGTTTGCCGAGAGTGCCGTCGACGCAGGTTCCTCGGGAGAGAATGTAACGGAAGCAGCACGGACAGCGCAGGTCCACGGGGCAACGGGCCGGCTGTTTGTTCTGCCGCCCGTGTGACTTCCAAGTTGGTCTGGCTGAACATCTTCCGGACACAAGGGACTTGCATTGGGGAGTGGACACATTATCCCTTTTGTCGACCAGGTCTGTAGGTGAGCGGTGGATCGTCGTCATTCACACACCTCCTGCCGGCTCCAAGTTTTTCCACAGTCATCGCCCAGCGGCTTTGTTTGCTCGGTGTGCTGCTTTTAGTTCGATGCTTCGTTGCCGAGACAATGCGGCATTCGTAAGAACTGATGTTGCACCCCAGTGTGAGTGTGATAATTGTGACAGGTTCGCTTCCTACGGGTGTTGGTATCCTGTTGTATCTATATCGGTCTCCGTTTAGCCTCCTATTGTTGTTGCTCCTCACTCCTCTGTTTAGTCACAAGATTTGAGGAGCGCGTCGCTCGTACCAAAACATAATAGCTTCCATTTGGTAACTGTCATAAAATTGTGATTTGATTGTGTGTTTTAAATTATTGGGGTTCTTTAAATTTCTTTTATGTTAAATGTACCATTATTAATGACATCCAAAACATTGTTTTTCTTACCTGGTACGTTGTGCTTCCTTTAGCTATTTGGAGCCCGCAAGCTTATGCGCATTCCTGGGTCAAATCTTGTTGTATGTATTTTGGCACGCTATTCTTCCAAGCCAAGCTTGTGTTCCCGTTGGCGAGATTCATCGGCAAACCATTCGCGTCTTCCCTCCAACTGTTTTCCGACCCGCTCGACGGTTAAGTTTTTACCGTTTCCTCCTCGGGGCGTGATTTGAAGCTGAATCTCGTTGGCCGCTGAAATTCTTTACCGTCAGATGTACGTAGTGGTGATTACCATAGACATTTACCTTATTATCTTTTAGGGACTGCTCATAACTGTTTTGTCTACGCTGTCAGCGTGTAATCTGCTGACTTAAAAACTAATACTCGTTTTATTTAAAACTTTCTTCTCTGCCATCATTGTATGTTTGTGCTCTGGGGTGTGTTCCTACCGGTTGCTTCGAAGTTGTGGAATGTGGTGACCAACGTATCAGGCCTGGCCTAAGTAATTTCGGGTCATTTCGTTGGCTGGTTTGGGGAGTAAAAAAGAACAAACTACAGGTTCATCAGTCCCGGGTACGATCGTCCAGAACACATTGCCCAACGGGTGGTGGTTTCATATCAAGCAGCTCTAATCGTTTTTGTTTCCTTTTAATCTACTCCTTTTTAGGTAAACCTGAATTATTTGTTGTAGTTTAGTCAAACACATTCTAAAGAATGGTTTGTGGTTTGGATAGTTCGAAGATTGTTTTCTTAGAACCTTCGAGGAGACTGTTATGCAACTTCAATTGGTAAAATATTATGTTGCTTCTCTTACTGAAATTTGCTGTAAATATATCAAAAATAGTAACCAGTGACACACAAAATTTGTGTATTTTTTGAAAAGAGAATAACATTTTGTTGGAAATTTAAGCTTTCGTACTTCATGTTACGATGAACGACTTTCGGACATTTGAAAGCAAGTATTTGACATAACTCTAAAATTCTTTGTTGTTTGAACTCACTTAAACCTTTGATAACATTGTTGGTCGATTATCAGTAATGGTCCAGGAAGAACGTAGACACAGGAACCATTGGTAAAACAGTTGTAAATTGTTGTAGCTGTGTTGGGAAAGTACCAGAGCTCCAAGCACTTGTAGAAAGCATTGATGTTCAAATCGTTATAGGCACTGAAAGCTGTCTAAAGCCGGATATAAGCTCAGCCGAAATTTTTGCGATGAACCTAACGGTGTTCCGAAAGGATAGGATAAACACGGTTGGCGGTGGCATGTTTGTTGCTGTTAGAAGCAGTTTAACTTGTTGCAAAATTGAAGTAGATACTTCCTGTGAGTTAGTATGGGCAGAAGTCATTGTTGGCAACCAGAATAAAATAATAATAGGATCCTTTCCCTGACCTCCCAATTCAGATGATACAGTTGCACTTCAAAGAAAACTTGAGCTCGATTTCAAACACGTACCTGACTCATACGATAATAGTTGGTTGTGATTTTAATTTACCCTCGATATGTTGGCGAAAATACAATTTTAATTCAGGAGATACGCATAAAATATCATCCTAAATTGTGCTAAACGCATTCTCTGAAAATTATTTCGATCAGTTAAATTCATGAGCCCACGTGAATAGTACACGGTTGTGACAACCCATTTGACCTCTTAGCAACAAATAATCCTGAGTTAATAACGAGCATCAAAATCGATACAAGGTTAGTGAACACAGGGTTGTCGTAGTGAGACTGAATATTGTAATCCCCAAATCCGGCAAAAAGAAACGAAAAATATACCTATTCAAAACAGCAGATAAAAATTCACTTGACGCCTTCCTGGGAGACAAACTCCACTCATTCCAAATTAATAATAGAAATGTAGACCAGATGTGGCTTGAATACAAGGAAATGGTACCGGCAGCAATTGAGAGATTTATACCAAAAAAATAACAAACGACGAAGCTGATCCTCCTTGGTACACAAAACGGGTTAGAACACTGTTCCAACAACGAAACAACAATGAAAAATTTAAACAGGCGCAAAATCCCCAAGATTGGCAATCTTTTACAGAAGCCCGAAATTTAGCGCGGACTTCAGTGCGAGATGCTTATAACAGTTTCCACAAGGATACTTGAAATCAGGCAGAAAATCCAAAGAGATTGTGGTCTTATGTAAAGTATGTTAGCGTCAAGAATCAATCAATGCCTTCTCTGCGCGATAGCAATGGAGATACTATTGAATACGGTGTTGCCAAGCAGAGTTACTAAACGCATCCGTCCGAAATGCCTTTCCAAAAGAAGACGAAGTAAATATTCCAGAATCCTAATCGAGGACAGCTGCCAACATGAGTACCGTGGTAGTAAATATCCTCGGAGTGGTGAAGCAACTTAAATCACTTAATAAAAGCAAGTCTTCTGGTTCAGATTGTATACCACGTAGGTTCCTTTCGGAGTATGCTGATGCATTAGCTCCATACTTAACAATCATATACAATCGTTCGCTCGACGAAAGATCCGTACCCATAGACTGGAAAGTTGCACAGGTCACACCAATATTCAAGAAAGGTAGTACGAGTAATCCACTATATTACAAGCCCATATCGTAAACGGCGATATGCAGCAGGTCTTTGGAACATATATTGTGTTCGAACATTATGAATTTCCTCGAAGAAAACGGTCTATTGACACACAGTCAACATGGGTTTGAAGACATCGTTTCTGTGAATCACAACTAGCTCTTTATTCACATGAAGTGTTGCGTACAATTTACAAGGGATTTCAGATCGATTCCGTATTTCTAGATTTCTTTAATGGTTGTGACACTGTACCACACAAGCGGCTTTTAGTGAAATAGAGTGTTTATGGAATATCGTCTCCGTTATGTGACTGGATATGTGATTTCCTGTCAGAGAGGTCACACTTCGTACTGACGGAAAGTCATCGAGTAAAACAGAAGTGATTTCTGGGGTTCCCCAAGGTAGTGTTATAGGCCCTTTGCTGTTCCTTGTCTATATAAAGTATTTGGGAGACAATCTGAGCAGCCGTCTTAGGTTGTTTTCACATGATTCTGTCGTTTATCGACTAATAAAGTCATCAGAAGATCAAAATAAATTGCAAAACGATTTAGAAAAGATATCTGAATGGTGCAAAAATTGTCAGTTGATCCTAAATAACAAAAACAGTGAGGTCACCCACATGAGTGCTAAAATGAATTCGTTAAACGTCCGTTACACGATAAATCAGGCTAATCTAAAAGCCGTACATTCAACTAAATACTTAGGTATTACAATTAGGAACAACTTAAATTTGAAGGAACACACAGAAAATGTTGTGGGGAAGGCTAACCAAAGACGGCCTCTTATTGGCAGGACACATGGAAAATGTAACAGATGTACTAAGGAGACTTCTTACACTATGCTTGTCAGTCCTCTTTTAGAATATTGCCACGCGGTGTGGGATCCTTACAAGATAGGTCTGACGGAGTACATCGAAAAAGTTCAGAGAAGGGCAACACGTTTGTATTATCGCAAAATATGGGAGAGAGTGCCACTGAAGTGATATAAGATTTGGGCTGGTTTATCATTAACAGAAACGCGTTTTTCGTTGCGACGGAATTTTCTCACGAAGTTCCAATCACCAAATTTCTCCTTCGAATGGTTGAAAATGGTTGCAATGGCTCTAAGCACTGTGGGACTTAACATCTGAGGTCATCTGTCCCCTAGACTTAGAACTACTTAAACCTAACTAATCTAAGGACATCACACACATCCAGACCCGAGGCAGGATTCGAAGCTGCGAAGGTAGCAGCAGCGCAGTTCCGGACTGAAGCGCCTAGAGCCGCTCGGCCACAGACGCCGACCATCCTTCGAATGCGAAAATATTTTGTTAACACCGGCCTACATAGGGAGAAACGATCACCGAGATGAAATAAGGGAAATCAGAGCTCCTACGGAAAGATACATGTGTTTGTTCTTTCCACGCGATATACAAGATTGGAATAATAGTGAAGTGTGAAGAGGGTTCGATGAACCCTCTACGAGACACTTAAATGTGATTTTCAGAGTTTCCATGTAGCTGTAGATGTAGATTTAATTGGTAAAGTTATTTTATCTGAGAAGTGTTAGTCAAAATCTTGATACTAATTATGTTCAATCCTTATTTGGCAATTTTCTTCCACTCCGTGGCAACCCAAAGCCAGTAGTGAATACCATAAACCTTTCTTGTAAATCAATCTATCTACAAGTCAAAACCGTAACCAAACATCTACAATATTTTCCGAGATTAGCCTTGACAAAAAATCATCGTAGTTCAATATGGTGGAGTAGTTCCGGATTGATTTATGCTGGGTAAAAGCATCGACAGTGTTCCCGTTGAAGGATTCGTCAGAACATTCACCGTAAGTACTTCAAGGAAACCGGCTTCAGGAAAATGCTGGGATGGTTTCTTTGAAAGGGCACGGCCGACTTCCTTCCCCATCGTTCCCTAGTCCGATGGGACTGATGACCTTGCTGTTTGGTCTCCTCACCTGAATAAACCTACCAATCTTCAAAGAAATTACGGAAACGTTAAATCACAATGACAACGATTAAGTTTTTACACGATACTCTAATAAACATTCTGTCGATCATAAGTTACGAATTTTATTAAGAATTATGTTCAGGTCTTCTGCAAAAACCGGCTGCGAATGAGAAAATGCTGTGCTCTGAAAATGTGCGCTTTCTTTCTAGTAGGCAGTTTCAACGAAGCTGGCATTTAGATATACTGTTTTACCCATATCTGTATCTTTTCTCCGTGTACGTATTTGTAAACAAAAGTTGTATTCATAAACATGTTCTGTTTTCTACACTCATGTTTAAAAGATACGTAGGCGATGTCTGTCCGAATTTTTATTCTAGTGCTGTGCAGAAATTTGAACGTTACCGAAAAACTGAAAGATTTGTTTCTCTTGTATACATTAGTATAGATATAGAAAAAAAAAAGATTTTGGACGTATTTGGTCAAGGCAAACACATCTTGTTCTATAGCTGTAATACCAATTACTTCTTGTTTTTACTATTTCTTTGGTACATGTATGGAAATGCCATCACTTGTGCAAAAGCATTAACTGTAATAGATCACAAAATACTTTATTTTGGATATTTTTCGACGACAGGAACTCATGCAAAGTTAGCGAGAGTGTTCATCAATGAGAAAGTGATTTAGAGGCAGCTGCTTTGTTGGACGAGAGTAGTCCAGTTGCCAATACAAATGCAATAGTTAGGACAAGAGCGTGACTGAGATAACGTCAGATTTTGTTCTGGCCGACAGTGTGACAACCGAGCGAGCGGAGTGAAACGTAGCAAAATGAAATAGCCCAAATTAATTTAATTTTAAACCTTAAATAATTTTTTTCTGTTTTCTATTGCATGCTTAAAACAGGTACTTTGAATATGCGGAATCTCCAGATTATTACGTAAGCTGTATTTTTCGAAACTTCATTTTTCAGGGTTAATTTTACAGACTGCCCATGACAATAGTGTAAGTAGTTGCTGCAGTTTTTAAATAAAATATTGTAAATTTAAGATTAATTAAAGCCATGACCACTTCAAAACTCAACTCTATAACTGTTTATTTTAGAATTGGCAAACCATGTTTGAAACCCATCTTTCATGTCTTTCAAAAAAAATTAAAACTTTTCTAAAATTGGGTGACGGAGTCATCTCAAAAGTATGGTGTTCTAAAAGAGCAGAATCTAGAAATGTAAGGGTTACTAAAGTACGTGGCTGTAGTTTTGTAGCCCAAGTTTTTGTATTTTTTCAAATATGAAATTTCACTAAAATAACTTGAGTTGATTAGATCTGATTAGATGGACTTTTCATTCCAGTAGATGCATAGGAGAAAATGCTTCAGGATTAGAACATGTCGAAAACAAGACTACACAATAAATATTTACAAAGAAATGCAAATATGCTGATGCACCTTCCACAGACCACAAGTGAGTAGTTCTCATGGAATAAGTCAAAACATCTTAAAGAAATACTTTTAAGGGTAATAAGTAACTTGTCAAACAACACATAAATGTTCAATACACTTAGGTGCTTATGATAAATCATAGGCTATGGTACCATGGATCATTAAATAGAAAAATCATGAAACTTTCTGGCAGATTAAAACTGTGTGAGTCACCAGGCCTCGATTGCACGAACTTTGCCTTTCAAGTGCAAGTGCTCTATCAGCAGGCCTATCCAAGCACGACTCACGACCGTCCCTTACAGCTTTACTTTCGCTGGTACCTCATTTCCTACTTTCCACTTACACGAAAGGCGAAGGTCCAGTGATCGAGTCCCAGTCTAGCACACAGTTTTAATTTGCCTGAAAGTTTCATATCTGCGTCCACTCCGCTGCAGGGTGAAAAATACATTATAGAAAAATAGCTGTGCAACACTTATTTACAATGATCACATTACTGTCCTTAATTTTTTGATACTGTTAGTAACATAAGCACATCTGTTGATTCTACTTAGAAATTCATCAGTAGCGTAGAAGGAGTTGACCACCAACAAATCCTTTATGTTGCTTTTAAACTGATATTTATTGGTTATTGGTGGTTAAACATTGTATGGCTGCTGGCAAACTATTGAAAACGTGCGTTTCTGAATAATAGACACTTTTCTGGACCAAAGTAAGTGACTTATTATCTTCGTGAAAATTCTTCTTATTTCTAGTAGTGTTTCTATGAACCCCAACTGTTGGTTTCAAAAAGAAATATATTTTTAATAACAAATTTCGTTAAGGAATAAACATATTGTGAAGCAGCAGTAAGTATACACAGTTCCCTAAAGAGAACTGCAGGATGTTCTTTAGTACACAAAACAAATAGTTCTTATGACTCGTTTTTGAACCTGTATAACTTAGTTTGCTGTGATGAGTTACCAAAAAAAATAATGCTGTATAACATTATGGAATGAAAGTAAGCAAAGTATGCCAACTTTTTTGCAAATTTTTGTCTCACCTATGTCTGACAATATCCGCATTGCAAAACGGTGATATGTTTAGGTGTTTCAGCAGTTCCGCGGTGCGTTTCCCCAATTGAATTTCTCATCAACCTTTTGCCCCAAGAATTCAACACAGTCAGCTTCTTCTCTTTGTTTGTCGTCACATTTTAGACATATGCTTGCTGTAAACTTCTTACAAGTTCTAAACTGCAAGAACTGTGTTTTTTCAAAATGTAGCGATAAAGAATTGTCTAGGATCCATTTATTAAGCTTCATGAAAATTCCATTAACCGATTTTTCTTAGACTTTGATTTGCTATTTATTGTAAAGTTTGTGTAATTCGCAGGTAAAAAGGTACGATATCTGGCAATATTAGAAAGGTAAGCTCTTTGATATGCGAAAGAAAAAATAAGGGCCCAAACATGGAACCTTGTGATACACCACAGGTTATTAGCTCCCTGTTGGATGGTTCTTGACAACTTAGTACATAAGTCTTTACTAATGACACCCTTTATTTCCTGTCTGAAGTATACGATTCGAACCACTCTGCAGCATTTCCAGTTTTCCAGTTACTCCATAATATTCTTATTTACTTAAAAGAATACTGTAACTTGCACAGCCAAACGCCTTTCACAGATCACAAAATAAATCTGGTAATTTGTAATTTATTGTCTGACGAATTAAGTGCATTCTCGCTTTATGTGTAGGTGGCCTTTTCAATGTAAGAAACCTTTAGAAATCCGAATTGTGACTAACAATATATTATTTACTGTCAGAAGTTACAAGCCGATTTTATACAACCTTTTCAAAGATTTTCGAGAATACCGGCAAAAATGAAATTGGGTGGAAATTTGACGGTATTTCTTCATCTCCTTTCTTAAACATAATTTCAACTATTCAGAAAATTTTGCACTGATAAATGACTGTTTACACAACTTAATATCTTATTAAACTTTGAAGTACACTATTTCATTAACTTAATCACTAGAATTTATTGACGAAATATTCGAAACCGAACGTTTCAGTTTCCAGGAAATATTGGCGATCTTTTGTAGATCCAGCTGAAAGCCGAAACATCTAATCAGTGAAATCTATCCATTATCTTCATTAATTTGAGAGAATAGAGGTTACGGTCACACAAACCTACTTCAGTATCCAATATGTTTATGTACTTTTTTTTACTTTCTGTGTCTTTAACTTCAATATCTTTATTTTACCATTTTGTAATATTTGTCGTACGAGCGCTTTTAAATAGATGTGGCGCATAAGCCACAAGCAGACGTTGTTAACCACTTAAAAAGTACACTCCTACGACAGTGAGTCGTCGTCTAGCATTCAAAGAACCATTTATTTACAGTCACTTGTTAAATTTTGTTGGGCCACTTAAGACCTGTGTGAGCTGATAAACTGGCTTACCACATATGTTAAACTTAGTACGAGTAGGCTGGTCATCGTGAGGTGTGAAGAAAATGAAAAGTAAATTCGACAGTGTTGTAATGAATTATTTAACAACTGTTGAAAGCCCCTAATAATAATCATTAGGAAAAGAATAGTCAGGAGGTTTACGAGACATAAAATAGGATCGGTAGAGTTCCAGATGGATAGGACGTTCGGCATCTGCGCATTTGATCGCGGCCTGTTAGTGGGAGCCCAACACATGGAACATTCTCTCTGAAGTCGATTTTGCAGTTGTTACGGTGTTCAGGTTGTTTCGCCACCGTATTAAAGCTGTATCTCCTGTACCTGGATTAGGGGAAACCGTCGCCAACAGAATCAGCCGCCTCTCCAACAATTGATTGGTGACACGTGTCGCCATCAGTTATGCCAATTTGTAATTGAGGACGGGCAAACTAACGTGTAGCTAATGGACAATTTAATGTTGGACAAAACCAACGAACAGCTATACAGGCTAGAACTATATCCTAGCCACGCTCACACATTGATCCCTAGTGGTCCTTTACCCACAGCACTCCACTCGGCGCAGAGATCATCATGTGCGCCATACACAGACATTTTGCGCTCGATACAGATGAAACGATTACCGGGATTAGTGAGTAACGGCACATCACAGCGCAGACTAAAGCCGTTACGGGAACGTTGAAAACCACACGAGGCGGTGCAGAAGCTTACTGTCACTGCGTTATTCAGGTAGATGATGGTGTTATTTCTTGCGAGAAACATTCGATGATATGGGACCCTGATAAATCTGGCTTTCACTGGCGAAGGCCGCAATAATCTACTGACCGGTCATGTGAAACTAGTTTTTCCCAAACTCCACAGAACAAATAATAAGCACCTTCAACGCCACAATTCGCAATCCATCACACCTTAAATGTTTCATTATAGAGTTTTGTTTTATTCATTATACTTAGTACTAAATGCCACTACAATCAAATAACACACTTATCAGAGCATAAATACGAGGGTCGGTCAAAAAGTAATGCCTCCCATTTTTTTTCTACTTAAAAAAATTAAGTTAAGTGAAAAATTTGAATTTGGCGCCATTCCTCAAACCTTCTTCTGCAATTCACTGCAGTAGTAACTTTCTGTGTCAACAGGTGGCAGCACAGCAGAAGTTTGTAAGATGGCCGACATCGATGTTCGTTTGAGACAGCGTTGTGTGATTGAATTCTTGAATGCAGAAGGTGAAACGCCCATACGCATTCATGAAAGACTGAAGAAGGTGTATGGTGTTGTGACAGTGGATGTCAGCACTGTTAGACGATGGGTTCGTTGTTGTAAGGAAGCTGAAGGGCAAACACCGTTGACTGACGAAAAGCGGAGCGGCAGGCCGGTGAGTGCAGTGACTCCACACAACATTCAGCAAGTTGATGACATCATTCGTGGTGACCGTCGGGTGACTGCAGATGAAGTGTGTCGCATTATTTCTCTTAGTAAAGGCAGTGTGATCACGATTATTAAACAATTGGGGTACTCAAAAGTTTGTGCACGGTGGGTTCCAAGAATGTTAACCGATCAGAATAAAGAGGCAAGGAAAACAATAGCCTGCCAACACTTGCAGCGCTTCCGTTTGCAGGGAGATGAGTTTCTGAAAAAAAATTGTGACCGGGGACGAAACATGGGTGCATTTTTTTTGAACCCGAATCAAAGAGGCAGTCAATGGAGTGGCGTCACACAAGCTCGCCGAGGAAGAAAAAATTCAAAACTGTGCGATCGGCAGGGAAAGTTATGGCAACAGTTTTCTGGGATACAGAGGGTGTGATTCTGGTTGATTTTTTGGAGCAGGGATGCACAATAAATTCTGTTCAATACGTCACAACCCTCAAAAAACTTAAAGCACGTCTTCAGCGAGTTCGCCCAACAAAATCAATGGCAGATGTTCTTCTTTTGCATGACAATGCAAGACCACACACCAGTCGTCACACCTCTGACGAGATTGTCAAAATTGGATGGGAAGTTTGCCTCATCCCCCATACAGCCCTGACCTGGCACCATCAGACTTCCATCTGTTCGGGCCACTAAAAGAAGCTCATTGTGGGATTCATTTTGAAGATGAGGAGGCCGTCAAAACATCCGTGCGTCAATGGCTTAGGAAGCAGAGCTGTGATTTTTACCGTGCTGGGATACATGCCCTTGTTCAAAGATGGACCAAAACTGTAGAGATGGGCGGAGATTACATTGAAAAATGACAAAATGATCC
The DNA here is from genome assembly GCF_023897955.1 of Schistocerca gregaria. Classification (NCBI taxonomy): domain Eukaryota; kingdom Metazoa; phylum Arthropoda; class Insecta; order Orthoptera; family Acrididae; genus Schistocerca; species Schistocerca gregaria. The sequence continues at coordinate 472,131,443 of NC_064921.1, forward strand.
TCAATGTTGTGGTTTTCAACCTATGTAATTGCATTTAAATTTCCTGACAATTAAACGTAGAAAAAAAATAGGAGGCATTACTTTTTGACTGACCCTCGTATTTCAATGTATCCGAATGCATCTCCGCTTTGAGAGTAGGGACGGCTGTTATCGCTGAAACAAGCGATTTTGGTTATGTCGGTTTTTTTCCACGTCAATTTCACATGACTGCTAAAACCAGTCAAAACAACTGATTTGTAAAATAACCGATTTTCGGTTTCTTATTCCAATTATTTCCTGTAATAAGCGTAGAAATCGAACAAAGATTGAAAGTTTTTGACTCCCGTAATTTCAAAATACAAAGACGTTGGCCTCGATATCTGCGCGGTCAGTGCGGCTGATTTCTAGCTGAAGGGCACGGGTTCGATTCCCGGCCGGGTCGGAGATTTTCTCGACTCGGGGACTGAGTGTTGTGTTGTCCTTACGTTCGTATCGACATGACTGGCATTAAATTACTGAGATGGCTGTATGAGCACGTCCCGAAAGCCAATGAATAAAAAAAGTACATAGAACCAAAATATTCAATTAAATAAGGAAATAAATAACAGACGCTAATGTTTACTTGACGACATGAATGGTGGGTGATTTCTCGTGCGTTAACATACGGATAAAAATTTAAATTAATCTGTCCAGCATCCCAACTTGAAATGCGGAAGGACAGATATAAATATTGAGTTAACTGTGAATCTCATGCCGCGCTTTTAGTCCTGGATATACTAAGACAGTTTTTGCGTATGTAATGGTCGCACGACCACGGGTGGAATAATGCGTGTACACTGTTGAGGTTTGAAGATTTCGAGGTCTGTGCTTTCATTTTAATAAGCCTTCTGTATAGTTGTATCAATCCAACAAATGAAACTGTTTCGCGGATGACACGAACAACGACACTGCATAGAGGAATATGCTAGGTACACACGTCTGTCGCGTGTTTCAGGACACCAAATTCACAACGATAGGCACCACAGTACAGAATTCCCATCAGTACCTGAAACAGGTACATAACTCAGAGACATTATTTTCATCGCAGAATCGCTAAATAGCAACATATTGCGGTACAGTCGCCACATTATTTAGGAACAACGTGAAGTGCAGTCAGATCAGAGATTTTGGAATAAAGACTGCTAAATACTATCATGCTCTCAATGGAAAAAGTAATGTAGATAGGCAAACCTGTTTTCTCTTAAAAATATAATACGTTTCCTGTCGTAATATCGTAATTTGTCGATCTGTAACAGATTTGTCGCTGTAATAGTACCAAGAAATAAATGTGGTGTATTTACACATTTTTCCTTACAATATTACTGACGGTTTTTAAGAGAGTATTCACACGTGCTGCATTCATTTAGTGCCGCAGGCATATTTCGTAAATTCTGATTCCTCACGTACTAAATAAATATTTTTCTGATTCGAGTAGATTTACAAAACCGTCATTATGTAGTATGCGATGTGCTTCGTTCTGATCGCGTGAGGACCACAACCTAGGCAGCAATTGAAACAGGCTTCTGATTTCCGTGTGGTTTGTTTGCATACGAGTTGCATAGGTTAGGAACGTCAGTGTATTGAAAGTGGATGAATCCATTTGTGGGTCCATGCATACTTATTATTCAAAAACACTGGTACCTTACGTTTATAGGAACTGTATTTAATGTCAGAGAAAGACGTTTATTTGAACTGGTCAATAAATTCAATTCCGTACTTTTCACATCAGAATCCAGCACGTGGAAATATCATTCTGGGCTAACGCACTTAAGCCGACTCTGTATAACAGGACAAAATTACGCCACCACTTGATTACAGTCACTTACACCATTTAAATTGAGGTCAACCATTGTCATTGTGTTGTATGGGATGTGGCTTGTGACGAGACTTGAGGATTGCACGTTCGTGAATCTTGAAGTTGTAGTTAGAGAGGATAGGGCAAGTGCTGTTTAATGGTTTACAGAGACACTCTTGTTAGGTTTCACATGGGCTGTTGTAAATCACTATCCGTGGGGAAGAGAGATGGCCTAGATTTCATGTGTAGGATACAAAGCAGCAGGTGACGTACAGAAAATATCGGTAAAGACACAGAAATGGGGTCTCATACCATTATAAATCTTGATGAGAAATAGTGTTTGGATGATGCATTACTAACATTATTACAGGCAATTCATGGGGTCTCAGCTGAAGTGAAAGGCATGAATCTAAAACCAATGGTGTGGAATCTCAAATTCATGAGCGAAATGGTGAGTGAATGGATTGAAGACATAAAAATTTATGAAGGTATTAAGTGAGTAACTGATACGGCTTGAAAAACAATAGAGGTAGAGACAGACATTGTACATAAGTTACAAGAAACTGTGAAAGATAGTAGAATTTACAAATGAAATACGAGTAAAAATTTGAGTAGCTGCAGTGGTTTGCAGAGCAAACAAACAAATTACGACTCAGACTATATATTCAAAAAGCAAACCTTGGACTCTTTCATAGAGTGAAAGGATGTAGCCAATACAAAGACGAAATTAAAATTTATTGTTGCCAGGTCATAAGGAATAAAAAAGGGAAGAGGTGGGTAAAGGAAAGAACGCATCTGCTATTTGGATAGTTTGGAGTTACTTGTAAAGAAAGTTCAGGAAGCGAATATTGCAGTAATACAAATAAAAGCTGGAAACAATTTCAGTATTATCAGTTTTAAGCCAAAGGGTCAGTGTATACAGTTTCCTTCGTGAATAGTTTAAAGAAACGAAATCAATGAGACATAGAAAGACAAACTAATAGAAGCCAGTGCATTACTTAAAGCGGAAAATTTAGACTGGGGTGTAGATGTTCCAGGCATGTTCGGAAATTGTGATACTTTAGCAAAATATTTTCTCTATGAATAGCTATCCAGAGTCAGGCAGGGAGAAATAATAGTGTATGAATGAAATGCAGATACCACAGTCTGCAACGGTAAACACTGAAGGATATTGTTAAGTACTGGCTAGAAAACTAATACACTCCTACAATTTCTAGACAGAAACGACACCACAAATTCATTAATGAGAAATGGGTCCTATAACAAGAGAGTACGTCTGATAGGTAGCAATCATAATATATTGCAAATTTTGGAGAGAGTAGGAGAAACCGATAAGTCGCAAGGGTATTACAATTCTGGACATATTGGAGGTTAGTTGAAAGAGAAAAAATTTGTGAACCATATGAGTTTGAGAGGTACGAGAGGAGGAAGAGGACGAAATAATTTTACGGAGCATATAGATTATTGTAACCGTGGAGAGCTGCATCAAACCAGTCTCAGGACTGAAGACCACGGCAACAACAACAAGAGATCATATTTCCAAATGGAGAACAACATGTCACACGATGGGGGCCCTGGCCTGTCGCAGGTGAGTGTGGAGGACCAGAAAAGCAATATAATTATATAATGACATAAATCCATTTAGAAAAGCAAGCTGTATGATAACGAAGGACCCAACATTAATAACTGTGTATAGTTTGGGAAGGAAACGCTAAATTATCTAGCTCAGAATTATAATAAGAATGATAAACGAATATTTAGTATCGAAGAAAATAGACGTGTTTGTAATATTCAAAATCTGTTTGTAAAGTGCTAGTGAAGGATGATGTTTAAGATGGGGTGGAGATGAGAGAACAATATATTCATAAATTGTATCAGATGCATAAAGAGTTGGGAATATGAAGGTGAGTGACAGAGAGTGGAGCTTGATGATAGAGAGAAAAAGAGAAATTAAATGTGCACTAGAGAATGTAATGAAAGTGCGTTATCTTTCACTGATAAGTCGAGAAATTACTCCTTGGCGTCAGATTTGAGGAGTTCACTATTTAAACAAATATCTTGTCCTTTTGTAACAAGTACTAACAACTTTAACTGTAATAATAACTTTCCTATCCAATTCTTCACTTAATTTTTGCACAAAAATTTTATGTTGTTTATCTTACGCTCTAATAGTACATACAACAAGAAACCGTACTCACTCACTGGAGAGTACGTTTCTACACGGGCACAGGAACACGGAATTAATATTTAGAGCTTACAGATAATGTAAGATGAGTAAGGGGGCAGTTTAGTTAATCTGGTATCTACCCGGATAATACTTTACATTAGTTTCCCTGATGTTGTCTATTGATATCGACGTTTCAGACTAGTAGTTTTTCTCCAGTAGATTTGCGGCTATGGACAGTCGACGTAGATTCAATGAGTGCATCGACTGGAGCATCTAAATTGCTGTTTTGTTAGCGATTTCTGCAAGTTACGGATGTTGCGATGGCAATGACGCCCGTTTACGCGAGTAAAACCACCACATAGTGGAACTATGTCATATGAAATGAGGGGTGCCTCTAAATCATTTCAACTAATACCATTGCTTACTATTATGATTTCAACTGTGTAAAAAGTATATTTATCGAGTTGGTACTTTCACATACAACGAGTGGTGTTTGTGGAAACGCCTCTTCATAGCTGTACAGACGGCTATGGCTTTTGCCTACGGCCGTTTGCGATTCGCAGTTCAAATGGCTCTCAGCACTACGGGACTTAACATCTGTGGTCATCAGTCTTAGAACTACTTAAACCTAACTAACCTAAGGACCTCACACACATCCATGCCCGAGGCACGCTTCGAACCTGCGACCATAGCGGTCTCGCGGTTCCGGACTGAGCGCCTAGAGCCGCTAGACCACCGCGGCCGGCGATTCGCAGTTGAAAGCACTCAAAAGCACAGCCAGGTGCCAGGTATTTCCTTAAGTTCACCCGACTGCAGGAGTGTCTTAATAATAGAGAATAAATTTATTTAATTTATGCATGATGTGGCATTTGTTCACGCATATCAGTGTTTATGTCATATCTCCCGAAATGTGTGTCGTCCAATGTATATATTTCTAGGTACATTCAGGGGCATGTGTGCATACTGTCTGTGAAATGTGCTGCGAATAGAGGTAGTAGAAAAGAGGTAATAACTTTAAACTTCATGCACACTGCGGCAATTTTTCACGCATCTCATTGCTTATGATATCATATCTCCTGATGTGGCAGTATTTGACATCACATCTCCTGAACTAGGTGTCATTCAATGATATATTTTTGTATGTACATTCATTGGAGATGGGGACAAGGGCTGCGAAGAATGTAGTGGCTAGAGTTAGTAGCAAAGACATAATACACTTAAACGTCATGTACGATGCGACAGTTTTTCACGCATGTCATTGTTTATGATGTCATGGACGATGATAGATAGGTGGTTTTTTGCCCCATCCCAGCGATTGTTGCCTCTAAGTAAGGGACGTGTGTAATACGTTTGGTTGGAAAAGGGTTCAAAAGGTTCAGTGGTTTAGGAGGAGATGTGGAACATACAAATACACACATACGTACATATATTTTCATCGTATTTTTGGATGCTTTTAAATTTGAATTTGCCTTATTTAAACTGTAGTATAAGTCGAATTTCAGACTAAATTAAACAATACAGTCTTTGTATTACTACGCCCTTCTCCGAAGCTGAATGGTCAGTGTGTGGAGTATCCGAGTTCAGTTCCTTGTATCGCCAGAGACCATACGTGAAACGTGGTGCTCACAGCCTCGTGACAGTAACTAATGAGATATTTGACTGAGAAATAGCGGCGCCGAGATAAATAAAGCCAAGAACGAGCGGGAGATCAGTGTGCTGATCCCTTGCCCCCTCACTGCCGGATGCAAAAGAAGCCATTGGCAAAGGATGACACGCCGGTCGGTCGGCCCGATTGGCCCGTGTACGCCAGGGTGCAACTCAATGTACTATTAACGCGTTACTTTGAAGTTTCCGACAACAATGAATGATGCTTAACTTAAACGATCCAATACTACTGCAGCCTCGAACCTTCAGAGCAATACAGAGGATATTATTATTATTATTATTATTATTATTATTATTAGGCGTCACTTTATCTTGTTATGCACCATACAGCTGTTATCCTCAATTTAGTTGTAGGTTTTGGATGTAATTAAAGAGGCTGATGAAACAGCATCCAATATATATGAAACCTAGAAAAGTGCTTGCATTTATCCTATCTTCTATCAGTTTGGCTTCCTACTCCGCAAATAACACCTATGTGACCTTTGACAAAAAGAAAAATGCTTACAAAATGCTTAAAAATGAGCATAAAGGAATGTAAAAAACAAATTGTAACGCCCATATTCTCAATAACTTCTGTAAACTTGCTTGTGGAGGCGGCGCTTCTGTGACACTAATGAAATAAAAAAGAAGTGTCTTCTGCTGGTCGTCTTCATCCCCGACTAATTGCTAAGGCAATTGAATACAAACGGTGATTCCATGCTGTAATAATAGTTAAGGCAAGGGAATACAAACGGTGATTCGATGCTGTAATAACAATTAAGGCAAACATCAGCAAATACATGATATTCTGAATTCAGTACTCCAGAATCTGTTGGTGTTTAAGCAGTTCGTTTAAGTTTCGTTCCTTATTTAGAACGCTTGGGAGCATATCACCCGCATGCCTTTTTTACCGTAATTTGTTAAACAACGGCTTAATTGTTATGGTACTTGTGCGTGTGGAGTGCGCATTACTTTCTACCAACGAGTTAAATGTAGAGAACTTGCGTGATCCTTCACCTTATTAATGTCAGCCCAGCGACATAAAGCTTCATCCATGATTTACGGTTTCTTTTTGTTTTAGTTTGTACAACTTCAGGGCGAGCAACGTGCTGAAACACGTCTTTGCGCTCAAGGCAAGGCATTTTCATATAGCGAATAAATTTAAGCAAAAGCGCTTTCTTTGTGAGCAACTTCTGTTTCGTGAGCTAGATAATGTGGCGAAGTGAGTACACCAGTATCTGTATCAAGTAATTTGGCTTTGTTTGCCGTAAGAAGGTACTTTTAGATGATACGTTAGGCAATCTTCATAAAATTGTAATTTTTTTCTCTGATAACAGGCTAGTCTGCAGAAATAGATGCTGTCTTCTTCCTGTAGCGAGATCCTGCCATTTTTTAAACGCTGAGACGTGGTTTTTATGTATCTTAACACATTTAAGCTAGGACGTAGGATGTCCCTTTCATTTTTAATACCGCTGCCCTACATATAGACGGAGTGTCGCCACAAACCGCTAATAGTTCGAAGTACAGGAGCAAAAAAAACTTATATGGGTATTACTTTCGAAATTTTTTTGAAGTGTATGTAATCACTGCACCAAAACATGGAAACTGCCCTTATTATTCCGACTCGATGATGAGTCACGCTTGCAGTAATATTGTATTGTCGTGAAAAGTGTTTCCAGTTTCCACAACAATCCAACAAGAGGACATCAGTAACTCCAAATTTTTACCCCGGTCAGGTCCTTAAGACAAGGACATGCAAAATGTAGTAAGACTTAACGTTAACCAATTTAGAAGAAAATTTGGCATTAATAACTTTGAATCTAAGTCCTACACAGCTTGTTTAAATACTTTTAAAATTTCAAAACGTTAAACACTGTATATTAAACACTTAACATATATCACTCTATCTGACAAAATCATATTTATCTATTTCTCTTGGTTTAGTCAACAGTTTTCTGTCATTCTCGACACTTTAAAAAAAATTTAACGACTGTAACTGTAATACAATGTCATATTAATTTAGGATTTTTGCAGAGTTTAAGATCTGTTTCTTTCATCACGCCATTTGCTTTTCATTGTTGAAAACACTGTACCGACAACGGAATAGATCCTGGTACACTAAACGCAAATGAAATAAACATTTTAATGTTTGGTAGCTTTGATTTAGGACTGTTGCTAAAAAACTATTTCATTTCTATACTTTCAAAATGAAGATCACATACAGTGAATTTACAATTACAGAACCCTTCATGGAAACATCAAAATTAAAAAATTTCATACAGCTGCAAAAAGTAAAGAGGCCTCACTGCTCTTCCAAACGAGACAAAGTCATCAATAAGTTTCACTATACGCAAATACTTAAAAAACATTACCATCACTGAAATCAAATGATCTTTCCATGTATTTCAGACACGTTTCAGAAGAACTCATAAGATCTCCTCTGTCTCTCATGTAATAATTTTTCACGAAGTAGTTTGCTTCCATTCGTGCGATCTTAACACAGTTCTATAGACAAAGTGTTTGGTCTTGCCTTCTTTTGCGAGGACATAAAGATGTTGACGGTGGGATACACGAGAGCGCGCCACATGGAGTTGTCCATGAGTAAACACTGGCTTTTTAGCTGCACACCAGCAACTTGAAGTGTTTGTTCTTGGGCTTTATTTATGGTCATTCCAAAAGCAATTTGTGGTGGGAATTATAATCTTTCACATTTCAAAAGCAAATCTGTCGGTATCAATGGGATCCGTAATTCAAAACACGACCTCCTGTAGGTACGCTACTAATTATCATAGTCCTAACAATATTTTGGTCCAGATGTGTAATTTGTAACCGTGTATCGTTACACAATCTGGTCGCATCAAGATTTCGGATTATAGGATCGGAACACTAACCTTTATCACTTCACGAGAAGACACTCTTGACAATTGCAGAGTTAAGAAAATGTATAGGGTATGAAGGACTTTTTCCGTGTTAAAAATATTGTCGACAGACAAATGTTCTACAAATTCACTAGTTGGCGGAAAAATGTCCACACAACTGCCCTTTATTTCCCATGTTCGCTAGCAGTTCAAAATAAACCTCGCTCATCAAGTCTTTTCTACTGTGAACAGTGTTACAGAATTCTCGATATAGGGGAAGGCGGGGCAAGATGGGGAAGCTAACTTTAAACCCTCACAAAAGGGACAAAAATAAACAAATTCAAGTAGATTTGATTATCATTTGTTTACTTAACCATTGAATTACAATAGCATGCAAAGAAACCCGCAAACTTGTTACATTTAGTTAGAAATATCTCGATTTGAAACATAAACTACAAATTCCCCGTCTTGCCCCATATGAGCGGTAAGATGGGGAACTAGCATGAATTCATCTCTGAAGCTTAAATAAGGACTGGAATAACGAAATCATGTGTCGATAAAGTTTCTAAACATGGTTCTGCGAATTGTAGAATCAGGTATTACGTTTCATTTAGGCCTCTTACATTCACGTAGTACACAAGTGTGGACAGCCTCGTCATCATCACTTTCTGTCCCTGCACAAGTATCGTGGGCACCCCGACGCTGAAAAACAGATTTCTGTGGCACATTGAACTTTCGAGCAGCCCTGAAAGAACCCATATGACCTTCTATAACAGCATTTACAGCGCCTTCCATTGACTCCAATGACAGTCTTGCCTAGACGTTTGTCGCCCATACTTGTGAACCATCTGAAATAAAAGACGTGGGACGTACTATTGAGTCGGATCATTCCTGTTAACCTGTATTATATAGTAAATTCCATCTTTCCGATAGTCAGTCGTTAAAGCATAGCAAGAATACTGACTTTGTACGGTTTGTGTATTTTTATTCACCATATAGTCTAAGGCATACTTTGTAATTAGTTTGGAAACGTTGGAATAACGAATAGCATTCTATTTACAATTGTATGCAATGTATAATGTACGTGTTCAAAACCCGCAGCGAGACGATAAGAACGTAATAGTTGGACAAATAGTAGGAGCAAGGCGGGGAAGCTTCCCATCTTGCCCTCTACTGTGCTGTCAGGTTATATTACGCCTAAATGAACACTATGTAGTGAACATTGACTACTGACACAGCGGTTTACTGTTAATAAGACGTACTACTCAGTGATATACACTCCTGGAAATTGAAATAAGAACACCGTGAATTCATTGTCCCAAGAAGGGGAAACTTTATTGACACATTCCTGGGGTCAGATACATCACATGATCACACTGACAGAACCACAGGCACATAGACACAGGCAACAGAGCATGCACAATGTCGGCACTAGTACAGTGTATATCCACCTTTCGCAGCAATGCAGGGTGCTATTCTCCCATGGAGACGATCGTAGAGATGCTGGATGTAGTCCTGTGGAACGGCTTGCCATGCCATTTCCACCTGGCGCCTCAGTTGGACCAGCGTTCGTGCTGGACGTGCACACCGCGTGAGACGACGCTTCATCCAGTCCCAAACATGCTCAATGGGGGACAGATCCAGAGATCTTGCTGGCCCGGGTAGTTGACTTACACCTTCTAGAGCACGTTGGGTGGCATGGGATACATGCGGATGTGCATTGTCCTGTTGGAACAGCAAGTTCCCTTGCCGGTCTAGGAATGGTAGAACGATGGGTTCGATGACGGTTTGGATGTACCGTGCACTATTCAGTGTCCCCTCGACGATCACCAGAGGTGTACGGCCAGTGTAGGAGATCGCTACCCACACCATGATGCCGGGTGTTGGCCCTGTGTGCCTCGGTCGTATGCAGTCCTGATTGTGGCGCTCACCTGCACGGCGCCAAACACGCATACGACCATCATTGGCACCAAGGCAGAAGCGACTCTCATCGCTGAAGTCTCCATTCGTCCCTCCATTCACGCCTGTCGCGACACCACTGGAGGCGGGCTGCACGATGTTGGGGCGTGAGCGGAATACGGCCTAACGGAGTGCGGGACCGTAGCCCAGCTTCATGGAGACGGTTGCGAATGGTCCTCGCCGATACCCCAGGAGCAACAGTGTCCCTAATTTGCTGGGAAGTGGCGGTGCAGTCCCCTACGGCACTGCGTAGGATCCTACGGTCTTGGCGTGCATCCGTGCGTCTCTGCGGTCCGGTCCCAGGTCGACGGGCACGTGCACCTTCCGCCGACCACTGGCGACAACATCGATGTACTGTGGAGACCTCACGCCCCACGTGTTGAGCAATTCGGCGGTACGTCCACCCGGCCTCCCGCATTTCCACTATACGCCCTCGCTCAAAGTCCGTCAGCTGCACATACGGTTCACGTCCACGCTGTCGCGGCATGCTACCAGTGTTAAAGACTGCGATGGAGCTCCGTATGCCACGGCAAACTGGCTGACACTGACGGCGGCGGTGCACAAATGCTGCGCAGGTAGCGCCATTCGACGGCCAACACCGCGGTTCCTGGTGTGTCCGCTGTGCCGTGCGTGTGATCATTGCTTGTACAGCCCTCTCGCAGTGTCCGGAGCAAGTATGGTGGGTCTGACACACCGGTGTCAATGTGTTCTTTTTTCCATTTCCAGGAGTGTATATACAGTCGGGACAAATGTTCACGAAACACATGTTTTAGGATCTCGAAAGGTGTAAAACATTAGAAATCAGTATAACAATTGTACGTACCTTGCAAACCTCACAGAAACCGCCGTCAAACTAAGATTCTGCAATATTAACACACTGGGACCTGTGTACTTGCCCCACTTTCCCCTAATATATTCGTGGCGTTAGCATCTATATCATACTCATTTTCGCCAGCTTTCAGAAGAGCAGCAGTATGTTGTCCTGTTTCCGTGTCGCTGTGCAGTTGTATGTGAGTATTTGTTGTTAATCTACAGCTTGTAACATGCTGCCATAAGGCTGGCGCCTTCAAACATGCATCTGCTTCATCTACCGTTGTGCGTTCAGTTTTTACGGGCAGTCGGTTTAAAATAGCCAGCCAATAACACGACTACCCCTCCTACGAAACTTTCGTTGCATGGAATGATCTAGAACTTCATTATCTCTTTCATGGGACATTGCATATTGATTCCAAACCAGCAGCTTACGTTCCTGTAACAACCGTCCACAATTGCTATTTTTACTGGCTTTAGAAATAAGTGTTTCATCATTGGCTAAGTTCTACGGTAGCTGAGCACAGAACGCGCCATTCAGCCATCATAGAGTAGTGTGGCAGCTGTTGCAGAGAGCGCTACCGCAACAGCAACTCTTATTTTTCAGAATTTGGACTAAGAGCAAATTTAAAAGAAAAGTCTTACCTGATCTTATGCTTACCGCCGGATTTTATTATTGTATCTCCACATTATTCACTGTGAAACTGTTCAGTTTTACGGGGTGGTGTACCAGCTCTTTTTGAAATTTCAGAAATCGCATGCACGAGTAAATATTGGAGTCGAATTGTCACGGAATAATCAATAAACACTCTGAGTCGCTATATTCCACGCAAGCGTCGTCTGTATTCAACTCACGTGTACCACATTTAAAAATATTAATAATACTCAAAAAGGCAATTACATGCTGAACAACTAATTAGTTTAACAGCATTGTTTTTAAAATTATAAGAAAGACAACATTTCTTATTTAAGTAATTAACGATTATTTATAAAAATTCAGTAAAAAAAATTTATATCGAAAAGATCATGAAAACAATAAGAATTTATAAACAGAATAACCTGCTAAAGAACGTTACTTCTTAACATGTGTCTATAGTTTCAAAACTAAATTGAACGATCTATTCTCTAGCATAAAATGGATACCTGTTTCAGAGAATCAAGTTAGGCAGTAAAGTTAAATGTGGACCTTATAAAATTAGACTAAGAAATAGCATTAAACTGGCGAATAAAAAAATAAATAATTTGTGGTAGGGTGTAGCGTGAATTTTGTAATATCTGTATGCACAGTAACATCAGCTACCCTCATGTGTGTCTGTTTGGTTAAGCGTAGATCGTGATATGCCTCTCCCTCCATCCCGCCTTCCCAAAGCAGAGATGCTAGCGATCGGTACATGTTGAGGGGCATGGACAGGAGCGAGGATCTCTGCATCATGCTACTGGAATATCTATACGTTATACAATGCGTACATCACACAACAAAGTTAATAATTTCCTAACATGGTTTATCTTCACTGATGCAAAAAAAAAGATGTCCTACTCCCTACGTCACCCTATTATAGATCGATACTCTTTTTCTTAAAGTAGTCCATGTACTACCTCAGGATTCAACCTATCTCCAAATCAAATTTCATCAAAATCGGTTCACCGTTTTAATTGTGAATATATAGCAGATAGAGCTACTTTCTCATTTATAAGATTAATATGAATATCTGCTTGTTTCTTCAAAGGAAGCCATCTTTTTGGTAACTGCTTTAATACATCAAATTTTTGTAAACAGGAAGAAAAGAGGGTATAACACGAGCCGTCCTCTTAGGTGAATATTGAAAACTGTCGTATGTTTATAAATTACATTATTTATGTATATATACATAAAAGATGAGGTCAGACTGGCAGGAGAACGAAGGTGATGTGAATGGCCAACTAACATGTAGACAGACAACAGAGTAGCAGTAATATTAATAAGCGATGCGAAAAGGGTAGACTGCAGATAAACAGTAGCAGGATTGTGTGACAATGCAATTTATTTGGGAAGGGAATTGTGTATAAAGACGCTAGTGCGATCAGTTCTGCAGTAGTTGCTGTTCCAGTACTCGGAGTCCCTATCAAATAGGCGCGACGACAAACAATCAACGGATTCAGAGAAATGGTGCTTGGGTAGTAACAGGTCAGCACAGTCCACACGAAAGTGTAACAGAAGTGTTCAGGGGACTTAAATGGAAACTCTTGGAAGAAGTAGTTTTCACAGAACTATGGTGGATAAGTATACTGAAACTGTATTCGAAAAGACTTTGGGGTCATTATGTTGCCGTCATTGTATATCTCATGTAGGCATCATGACAAGGAGAGAAATTAGGGCATTTACAGATGTATATAGACAGTCATTCTCGCCTCACTTAATAAGTGAGTGGAATAGGAAAGAAAATCGGTAATATTTTTATCCTGTATCATGTGACATGACTGTGCAGTGGCTTGGGGAGTGTATGTGTAAATTTAGGTGTAGAATGTAAAATGCAGAATGGCAATAGTTAGAAAAGACAAATTTGTTACCATCGAACTTAAATTTAGTTGTCAATAAGTAGTTTCAGTAGGTATCTGAAAGGTAAAAATGTACGGAAATAAAATGGGGACGGAAAACAGTACAGACAAGAAGAGAAAATAATCTTTTGAAATGTGAAGCTACAGAATAACGCTTAAGATTAGATAGGAAAACCTTGTAACCAGTTAAGAGGTACCATATCCGTGGTGTCGTCCGAAGTACGGTGTGCTAAATCAGGGTTGGCACGTCGCAATGAAACCACAGAAGAGTACAGTCACTGCAAGCTGCACCGACGAATGAGAAGCGCCGACGTAGCCTCCTAGAGTTTCTCTTCGCCACCGTAACGGCTCGTCTGCTTACGGCTGAGCAGAGGAACGCTCGTTAACTTCGCAGTCAAACAATCAGGACGGCAGCATCTTCTTAGATAGGCCACCAGTGTATTAAGTTTGTTAAGAAGAACTGTATGTGAACATGACTTCAGTTATTCTTCAAGTGAAGAGTCATAATTTTGTCTGTGTCAAGTGATATTTAGATATTCAGAGACAGTCGTAAACACTCAGAACTTCCCTGTGGTAACGGACTGTCCAAAGTTAAGTATATGTTCGAGTGTATACTGTAATAAAAGTGAACTAATATTTTATATGTTAATAGTTATATGTTACAGTTCCTTACAGTCTTCTCCCCAAGGAAACCAAAGAACCCACCACTGTGCCGGGGAGTTTACTTTCCTGCGGCACAACAATACCGAACCGGGAAGGAAAGAAATTAATGCACAATTTGACTAAGAGAAAGGATCGATTGACAGAACACGCTCGGAGGTGTCAGGGAAATGTCGGCTTGACACTTGAGGGAAATGTGGGCAGAGTAAACATTGAAGGGGAAAATCAAGAATTGACTAAAGTATGAAGGTTCAAATGGATGTAGGTTGCCATAGTTATGCAACTGTAGATATGGCAGTGTACCGTGGCTTCGCACTGAAGATCACAACAACATGACATACGAGTGAAGTCGGAAATCAAAGTGATTTCATGTCTCATGTTGAAAGTGGATGCAGCGTCCCAGTTAAATATCGATAAAATCTCTCACCAACTATTGGCCATACCATCTATAAGCTACAACACGTGACTAGCATCGAATCGGAGTGGTCTGTGCGCAGTAAGTAACACAGGTTGCTAGAAGCAAGAACCGATAAATAGCCTCTTTCCTTGCGTGCTGTCACCTAACCACGAATTATTAGATGCTGGACCATTTCTTTCCACTGTATGAGTGGTTATGAATGACTTATCATCAACATTGGATTGAGGGTCCGTCTTGGTAGAGAACATTTCTGTTTTTTATTTATTTATTCCCAAAGAACTTTCAGTGACATTACTGGTATCATCTAAAGAAAACATGAAAGCAACGCTTCCAACTATAATTTTTGTTGCACTTTTTTGTACCCTTTTCCATTGTCAGAAGTTTTTGTATCTTTGCGGCAGTCTTCTTTTCATTTTGCACCTTTAATACTTTCCGACAGACTGGTTTCCTTCACGCTACTTTTGAAACCCATTGGGGAATGTGTATGTTTGGACTTAAAATTTTCTCATGGAAGAGACAGTTTCATAATTTTGTCTATCATATTGGATCTTGAAAAGTAGTTAAGAGAGAATGGGTCCCAACTGGGACCTGTATTCAGAGAAATTAATCTGAAAAAACGCATTACTTGATCGAAAATTAATGATTCTAATCATCATCAATGAAATGGAGATTTCAGAGATTTTCGTGATTCATACACACTTTTTTTGGATATAATATTGAGAAGAGGCTACTATTCAACTCAGTTACTTTTCTGTTCAGTAGCTATTCTCTTGATTGCTTTTATGTGGGGTACCTCAAAATGTACACACATCAGTGTGACGGTAGTTTTCTCTGTGTCAAAACGTCTTCCCACAAACTTAACGACCTAATGTTTTCTGAATGGTACACGAACAATACGAGACTGGAATAGAAGGGAGAACCGATAGAGGTACTCAGGGTACCCTCCGCCACACACCGTCAGGTGGCTTGAGGAGTATGGATGTAGATGTAGATGTAGAACTACACCACTAAGTGGACTACACCTGTCAGTATAGAATAACCGTTTTGATTCCACACCGCGAGTTCAATGTCTGACCTGCTGCCCAGAGAAAAACAAATATTAATGGCTTGTTCTCGCCACATGTACTTGAAGATACTAACCAAACTAAAAACATGCAGGTTGTAGTAGCTGCAATTATTAGTCTGCAGATGAAGTAAATACCGATGATGTAATGTTGTTCACTGCACCGTCCTCAGTCAAAAACAGAAATATCTGCTCTTATACCCGTTACATCCTGATTACCCAGAATAAGTGATGTCATGCCTCCACGCACTTTGAATGACTTGCCATTGACGTTAGGCCTCCTTTCTATATATTGTTCGCCTGAAATGGTCGTACAACTCTAACGCGCATGTTCTGCCTGAATGGACGTCTTATTTGGCGCTTGTAAGTCTGTCTTCTCCTCGTCGCCCTCCTCCTGTTCTTACTTGCGTTCATTCTCAGATAGACATGTAACATAAATCGAAATATTCTAACCATTCTAGTGAATTATTTCCATTCGAAAATTTGTACGTCAGGTGTCGTTCATACAGAAGCAGAAACGTTACGTGTAGAGAAGAGGAAAGTGTAATTTGGAAATGAAAGTTACTATTGTCACTTTGACACGTACAAGTAAAGCAAACGATGTCTTAAAAATAAAAAGGAAACGAGATGTACAAAAGAAAATTGGTGAAACTCTAATAAAATCTGTGGTCAAACCAGTCTCAAAAAAGTAAGTGGAACAATGAACCTCAATTATATTTACGTGAATAAATTTCGAAAATCGCGTAATTTTCTACGAAGACACACTACGTGAGCCCGTCAGCTCTCACAACTATCGCCGCGCTGTTTGTTTGCAGGGAGTCTGTCTCATGTCCACTTCACGAGCAGAAGCAGTTTTTGGTTCATAATATTAACTCATCAGTGGCGAGGAAAACTTGTAGCACTTATGTTGTCCCTCTGATTGTTTAGTTTTCCTTTTTTGTTTGTGTTCAAGATGCCGAAATTCAATATAAGCGCTGGAAAAATATGTGCCATTCTTCAAAACTTTCGTAGTGACAGTACTCATACTGACTGATATGTAGTAGGCTGCAGCATTTGTAACTTTCTAAACGCAGTTGAAATACCAATTAAACTTGTGGCAATGATAAAGCAGGCGCTCGCCCTTAGCCCTTGCAGTCGCTGTGGTTTTGCAGGTTAAGTGCTTTGCAATGTTCTTGCACGTCCTGACCTTGTGAGTTTGTTGGCCTTTCGTTTTGCCATCTCTTTTGCTTCAGCATTTTTGTGTGGTTCAATCATTACTCTGCTGCTAGAACAGTTTACTCCCGTACCAGGTTGGGCCATGTAGGGGTCCCAAGTCTGTGCGTCTGGTTTCCGACAGTGCTGCCAATTTTCGTAGAACTGTCGGGCAGTCAGTATAAAACGACTCCTTAGTTACGGAATGCCCATCAGTTTGCGCAATTCCCTTATCGGATTTCCACAGATTAGGTGCCTGACGAGAACAGTACTCTGCCTTGCTACCCTTGGAGCAAACGGACATGCTTCTCTGTGGCATTCCCCCCACAAAGCGCGTTCATATGTATTCTAGTATTGGTCGGACCACTGCTAGATACAGCGTGATATAGCAGTGTGAAGGCAAAGTATTTTCTGGACTGAGTTACGGGCGAAGGACTTGTAAGTGACCAAGTGCTTTACTTCTGATCTCTCGCATGCGCTGCCTTCAGGTGAGAGTCTCAGGTCACCTCTAGATACTTCACCTCTCGTGATCCGCACTTGCTGAAGATCCCTGGCACTCTACGCCTTGTGATGACCGTAGCCTGGCTTTTAGTAACTTTAAATTTCAGTCGCCACTTAGTAGCCCAGGCCCCTAAAACGTCGCAAGCCATGGAGGCGCCCACGCACTACATCTACCTTGAGAGCATTGGTGTAGAGTGCGGTGTGGTAAAGCACTAGAATAAGAAACAAAGACTTGGCGACAGTACGGTGTGTAGCAGTTTATTAATGAATCATTGGAATCTTCAATTTCAAGTAGAGCTGATTTTTTTTTTTTTTTTTTTTTTTTATGATACGCCGGCGGCGTTTCTCCCATATGGTATTCCCCTGTCAGGAGTGACTAGTACCACTTAGACATGGCAGCCGAGGAAGAGTGCAGGACAGTCTGCTTGCGAAGAGAGTACGTTAAGAACAGTATTGTTCCAACTTCTTTATAAAGAAAAAGTGGCAGAAGAGCTGTAGCTGATGATCCGCATCTTTAATTCTACCTGAAGTCAAAGATGGACGGAACAGATAAGTAGTGAATATTTTAGTGGGATCACTGAATGGAGAATATGTGCAAAGTTTTTGTTAACTTGCTTTTTTGAAAAAAATCAGACGCTGCCACTATGATGTAAAACGCATATTTTCTGTTACGGCCTAATGAATGAAAATACGATATATTATACCTAGTGGGTACACATCATGCGTGTTATATGTTACTTGCAGTTTCCAACCTTTAGTATAAGCACTGTAGCTTAGAATATGTGACTTGTATCGTACACGCTATTCATCAGTTCGAGAGGAATTAAAGGAGGCATACTCATACATTAGCGAATTGTATCTTGTAACAATAAAAACGCTCAAAATTCTCCTGCTTGAATAAAAATGTACAAAACAGGTCCTCTTGATCACCTTGCATCATCATCAGTAGATAGGGTACAGGTTGAAAGCAGCGATGTTTATTTGTAATAAACCCTAAATAACTGTCAGGTAAACCAAGATTACAGGCGTCTAACATGTATACTCCTTTCTGATAAAAGATATGACAAAACTGGACAAGAAGTGTTTTGAGAAAGAAGCACAATAGACCATTCTGACAAGCATGAAGTATGGATCATTTGAAGGTACTGGTATACAGAAGCTGCAGAAAAGCTTTACCGATAACCCTGATATTACATGGCACAAACAAAAATTTAAGTACATTACAGTTTAGAAACTTTGCGGCTCTATTTACAGATTTTGAATGATATTAGATGCAGTCACACTATAGAACTGAAACACTGCATGTTATTTGTTTCAGCAATTTTCCAAACGAGTGTTTGTAGTTTATTACTAGGGGAATATGGGCCAACACCGGGTACTGCAAAAGTTTTTTTTTAAATTATCGATATTCTGGGCATTAAAAAATATCAGTTTCTCACCTGTTCTCCTTAGACATATTTGGACATCCCAAATACAATCCATATAAAAAAAATAATTTACTAACATGCTCGGAAGAACAAATTTTGCAGTTTAAGGCAACAGCGTCATTTTGAAAAGATGTTGGTTAAAAATGGGTACTCGAAGGAATTAATATTTTTCACTTGCTGATGCCAATTTATTATTATTTCTTGAGTTAAGGAAATGTATGTTTCTATCCGATAAATTAAATTATCAAAACTGAGACACTCAAGTTAACAGTATCATCTCCGTAAGTTCAAAAAATGGTTCAAATGGCTCTGAGCACTATGGGACTTAACTTCTGAGGTCATCAGTCCCCTAGAACTTAGAACTACTTAAACCTAACTAACCTAGGGACATCACACACATCCATGCCCGAGGTAGGATTCGAACCTGCGACCGTAGTGGTCGCGCGGTTCCAGACTGTAGCGAGTAGAACCGCTCGGCCACTTCGACCTCCGTAAGTCTATCAGTTTTATGTTCGCATTGACATTATCACAAAGTCGTAGACAAACTGTCCCTCTCTCTCATACACACCGCATTCTTCAGGTGGCCATTGCCTACACAGGTTTCACTGGATCCAGCCTTCTCCAGCAACACATTCAACATATAATTCACTACAAAATAGAGGGGCTTCAGTAAAATCTCTTTCACTTTCAGACGAAGAAATCTCCTGTTGTTTCTTTTCTTCTACTTCATTTTCTTTTCTTTAATTATATATGAAATTAATTCCTCAAAAAGTTTTCTTGTTGTTTTAACTTTCTTCATCTTGAAAGTCTGTCCTTGCTTTAGTTCTGTTTTATAAGGTGTCGCTATAATAATCTTTCTTTTTCCTCTCTTCCTTTATCGTTGCTTCTCTCCAATTCCTTCTTCTTCATGGGGAGACAATATCACTGAAGGTATTCTTAGAACATAGGGTAATTTGATTCTAAAGCAGTCTCATGTTGAAGGAACACACGAACCTGTTAATTATGTTGGGAGATACGTAACTGCTCAAATTCATCTTCCGACAGCAACGTCTCAGCCATTACCATAAAAAAGTAAAGGAAAGAATCTTTTCTTGTAGGAAGGAACAAATACTGCTTTGTCATGTTATAGATACACGTTTAATGACACATAAACAAAACTTCACATATATCTGCCGTTTGAGTTGTGTACGTAAATAGTAGTCGAAAACTTCACGTTTCTACGTAAGGTGCAGCGCCAGTTCTCATACGACAACTAGAGGAGCTGAAGACAAATTGTCTTCCATGTGCTGGATGCATAAAAAACCAAATTAGGTGATAATTAAGAGATCAAAAGTTTCCGACATGCTTTCCTAAACTTAAAAGATTTGAAGACCCAACAACGTCTAGTTGACTACAATTATTTTCAACGATGCCTGTAAAAATAGTGAGGGCTAGTGATGATCCCGAAAATATTTATCTGTGGAAGCTATGCTCAGCAAGAAGATGTATGGTGAGATTTTTGGGCAGACTTCGTTCTGCTCAATCAAACTTTTGTTATCTGAGCCTATGGCCGTTAATGCCGGCCGATAGTTATTTTCGAGTTTAAGTTGCCAGCGAGGTCATTTGAAATAGAGCATTTATTTAGAATTGACAAGAAGAAAGGAGGAACTGACTGCAAAATTTTTACAAGACTTCAAATTGTACTTGAATTATACTGCCGGAAAAAAATTACACCGTTTTAGTGGTTTCCAATTGACTCAAGATTTATTGTTGCAACAGTGCATAAGGAGCACAGGAAATGATTGCATTTACAGATGAGTACTGTATCACAAGCGGTTCAGAGGTACCGGGTATCGAACCTTGCTGAAACACCCATATTAGTACGTGGTGTAATCTCCACGGGTGGCAAAGCAAGCACTGGCTCTTGCATCCAGTCAATCGTACAGGTGGTTAATACTGTGCTGAGATACGTTATGCGACGTCTGCTCGACCTGTTCACGTAGTTCTGTAAGAGTTTTTGGTACATTCTGTACGTACCGAGTGTTGGTTAACCTCCCCTACAGAAAATCCAAAGGTGAACGAGAGTTGTAGCTTATCGCACCCCAAGACCTTAAGACCTGAGATGGGGCCAGTGTATTGGACGAATGCGCTCTACGAGACGGCGCTCACCAGGTTAAACGACCATCGTTTGCAGAATCAGCTTCCATCGCTGACGACCACGGTGTGCCACTCCGGTTCTAAATGATCCTCTGATGGCACCAGTGCAGCCGTGGACGTCGATGCTGTGGCGTGAGCGAAAGGCTCGCTAGAAGTGTGCCTGCCTGTAATCCCACTGCTAATAACCGGTTCGCAACAGTTCGTGTTGACGCGTCTGGTCTCACGAGCGTTTTTGTCTGTAGAGTGGTAGCTGTACGCTCTGCCACTTCTGCCCTTACAGTACGATGATCCTAGTACGCGTCTGTGCTGCGTGGACGTCCAGTTCCTCGTCTATGGGTGTTCACGTGACCACTGATACCAGCATCGTTTTACTACTGACGCGGAACATCCAACACGTGTGACAGTAGTCCGAAAGGACCACCTCGCCACTCGGAAACCCACAATTTGACACATTTCAGACTCGCACAGTTGGCTGTAGGAAGCACGAGTGCGTCTCTGTGGCATGGTTGCTGCTTGCTTCGCACGTTTGCACCACACTGAGCCTTCTGGCTCTGAGCAAGCCCTATTAAAGCGTAAATACAGATGGCACTTTGATAGCTATACCACTAGGCTATCTGCTGCAGTCCACACGAAAATGCTGCGAGACGAAGCGGCCACTGGGGTGCACTTTAATAACTTTTCTGATGTCTCGGCCGCTCTTTTGTTATTTATGAAAAACACCTGTAGCGTTTCGACATTCCTTCATTTTCAAGGCAGTGTTATGTCAATCATATAAAATTGCTCATTAGGCACATCGTATCACGTCAACATTCTCAATCACTTGATAAGTGTTTTCACTTTGTTAGGAACCATCGATATTGGCTTGAATGATCTGGAAAAGTCATATTAATATGGATTTGTATAGTGTCGTAACAATCGCTGTGCAAGGACTACGTGGTAAGCAAAGTCTACGAAGACCGTGGGTTGGGTTGTTTGGGGGAAGAGACCAGACAGCGAAGTCATCGGTGTCATCGGATTAGGGAAGGCCGGGGAAGAAAGTCGGCCGTGCCCTTTGAAAGAAACCATCCCGGCATTAGCCTGGAGCGATTTTAGGGAAATCACGGGAAACCGAAATCAGGATGACCGGACGAAGAACGTGTCTAAAGCTTGTACGCATCTGGTCGAAAGCTGTTTATGAACTGAAGAGAACCAATGTGATAAGGAGCTAACAAAATAGCAAGGTGCAGAACAGAACCTAAAAAATACTAACAGAAGTTGCTCCACAAAGTATGTAACGCGTTACGTAAATGCGGAATAATGGCTGCCTACAATGTTCCTATTTCACAAGAAGGAAGACAGACTGAACGAGAAAACGACTGAAGACCTATCAGCCTCGTATCCTTAACGCACTAGATATTCACAAAAACGATCGTCAATTATATAGAAGAAAAGTTGGGTTTTAGTCAAGTAAAGGAACAAGCCGGCCCTGGTATTGGATACAACAAAACAACGAACGAAATTATGAAACTGAACAACGTTTACGAATTCCTATTTTCCCTGGAATTCATACATTTTGAGAAAACTTTTGACTTTCAGCTCTTTACTGTGGTGTGTTGGGGCTTATGGGTGCTCAACGTCGAGGTCATCAGCGCCAGGTCTTTACTAACAGCCCTTGAGAAATCAGGAACTGAATCATTATATTATATCAGTATACTGAGGAATACACACATGGTGCTATAACGTTCATTAGACAACATCACAATAGCGCTGAACACAGTACTGAAAGGGGACTGACGCAAGGAGATTCCGTATCACCAAAACTACTCCCCTCGCACATGGGAAAATGAAGAAGGAATACGAGTTGACGGAATGTAATTGGAACAATTTAGTTTTGTTGACTGCACTCTGCTGTTTTCCTCTGCTGTTGATACGCTTCAATAACGAATGAAATGTTTTAATACAACAAGTTTGAAAGTAGGCCCTGGTAATCAACAGTAATAAAACTAAAATAATGTATAATCAACGAATCGAACGGAAAATAAAACTTATTAACAAGCAAGTCGTAAGTTGATGAGTTTTATTACATAAGTCAGTTGAACAATAAATTGAAGAAATAGAAGAGCCATGCTCTATAATGCTTTCGGTAGAATAATTACAATTTTGAGTATAAAGTTTACAGTCAGTATGTTTTACCAGTTTTGGCATTTGTGAAAGAGATACCGATTTTTATACTGAAAATCATTTGTAACTCTGCCTGCTAAGAGAGACAGAAAAACAAGGAAGTGGATCAGTGCACATACATTCGGAGCGGAAGTAATTATGACCGTAATGAAAATGAAATGGAATTGGGCGGTTATATGAAATAGATGTCCGCAGCTCGTGGTCTCGCGGTAGCGTTCTCGCTTCCCGAGCACGGGGTCCCGGGTTCGATTCCCGGCGGGGTCAGGGATTTTTCACCTGCCTCGTGATGACTGGGTGTTTGTGTCGTCTTCATCATCATCATCAATCATCCCCATTACGGTCGGAGGAAGGCAATGGCAAACCACCTCCACTAGGACCTTGCCTAGTATGGCGGCGCGGGTCTCCCGCGTCGCTCCCCTACGCTCGGTAAACGGAGTATGGGACTCATCATCATCATCATCATGAAATAGATGGCTAGGCACTACAGCGTCGATAAACGTGAAATGTCAGATCGCTTTCACTCGGCTATTATTTTAAAACAGTATGTTATTAAGCACTATTAGCTTGTTTCGAGCTTTGGAAGTTTCAAGTGCATGACACATGTGCTTACGTCATCCTCGTAAGTTGCACAAAACACACGTCACATGCCTGCACAGTTATGCATACCATGGTCGTCAGTATACACGATATCGGAGTAGGTATTCACAAATTAGACATACACACAGCTGTTCACAGTTCCGCAACATCTACACCATAATCCGCAAATAATTATGAAGTACATGATAGACGGTATTTCGCATTATACCACTTATTAGGGCGTCTTCCCATGCCATTCGTGTATGGAACTCTAGAAGAACGGCTCCTTTAATACATTTTTGGACAACATGGTTGTGGAGAGAAGCAGCGATTAGTATGACTAATCAATAATTCAACAACAATCTTAATCACATTTATTATTGTTATAATACCGCCAACCGGTTTCAACCCGACGTAGGGGTCATCTTCTGGGCGTTTACACCATTGGTCGACTGCTGGTGGTGTAAACGCCCAGAAGATGACCCCTACGTAGGGTTGAAACCGGTTGGCGATATAATAATAAATGCGATTAAGACTGTTATTGAATTATTGATATTATTTTAATACGCCTGAGAGCACTGTAATCAATCTTATATTGTCCTCACGATCCCTACGGGAGGACACGTAGAGTGTCGTAGTATACTCAAGAGTCATCATTCAAGGTCGCTTCTTGAAACTTTGTAAGTAGATCTTCTTGGGATAGTTTGCGTCTTTCTCCAAGTATCTGCCAGTACTGTTTCTTCAGCATCTCTGTGACACTCCCCCGCAGGTCAAAGAAACATGTGACCATTCATACTGGCATTCCCTTTATACGTTCAGCGTCCCCTGTAGTTGTTACGGGTTCTATACATCTGAGCAATATTCTCGGATGGGTCGCACGAATGATTTATAAGCAATCTCGTTTGTAGACTGACTGCAATTCTCCAGTATTCTACGAATAAACAGAAGCATGTCACCTGATTTACTTACAACCGAGCCTATATGAACTTTTTTTATATCCTTATAAAATGTTACGTCGAGAAATTTAAACGAATTGACCAATTACAACAGTGACTCATTTATACTGTAGTCATAGAATAATATGTTTTCTCGGTTTACGAATTGCACACTTTTACATTTTTTTTTTTTTACATTTTTACGATGCAACTTTTGACAATAAATGTAGATTTGCTGCTTAGTCAAATGCTTTCCTATGTACATGTCTGCACAGGAAAATTTTGTTTTTGTTTTATAAACATTACGAGTATATATTGACATCAGTTACGCAATTGAGAATCGATAACGCTCGAAACTAGCTAGTAATACTTAAAAAAATACAAAATAACTGCATGGTAGAATCGATGAAGAATAGATGGAAGATGGATCGAAGAAGTTTTCTGGACTTCAATAGACGAGAAAAGTCCAAGAAGACGAAAAAGTGGTACCCTGCATGACGTCAGAAAACACGCTGAGTAAACATGGACGCGCGTCGCTGAAGATCGCAGTGCGTGTCTTTATCCTGCTAGGGGAATCAGATGTCTGATGACTACTGCATAATGGCTATCCGGTCTGTTTTACAAATAAGGTATTTCAAATTTAATTTTGTGTTGCGTAGGGAACTGACAGCCCTAATGAAGATTGCTCAGAGGCGTTTCGTACGGTCTGTGCTGTTAAAGAACGCATTATAAACAAAAACATTTGGATAGTTTCAAATGTAATTTTGTATGTCAAATCGAGAAAACAAACTTGAAGTACTATCCTAGGCTATTTGGATTATTTGTTTATTTATTTACTTTTTTTTTTTAAAAAAAAACTTCGTTATGCGCACCTATGGACAGCGACTGAACTTATTTCGCCGATGTGCTTGCTTTCTTCTTCTCCCAGAATCTCCTAATCTTCTCACTGCGGTTGTGCCCACGTTCTTCCGTCCATGTTATCATAGAGTAACACTTGGTTTGGCTTCAAACTGATGCTTGGCAGTTAGAGTTTTCATACGAGGTACTGAACTTTTTTTGTTGCGCGTATTTTATGTAGCACCATAAACATTTCTAATTGCATGATTCTCTCTTTGTTCGATTCACGATTTAATCCAGAGGTTTGGGTGATTAGTCCTAGGTACTGATATTTGGGTACTTGAGATACTTTGCCAAACAGTGTAAAATGGGTTGTTCATCTAGGTATCGGGGTCCCCCCGTCGGAGGTTCGAGTCCCCCGTCGGGCATGGGTGTATGTGTGTTGCCCTTAGTTGTCATTTAGTTTAAGTTAGATTAAGTAGTGTGTAAGCTTTTTTTAAATTTATTCAGTGTATATGTGTTTTAAAAATACCATTACTCAGGTATAATCCTAAATCGGAATGTGAAGGCCTTAAAGATACACAAAGGAGAGCCACTAAAGACATCAAGAGTTGAAACAACCAGACGAAGATAAAAAGAATCGTGGTAGACTGAATTGTGTGAGTTAGTGAAACATGACTTCATTTAGAAATTATTGTATATAACATGGTGTTACTGATCAAATTATAGCATAGCAATACTGACTAAGATGCGTCCCTTCAACGTCTAGCATGAGGAATAGCTTATTATATGTAATTTGCTGTCAACTCAGATGAGAGCTTTACAAACGAGAAAAGAAGATGACAACTTGGGGTGAGGCTCAACGTAAGATGAAGACGTTTCATAACAGGAAGATTTTTTAAAATTTGTAAATGTTAAGTTCGACTTCTGTCTTTTTTAGTGCCAAACTAAAACTTTTTTCTCAATATATTAGTCTTAACACATGTTACGAGACATATACCGATGAGCCAAAACACTACGACCACCTGTTTCGTAGCGTGTTGTTCCATTTCTCAAACGCAGTGCAACAGAGATCCGGTTTGCCATGGATTCTACAAGTGATTGACAGGATTCCAGAAGTATGTGGCTCCAGATGCTTACGCACAGGTTAAGCAATTCCCGCAAATTACAGGACGGTGGTTTACGGGCACGCAGCTGGCGTCCGATACGTGTTCCAATGGGTACAGATCAAGCATATTTGCTGGCCAAGACATCAATGAGAGTTATATAATGCCCATCGAACGACTGTGTTACGTTTCTGACGTTGCAGCGAGGTCAGTTATTCTCGTAGAAAAGATGTCATCGTCGTAGGGGGAGACGTCCAGCAGAAGCGTTGCAGGTGGTCCAGAATAATGTCCTCGTAGCTCAGTGCTGTCACGATGCCTTCTATAACCACAACAGATCCCATGGAAGCTCGACTCAGTTTTACCCCATAGCATAATACTACCCCCACCGGCTCGCATATGTGGCGCGATGCAAGTTTCATGCAGCCAAACGCTTGGATGATGGCGTGTAAGGACCCAACCGTCGACCTGGTGTAACAAGAGATGCGATTCATTGGACAGGGGACACGTTTCTATTGATCCACAGTGAAAACTCAGTGATGCTGTGCCAACTGCAATCATAACTGACGATGCCGCTGGGTCAACCCAGGAAGACGTAGGGGACGTGCGATGTTTAACAACGGCCTTTGAACGGTGTGCCTGCACCAGTATTGTACTCTGTCGTCAGGTCCAGGTCCTGTCCTGGAATACGCAGTGGCGGATCTTTCGTCCTCTGCGTTTTTTGGTAAGACGTGGTCGTCCAATACCTACTCGATATTTCACCATCCTTCAAACACTTTCCACAGGTGCTCACGATAGTATTACGCCAACAGGCGAGGTTTCGCGTTTCAGAGCTTCTCGTTCCCAACCGCAGTGCCACAATAATGTGCCCGTCGACAAATCTGCTTACCTCAGTGGATTTCCGCATTTGCGGACCGTGTGTTCACTATAACGAGTGCCCATTCGTCTCTCTTTCGCTTAGAGACCTGAAAATAACAGAAAAGTCGGTCGAAACCCATTGTTTTAAATAAAGAAACAATTATGCGATTTTGGCTGTTGACTGTTTTTAAGGAAAGAAGGTTTATTATCTCTACGAACGAAGAGTTCATGTAATATAGCTTGAAACACATTTGTCGAACATCAAGAATAAAATATATTCTCCGTGCAAAAGAATGAAAATTAAGACGTCAGCATTGTCTGTTCGCTCCTGCTGCTTTGGCCACCTGTGATAGGTCGTCTTCAATCGTCGACGATAAGAAAAAGAGAAATTTAGCTTAAGTTACTTGTTGCAAAACATTCGTTGGCTCTCGCTCTAAATATATTTTTCTTTGAGATGTGGCTACTGAGTGAACGAACGTAACTTATAGCTACCGGCACGAAACAAAATGCTTCCCGCAATGGCGGCTTAACGACAGTCCCAGCAAGAAGACCAGAAACAATCGATAGTGTTTTTCTTCTTCTCAGACACAAATACGTAGTCTTGAGGGAATACTAGTGGGAAATATGTACAATAATTCATGGAAAAAGTCCTAAATACTAATTCCAAATCCGTTAGACTTACAATGTGTCATAAATCTGATGTAATTGACAATCTTGTAAACAATGTTAACATTTAAATAAATTCAATGGGGGACGAAAAGAGACTACCTCCTCGTGGCGTTCCCTGGAAACGAACAATGTCTCTTGCAAATTGGAAAATACGTTATTTTATCCGTGATGGGTGTTAGAACTGTTGATATAATGAGAGGTACCTCTGAAGATGTCTTGAAACAGTTCTGTTCAGCCTTTCATCTTACATTAAAACTAATTCCTGAAGACACATGTAGACTACAGCAAACTGTGCTACACGGCTCTTCGGGTGCTTGTACTCCCCTGCTGCTATTTGAAGAGCCCCAGGTTCCGTACAGGCGTTCCAAAGCCCAGACACACTTACTTTACAAATGCCTTGCATTCAGACATTATAGGGAGGTGAACTCTGCTGGCGAACAGTATTAGATATGCTCGAACAAAAAGGACGGTAATGATGAAAGTTTTGCTATAGGAAGTGATCATAAGGGTTCCACACCTCAGTCGCTAAAAACCTTACCTATATAGGATCGCTTTCTTGTCCTTCTGCCTGTCTTTCTGTCTGTCCAGCTGTTCACAAACCTTTTTCTCAGGAATGGCTGGAAGTATCAAGTTGAAATTTAAATCACATATGAAGGTTTACAGCCTCTTGGTGATGTAGAAAAGTAAAGATTCCAAGTCAATGCAATCAAATGATACGGCCACATATTTTGATACTCGCAATCTCACTGATCAGAAGAATAATACCGTTACTTCGTCAGTTCGCTGTATGTCTCAATGAAAATTGTACTGATGACGAAATGCATCTTCCTCTACTTATATTTAGGTAGAGAGAACCTCTGCTCTCAGGAGAACGACAAATACGTAAGAGAGTTTGTTATTGTTAACTTTTTCTTTGGATCTTCTCTCCCTTAAACTGACATATTTGTGAATGTCTTGGAACGAGTTGAGACAGACACTCGCAGTCAGTTAAATAATGCTGTCTCTGGTACCGTACAAAAAAATGACAAGAAAACCAAAGAAAGACAATATTTGTTCAGGACAAATTCGTATATTGGTGAAATGGGCGTATTGTCCTTTTTAAGTCTGGTTTGTTCAAAGCTTAAAAGTCTCTTCTGAATAAAAGCGCTTACCGGTACAATTGAAACTCGTTATTATAAAATTTCGTTTTCTGAAACTTTTTTCGTCGTCTTTACGTCACGTAGGTAATTTAAGACAATAATTAACCATTTTGAAAATTTTGTAACGAAAGTTTGATTCTACTCTTTAGCTTACCTTTACTACGAGTGATCATATGAAAAAATCACATGTAACCTTTTAATTGTAGATTGCGAGTACTGGAGGTGAGGGCAGTTTTGGTTAAATTGCCTGGTTTGTGCATTTAACAGCTAAAAATCGCGGAGTTCGTGTGAGCTCATAATTATAAACGCGGTGAACAACTTTCGTTTATACCAAATTCTTGTTAGCCACGCGACTTAAAACGGAGCCGAAGTCGCCCTCTCTTGCGCGCGAGCTACGTACAATGACTACCAGGTGGCAGACTGCGTCAGGGGGAACTTTAGCACCTCTAGCGCTCTTGTGGCAGTAGCCTCAACTACCAGCGAGTATTCGTGTAGTGCTTGTCTTCGCCGCTGAGTGACGTTAGCGGCTTGTGTATTTAGTTGTTCGGGGCGCGGAAATCCAACAGAGGACACTGTAGTCACCTTTTGCAGCTTACCGCCGTCACAGAATTCACAACAGCAAATCTCTGCCGCTGTTTTCGAAATCTGTGAGTTACGTCAGGGATAGTAAATCTGTTTTACCCACCGCCCACTTTTGTATCACTGTTAATAGTAAAATTGTCTAACAGCCCACCAGTTCCACAGTAATGGTGACTTAGAAGGGAAGAAACTTAACATTATCCATACGTATTATAAAAATGGATTTATGTGCGTGTGGGTGTTTGTACCTGCGTATGTATGTTCCACATCCCCTTTGAACCATTGAATCGACTTTAGCCACACTTGCATTACGTCAGTCAACAATAATTGTGGGGGTAAGAACCACCTACCTATTATAATTCAGGAGAAATGGCTACTTAAACAATGAGATGCATGAAAAAATGCGCATCATTTGTGACGTTTAATAGTATTACTTCTGTGCTACTAAATCTGTTCACAATAAATTTCGGAGACATGTGCCGCTAAATGTACCTACAAAATCACACCATGGTACCACGCATAGATCACGAAATATGACCTTCTAAACAGTGGGATGCGTAGAAACTGCGGCACTGTGCATGGCGTTTAAATTTATTACTTCTTTGCTACTACTACTAACTCTATTGACCCCAGAATGTACCTACGAAAATATATCATTGTACGAGACATATATTAAGAGATATGACATCATAAACACTGAGATGCGTGAAAAAAATTCGCATCTAACATGAAGTTTAAATACATTCATTCTTTACCTCTAAGACACTCCTACAGCAGCTTAAAAATAGACTAGACACCTGGCAGCGCTTTTAACCGCTTTCAACTGCGAAGTGCAAACAGGTGTAGGCGAGAACTACAAGTTGTCTATAGCTAGAGCTATGGAGGGGCGTTGCGATAGAGACATTTACAAAATCGTGTTGTAGTAAGGCGTATAGGAACTATCCGCTATAGTGTACTTATATATATATGTGTGTGTGTGTACATTGCGCACATTTCTTTAAACGACTGTTTCATAATTTCAAAGGTGTTTTCACGATTACGTGGAAATGAAATTTTGCCGATATTACAATACGAACACAGTTTGTAATAGAAAATTAGTAAAGTGAATATCCGGGCAATACCGCCTTTGTCAGCTAGTAAAATTTATAAAGCAAAATTGCATTAAGTTAAAGCATATAAAATAATTATTTACCAAATACTTTATGCCAAAATGAATGAAAATGGCTTTAAAACCCGTACCGGCGACCAGGAAATCTGGAACGCCAACTGAAGGGCAGTAGGGCCCAGGGCGACTACCGCTATTTGACGGAAAGCAGCACGTCGTAAGGCGTGAAAATCATCGCTGACGCAAGGTCATCAACTTACGGAATAAGTACGAATTCTGTACTGTTCTACATATAGTAATTATTTGGGTAAATCTTTTTAATCTAACTACAGTATACGTCACAAAAAAGTCAACAGAAAATTAGGCAAAGTCCTTACGTAGCAATCAATGCTATTATGGATAAGAAATTAAATATTAGGCTTATTTTGGGAAAGTGTAATATGATATTTTTGTTAGAAAATTGAGTATCACTGTAAAGTGCGTTACTTAAAAATTCTTTGATTGTTAAATCAGCCTAATTTTCGTTTCTTCTCTCTATCTCTGCGCTTTTCCTTTCCCGATGTAGGTATCTAGCAGTCACAAATTTGTGGAATCATGGCCTTTGTTTGAAAATGTCAATAACGAGAAGACAGTATACAGTTACGCCGTAATTAATGGGGTTCTTTTGACGCAGACATTTATGCGCTTCTGCGAAAAGTCAGAGAAACATTAACACATGAGTTTTCTTAAACCTCCGTGTGGTCTGATGCACATCCGACTTGTCATGTTCCCTACAATCTACAACGTACTCCTATACAATAAACCCTCACTAAGGTGAAATTTGCTAAGTAAAACGCCACTTTACTTAGCGTACCGGTATATCATTCGTGCCAAATTCTTTTACTGTATTATGTTGAACTCATCCACTCTCTTCCCATTCAATTCACCCATGTTGGAAATAAGTAACGTATGTATCATTGTTAGTCATAAGCACCCGACACAGTCAAAGCCTCCTCAGTTCTCTTGCTGTAGCCCACATGGAGAGTTTTGTTAAATTTAATTTCTGTGATTGCTTAAAAGTAGATTAAAGTCTTGTACAGTACAAATCAATAACCAAGGTGAGTGTTAAGTTTGAAAGATAAAAATGAGTGCTTGATAAAATACAAGTTATTGTTTATGTCCAAACTGTTCTTATGAGGCCAACAGAAATCGCAGTAAAATTCTGTACTGTGCTAAAACAAGACGGAAAACGGAAATGGACAATTAGATTAACACAGACAAGAAAAAATGTTTTGCATCCCCTCGGTTCCTGGAATTCCGGAGCCTGTACAGAAAATTGGAATAGAGATCAACATAAACATCATTTCCGCCTTTTTTATTGCATACTGTACCACCATATAGCGAGACCTTCAGAGGTGGTGGTCCAGATTGCTGTACACACCGGTACCTCTAATACCCATTAGCACGTCCTCTTGCATTAATGCATGTCTGAATTCGTCGTGGCATGCTATCCACAAGTTCATCAAGGCACTGTTGGTCCAAATTGTCCCACTCCTCAACGGCGATCGGCGTCGATCCCTCAGAGTGGTTGGTGGGTCACGTCGTCCATAAACAGCCCTTTTCAAACTATCCCAGACATTTTCGATAGGGTTCATGCCTGGAGAATATATTGGCCACTCTCGTTGAGCGATGTCATTATCCTGAAAGAACTCATTCACAAGATGGGGGCGCGAATTATCGTCCATGAAGACTAATGCCTCACCAATATACTGCCGATATGGTTGCACTGTCGGTCGTAGGATAGCATTCACGTATCGTACAGCCGTTACAGCGCCTTCCATGAGCACCAGAGGCCTACGTCGACCCCACATAATGCCGCTCCAAAACAGCAGGGAACCTCCACCTTGCTACACTCGCTGGACAGTGTGTCTAAGGTGTTCAGCCTGACCGGGTTGTCTCCAAACACGTCTCCGACGATTGTCTGGTTGAAAGCCTATGCGACACTCATTGGTGAAGAGAACTTGGTGCCAATCCTGAGCGGTCCATTCGGCATGTTGTTGGGCGCATCTGTACTGCGCTGCATGGTGTCGTGGTTGCAAAGATGGACCTCATCGTGGACTTCGGGAGTGAAGTTGCGCATCATGCAGCCTATTGCGCACAGTTTGAGTCGTAGCACGACGTCCTGTGGCTGCACGAAAAGCATTATTCAACATGGTTGCGGTTGCTGTCAGGGGTCGCCCGAGCCACAATCCGTAGGTAGCGGTTATCCACTCCAGTAATACACCTTGGGCGGCCTGAGCGAGGCATGTCATCGACAGCTCCTGTTTCTCTCTGTATGTCCTCCATGTCCGAACAATATCGCTTTGGTTCACTCCGAGACGCCTGGACACTTTCTTGTTGAGAGCCCTTCCTGGCACAAAGTAACAAACCTCGGTTTTGACCGTCTATGCATGGTTGAACTACAGACAACACTAGCCGTGTACCTCCTTCCTGGTGGAATCACTGGGACTGTTCGGTTGTCGGACCTCGACCGTATAATAGCCGCTGCTAATGCATGGTTGACATGTTTGGGAGGGTTTAGTGACATCTCTGAACAGTCAAAGGAACTGTGTCTTTGAGACAATTTCCACCGTCATCGTATATCTTCAGAAGTTCTGGGAACCGGGGTGATGCAAAGTCTTTTTTGATGTGTTTATTTGAAAACGACTGACTATGCTGCTTACAAACAACGACGCTCTATCGGAATTCCTGTAACAGAAGTTGAACTGCAGGCTGCAGCAGAAAGATTTGCAGATAAATTAGGCCAAACATATTTCAAAGCTTGCAAGGAATTAAAGGCTGTTTTATAAGGGGTAAATTTGTTTTTAATACGAGTCTGCAATGTAGATGAAACGGGCTTGTTTTGGGATTTCAAACCCGGTGATACACAGGCCAGCACGAAAGACCGTTTACCACCTGGACTAAAGTCAGTAAGGAACGAAGCATTGGTTTTCACTGTGCCGACGGCTTATGCCGTTTAAAAACGCTCGTGACTGGAAATTTCGTAAAAAATATGACCAATTAAACACTTCATATAATATCTTCCACGGTTCTATAAAACTAACAAATAGGCTACCGCATAGTTAATCTCCGACTGGTTCAAGGATGATTTCGTCCCTGAAGTCCTAACATTCTGAAATGGAAAGCTAAATGGAAAACTGAAGATGTGAAAACATTATCGAGTTTAGACGCCACACTTCTACTCCCTCTGATCTGTCTAGTTATGATGGATTTATGAAGTGTGTGTATCTCCCCCTCGAGTCACTACTTCCCTCACCCAGCCAGACTGTCGATCAAAGAGTGATTCTGACTTGTAAGCGCGTTTATATACGCTAATAATCTGTTGAATGTACGATATTCTTCAGTGCAGAACAAAATGGGGAAGGCAATATAGGCTGACAGTCTGTAATGATAGGGAAGGCTTGTATTATGAAGAGTTTCATTTTCAGCCTGTCCATCGCCTGAAGTTAAAATTACCACCATTCAAAACACATGGAATAATTTCTTGAGCAACAAAGGTACATGCTTTTGTCCTGAAGAAACGAAGATTAATATTTCCAACATGCATTAAGAATTACTAGGGCGTGCTGAAAAGTAACACCGCCGATTTTTTGTATGAAAACTCTTCAAGCTTTTAAATAAAACAACATTAATTACCATTCCACATCATTAATCTTCATGTCTACATACTGCAGCCCTCTGCCGATAGCGGGCTCCGAACTATATCGTGTAACTTGCTGGTGTGTAACGTAACTATGTCGGTGCGTGAAAAACAGCGTGCTGTAGTCGGGTTTCCAAATCGAAGAGTTCATCCACACTGGGAGCACTTCTCTCCCTTTTAGCATGACAATGCTAAAATCTTTCGCATATTTATGGAAATGGTACACAGGCATAAGTATATATTATTGCTGTTCCATACCATCCTGAGTCAGTATTTTTTTTCTAAGTCTTCATCTTTAGCCAACCAGTCGCAAACACCCCCCACGCTAAGGCCGAGCGCTGGGACATCTGCAACAAGCCGAGGCCTTCGGTTCGCTGCCAATACAGTCCCATCTTGCCCCCATCCCATTTTTATCAGATTCCAAAACTTGAAAAAAGCAATTGAGGGCACCACTTTGATAGTGACAAAGCGGGGCAAAAGTAGGTGAGGTTGTCACTCCGTCAACGAAGTCTAACGTTCTACACAGGCGGTTATCAGCAAACAGGTCTCCGTTGAGAGAAATATGTTTGTCCCCAGGACCATTATGTTTAGAAATAAATATATAATCACGAAGAATAAAGATATAGAGCGTTGATAACGTTTGTTTTATTTAAAAAGCATTAAGAATTTTTTCATAAAAAATCGGAGGCTTCACTTTTCAACCCGTCCTCCTACAAACATGGAAGATGTTGGAGACTGATTGGATAAAGATGTAGGCTTAGAAACCAAATCCTAACTGAGGATGCTGTGAAACAGCAACAAAACATACTTAAATGTTTTTTATTCCAGTCTCTGATCACAATATCAGTTCTTTATACGATGACCGGTTTCAGTCCGTAATGACCATCCTCAGATCTAAAATATATAAATATATACATCTAGTGAGCACTGTGTCTTTCAACATAAAATAGCAGTATGTATCACAATATACTGTCATACAACCAGCGAAATGTACAGATAAAATATGGTATAACGTACCTTTTTATAGCATGTCGTAAAGTGAAAAGGCCATAATGGCATCTTCAAAAAATACAAATATAATCAGCACAGCATCGTCACATGGATCTAAAATAAGGTCTAGAATAGGCCACATCGTCCACATAGTGGTTATTTCAACTGGCTACTGAAGTACAGTAGCTACCAGAAACCTGTTTGCTTACATCCTCCCTAGATGTCGCTGCTGTGGGCTTAGATGTAGTCACCATTTACGCAAAAAACATAATCTGATAAAAACACATTAGATAAAATGCATGTAGCAGACTTATTAAAATTTCTATGATAGTCATCAATTTTAATAAGTCTGAAACATGCATTTTACCTAATGTGTTTTTATCAGATTATATTTTTTGGCGTAAATGATGACTACATCTAGGTAAGGCCACAGTAGTGACATCTAGGGAGGATGAAGGCAGACAGTTTTCTGGTAGCTACTGTACTTCAGTATCCAGTTGCAATAATCAGTATGCGGACGATGTGGCCTACTCTAGACCTTATTTTAGATCCATTTGACGATGCTGTGCTGATTATATTTATATGTTATGACGATGCCATTATGGCCTTATCACTTTAGGACATGCTGTAAAAAAGGTACGGCATACCATATTTTATCTGTACATTTGCCTGTTTGTATGACAGTATATTGTGATACTTATTGCTGTTTTATGTTGAAAGACGCACTGATCACTAGATGTATATATTTATATATTTTAAATCTGAGGACGGTCATTACGGACTGAAACCGGTCATCGTCTAAGGAATTGATATTGTGATCAGAGACTGGAATAAAAAACATTTGACAGTATTGGATCACTGTTTGTGTACGCGATTATGTCGCAGTTGGTAAAACATACTTACACCTGTACACCATTTCGACAAGTCTGCCTAAGTTCCTAAATATGAAGCCAAAAAGGGCTTCAAAATAAAAAGCAAGTAAGGCGAACGCAGGTTGGTGGAGAAGTAGTACGAATATAGCCAGTGTGGTCCAAACAAGATAAACAACGAAGTTAAAATGTTCTAGAGTGTTAGGCCGCGTCATGTTTCCTCTAAAATACTCGACGTTCCGACCCCTCTGCTGGGATCTTCTTCAGGATCTTCCAGTGCCCACTACTGCTAGACCCCTATAGCAATAGAACGCTCTAGCAATAGTGGACACCGGAACAGCCTAAAGAAGAGCCCAGCAGAGGGGTCGAAACGTCGATTATTGTAGAGGAAATACGACTTGGCTTAACACTCTTGAAGATTTTAACTTTAGTGACAACGGCCACGAAAGGCTGCAGACTTACATAAGATAAGCCATACTTTCGCTTGTGGCAGTGTGAGCACTATAGAGCTGTGAGTAAGACGAGAATGCTGCGAGCCATGGCTGCCAAGCATTGACGGTACGGATCTACGAAGTGCGTTGAATAAGTAATGCGACACGTTTTTGCTAGCAGGTTGGTCTCTTTCAGGATTCTAGTACACCATATTATTACCGACTCTTTTGGCTACAAAACAATATTTTTCCTAGCAATCTCCGTTCAGTGCGATAGCTATAGGCCACCTTACTGGGAGGGCCTGTATGCCCGCGTGGTACCGCTCTACTGGCCCAAGTCAAAGCCAA
The DNA here is from genome assembly GCF_023897955.1 of Schistocerca gregaria. NCBI lineage: Eukaryota > Metazoa > Arthropoda > Insecta > Orthoptera > Acrididae > Schistocerca > Schistocerca gregaria. The sequence goes on from NC_064921.1 coordinate 472,168,903, forward strand.
CGTCTTGTTCCACAGGTAACCTTCCCATCATCCACGGACTACCTCAAGCAGAGTGCGCCCTTCATTGGGCCAAACACATGGAAGCCGGAAGGTGCGAGATCCAGGCTGTAGGATCGGTGAGGAAGAACAGTCCAATGAAGTTTTGTGTGCTCCCCTTGGGTGCACAAACTTGTGTGAGGCCTTGAATTGTCACGAAGAAGGAGAAGTTCGATGGCATTTTTGTGGCGACGAACAAGCTGAAGCCGTTTTTCTATTTCCCGAGGGTAGCACAATACAGTTTAGAGCTGATCGTTGCACCATGAGAGAGGATATTAAACAGAATAGCCTTTTCAGAGTCCCAGAATACCGTCGCCATGACTTTACCAGCTGAGGGTGCGGCTTTGTTCGGAGGAGAAGTGGTGTGGCGCCACCCCATGGATTGCGGTTTTGTTTCTGGCTCGAAGTGATGAACCCATGTTTCATCATCTGTCACATGTTCGGCAAAAGACTGTCACGAGCAGCCCCGTAACGGACCAGCAACAATTCCTTCGTTGCTCTTCATGATCTTCTGTTAGGTGACGAGGAACCCAGCGGCCGTATACGTTTAAGTACCCCAACTAGTGGACGAGTGTGTCAGCACTACCAACAGAGACATCCAGTTCTGAAGCGAAGCGTTTGATTGTGACCCGTCGATCACCCCGAATGAGAGTGTCCACACGTTCCAACATTGCAGATGCCACATGCGTATGCGGCAGGCCAGCACCCGGGAGATCGGAGAGGTTTATGCGATCTTATTGCAATGATTACAGACGCCTCGCCCAATGGCTCACCGTGCTTTTGTTTAGTGCCAGGTTATCGTAGATACTCTACAAGTATCTATGAATTTCTGGTTTTCCTCCAAAAGAAACTTAATGACAGCGCTCTGGTTGGAATGCACCTCTGTTACAGACGCCATTTCCAAAGCTACGTATAGCGCTGCCACATATAGGAACTTCATGAAACTATAGGAGCTGAAGCAGGAATATTCCTTGACGATTTATCAATTTCTTCAGCCGCAACTGGCCGAGATTTAAAAAATGTGAAACATTACTTATCGAATGCTCCTCGTAAAAGAAACACTGAGGAACGAGTCTACCTGACGCATCTTTTATTGCGCTGAAGTCACACTAAGCACAGCAGCGTGGTTTCTGCATCTAACTCTACATACATACTCCGCAAGCCGTCATATGGTGCATGGAAAAGGGTACCGTGTACTAATGCCAGTCATTCCGTTTCCTGTTCCACGCGCAAATGGGGCGAGGGAAAATGAGTTTTAATTTATCTAATCTTGTCGTCGTGGTCCTCACACGAAATATACGTTAGCGACAGTAGAATCGTTCTGCAATCAACCACAAATGTTGGTTATCCACATTTTCTTAATAGTGTTCCGCGAAAAGAGCACCGACTCCCGTCCAGGAATCCCATTTGATTTCACGAAACATCTCCGAAATACTCGCCTGTTGATCGAACCTACCCTTCACAAATCTAGCAGCACACTTCTGAATTGTTCCAATGACTTTCTTTAATTCGACCTGGTGGAGATCTCAAACACTCGATCAGTAGTCAACAATGGGTAGCACCTGTGTTCTAGACACGGTCTCCCTTTCACATTGCTCCGCAAAACTTGAGGTCGAGATACAGTACCATTATATAGTAACTGCCCGGAGGAAATGAATAAAAGTGCGGGGGCATGTTGCCAGAGACTCTCCAGTCGCGTACAGAAAGCTGTCAGATGACAATAATGCCAAACTGGGCTGGCTCCACACCACGACACAGTTGAACGAACCGGAAAAACACTGTGTGCGTCAAACAGCGAGCAGTCTCACTACACTTTTGTGGTGTTCTTCTTTACAGCATGGGGCGGAAACACCGTCTGGATGGCTGCGTATGGGGAATAATTATCAGGGAACAGGAAGAAGCACGAAGTGTGACGACTGTTGTCCAGGAGTTTGAAATTGCTCACAGCGTTGTTGGCCATACTTGGGAAGCATTCTAAGCCATACACAATACTGCCCAAAGGAAAGGAAGTGTTCGACCATGGTGAACCACAGCAGCAGATGACTGGTACTTAGTGCAACAGGCAAGAAGTGACCCACGTCAAAAGGCAATTTCAGTTGTAACCACATTAAACAGAACTGCAAGGAACGCAAACTTACGCTTCACAGTGGTAGGGCGATTGCTTGGGAGTGTGCTGTTTCTTTGTGCCGCCGACCAGTACGTTGTGTTCCTTTGACACTCGTACAGCGGCGGCACCATCTGTGAAGGTGCCAAGAGCATAGTGACTGGTCCAACGAGGTGCCGTGTGTTCTCGAGTGAGACCAGATTCAGTCTGAGTAGTGATTCTGGACATACCCTCACCCAGGAACCTTTTCGAACGTGATTATTTAGGAGGTGCAAGTGTTTTGGTGTATGTGGGAGGGGCATAGTGTTGCATGAGTGTACTCACCTCGACTCAGTGGTCAATATAACGCTGTATTCTTTCACAATGTTTTTTTTCCAGGGGTGCATTTCGCCTTGCTTTCGTTCTTATGGATGACAATGCTTGGCTACATCGATCTGTGCAAGGAAAGAGGCTCTTAGAACGAGATTACTGACTCCAACTTAAATACCATCAAGCATGTGTGGGATGTATTGGGGGAGACGTATAACAGCACATGCACCAACGACCATCCGGCTGTTTCAGCCATGCTGGTGGTGGAGAGGAATGCCATAACACAAGAACTCATTACCCACCTCGTGGCCAGCATAGAAGCATGTTGCAGAGCTAGCGCTGCCATCCATGGTGATCACACACCATAAGTGATCCAGGGGACCATCATGAATTGCTGTGAAATCAGTGTAATAATTGTCTTTGGACAAAAGTGCTATTACTGTCCATCTAATTGTGTATTTCTTTCAGTTACCTCCTGAATTATACCAGTTATTTCTGTGCATGGTCCAAGTTTCATTGAGCGATGTTACCTGGCATGTGAAAATTACTATCGTCCTTAAATTTTGTACACCAGCGTAGATGAGGTACACTTTCCTAGAATTCTCCCGTCTATTGCCTGCGACAACAGCTGCCAGCAATACAGTTATGCCCGGCGGGTTGCCGAAGCTTCAGCTCACTGGAGACCCTACTTCGGTTTCTTGACGAGGGATCTTTCTTCAGTAACTGTGGAAATGTGCTTTACTAGTTTCACAAGAGGTGCCTGCCTCTTTACCAGTGACGTGAGTACTACATAAATAGTTTGTTCTCCGAATGCTGAGAATGTATCCTTTCACCCGTCGGGTGTTCAGGATGCTGCTTGCCTACGATGCAGCCAGTCCATTCCGCTGAGAAAACTCGGGATCTGCTTACTGCAGTGTCCAAGCTTCGTTAGTTTCAGGGCCAAAAGTATCCAGGATATCCTGCCTCTGCATCCACACTGTTCCGCCAATTAATAACAACGTGCTTCAGACACTCCAACATTGGCATCCGTGAAATCTGCCCATCAGGACTCGGTGTCTGCTGGTGTTTACCGACTAGTGATTGTGTTTAGTGGTCCGCCTAGATGTAGATTTAAATAATTAGCACTTTGCCGTCATTGTGGTCTGAACTGAATATACTGACTTCCAGATTCTGAGTCTTTGTCACAAACTCCGAGAGACAAGTATTCAGTATACAGTTGCTATCAAAAAGGTCCATTCTTTGTGTGTAATTTATCTTGCTACAGCGGTTGACAGTTGTGTAAATCATTTCATTTACGCATGTTAAAATAAAGTGTCTTTGATTTTACATCTAACTGGAAATTTTGTCTCGCATTGTAAGCCAGTATAAGATCACTCCAATCCCAATACACGTCCGTCAACAACTCGAGCACCCACAACGGATCCATTCCATATCTCTTTGGAACGTTAGGCCAAGGTATGTAATCGACGTGACTGTGTCAGGCAGCATACCACTAAATCAGTCTTCCAACGTTACACTACCGGTTTTCCTGCCTGCAGTTTTACACTGACATAGATTTTTCTAGATAGAAATCAAGCTGCCATTCATTACAAAAAATAAAAATTCCGTCTAAGCTATCCTTATACTCCTATAGTCACTCAACGACTGGATTTTCCTGTATGCGGTTTCATCAGTACTGGTCATCAATATGGGACCCTTACGAGGTAGTACAGATAAAAGATATAGAGGAGATCCAACTAAGAGCGGCGTGTTTCGTCAAGGGATCGTTTACTTGAAGAGAGCGTTGCAGAGACTGCAGGAGAGGCGTTTGGATCACGGAAAGGATTAATATTCAGATTTCGAGAAGTTCTTTTCGGATAGCGTCGGACAACGTAATACTTCATCCCGCGAAATCAGATAATACAGAGTCCTACCGAGAACCATTCTTCACAATGCCAATCGCGAAAGAACAGGGAAGGAGGGATCAGTTAGTGGTACCAGAAGTATCCACCGTCACGCACCGCCAGGTGCCTCACAACATACTGATATACATGATTTACATGCAGATGTACACTACAGTGTCAGCCACAAATAGTCACGATATTCTCTTCGCCCTTTCTGTCAGATTGTTGAAGTGTACAGAGTACAAGAGCGATTGTACCACAGTTCCCCCACATGTTTTCGACGATAACTTTGCTCTGATAAACACTCGCCGTCCAGGACAACATACTGCGTTCTGCCACTTAAAAAGTCTTCAGGACTCTCACATATCTGTCAAGGAACATCACCGATTTGAAGAAAAAAAGCATACTTCCCAGATATCAGCCCAAGAAACCGACTCCACGCTAAAATTTGTACTATAACTCTGATATTACGCAGCTGTGACTGTCTGAAGAAAAACAGCTTTTAAACTTTATCTGGGGCTCCGCTCCACTGCAGCCACGTAATGCCCGAGCCCGAAGTACTGTGCAGTGGGGTGACAACCAGAGCCCTATTATTCGGGGATGTTGATGGTGGTGGAAGAGTGAGGAAACAAATCTGCACGAAGTGGACACATATGCACAACTTTATTTGCAATATTCTTCGTTAACACGTTATTCTAAGCTAAAAATAGTAAATAATACAAATACGTTATACACAAACCTCACGCTCATGTGCGTTCAATATTAACAATATTCTCGTACTGATATTCCGTAGTTATATACAGGGTGATTCCGTGACATGTTACAGACTTTCAGTGCTGATGGATAATATTATTTTTATCATTTTGAGACATAATAGTATAGAGCAAAATAAGAAAAAAAATGTCTAGTAAACATAGGTTCTAAAATGCTGACTTAAAGAGATATGAGAACTTATTTTTTTTCTTTTTAAAATTCAGTCTTAATCGCACCATGTGTGCAACAAGAACATAGGTGACCGGTTTCGGTTATATCATATGACCATCATCAGACCCATGGCATCCTTCTAACATTTAGGTGGAGCACTCTTCTCAGCTGCTGTGATGTCAACTGGCTGTAATGGCAGTTGACATCACAGCAACTGAGAAGAGTGCTCCATCTACCATCTTCGAAGGACGCCATGGGTCTGATGATGGAAATGTGATATGGCTGAAACTTGTCACCTATGTTCTTGTAGCATGGGTGGTGCAATCAAGACTAAATTTTAAAAAGAATTTTTTTTAAATTTTACAAGCGCTGTTCCAAAAACAAAGTTTATTAAAATTGACATGAGAACTTGTTCATCTTCCATACTGTGACACATATCTCTTCTACTGCGAGCTCTTTGGTTTCCATATTATTTGAGGAGGTACCATCGAACAAAACAACAAAAAATGTCCAGTAAATATGGTATCTAAACGCATACATTAGGAGATATGGGCATTTGTTCAGTAGGAGGGATGAGTTGCACAGCATCAAAGATGAACAAGTGCTTATTACTCTTGAGGTATTCCTTTTACAGAAATGGTTACTTCACCATTTTCTTGTTTTGATCCATACTACGACCTCTGAAAATTGGCTAGCTTACAATCTTAGCAACTGCAGTACTGCTACATGTAGTAAACTGTCAGAGGTATCAAAAGGATTATCGTTTATATCTTTTGACTCGGTCGTTTCTGGACCAGGGTCTCTTACATCAAATTGATTCATTTACCTTTCTCCACCATACCTGCAAGTTTGTAACATCATAACGGAATCATCCTGTATACGCTTTAAAATCACGATTATTACACCTAGGCAACTGAACAATTACTATGAAATAAAGTTAATGATTTCCGATTTACAGTTTAATCATGCCATTCACGTTAAGAATAGATCATTTCCTCTAAATGTACTTCAATTAACTGTGCCTGCTTTAAAATCCAAAGAACATAATTCAAAAAAGGGATTATAATAATTAAACAGCTCTACATTGCTTCTTTAATTCGTTTTATTCATTTACTCTGCATGTGATTCGCAACATAAAAATGTTCAAAGCAAAGGTATCTCCGGCATCACCTACATTTTAGAAACCACCCACTTTGACTCAATGAACTAAGCATGTTGCCAATGACAAAAAGTAATACAGAAACTTCTGATTCATACCGCTGCCTGGTACTTCACCCTCTGGCATTATCAGCTGCAATGGTGTGAGGGGGCGGGGGTAGTGGGAGAGGGGGTAGGGATGGATAGGAGGTGGGGGGCGTGCGAGTAGTAAACAAGCTGTGCGCGCCAAACTTTAAAAGCTGTACTTTCAGAAGGTCATAACTGCGTACTATAATTATTATTGCCAAAAGGTTTGAAAGGGGTCGATTTTTTTTTCATATACACTCCTGGAAATTGAAATAAGAACACCGTGAATTCATTGTCCCAGGAAGGGGAAACTTTATTGACACATTCCTGGGGTCAGATACATCACATGATCACACTGACAGAACCACAGGCACATAGACACAGGCAACAGAGAATGCACAATGTCGGCACTAGTACAGTGTATATCCACCTTTCGCAGCAATGCAGGCTGCTATTCTCCCATGGAGACGATCGTAGAGATGCTGGATGTAGTCCTGTGGAACGGCTTGCTATGCCATTTCCACCTGGCGCCTCAGCTGGACCAGCGTTCGTGCTGGACGTGCGGACCGCGTGAGACGACGCTTCATCCAGTCCCAAACATGCTCAATGAGGGACAGATCCGGTGATCTTGCTGGCCAGGGTAGTTGACTTACACCTTCTAGAGCACGTTGGGTGGCACGGGATACACGCGGACGTGCATTGTCCTGTTGGAACAGCAAGTTCCCTTGCCGGTCTAGGAATGGTCGAACGATGGGTTCGATGACGGTTTGGATGTACCGTGCACTATTCAGTGTCCCTTCGACGATCACCAGAGGTGTACGGCCAGTGTAGGTGATCGCTCCCCACACCACGATGCCGGGTGTTGGCCCTGTGTGCCTCGGTCGTATGCAGTCCTGATTGTGGCGCTCACCTGCACTGCGCCAAACACGCATACGACCAACATTGGCACCAAGGCAGAAGCGACCTCATCGTTGAAGACGACACGTCTCCATTCGCCCCTCCATTCACGCCTGTCGCGACACCACTGGAGGCGGGCTGCACGATGTTGGGGCGTGAGCGGAAGACGGCCTAACGGTGTGCGGGACCGTAGCCCAGCTTCATGGAGACGGTTGCGAATGGTCCTCGCCGATACCCCAGGAGCAACAGTGTCCCTAATTTGCTGGGAAGTGGCGGTGCGCTCCCCTACGGCACTGCGTAGGATCCTACGGTCTTGGCGTGCATCCGTGCGTCGCTGCGGTCCGGTCCCAGGTCGACGGGCACGTGCACCTTCCGCCGACCACTGGCGACAACATCGATGTACTGTGGAGACCTCACGCCCCACGTGTTGAGCAATTCGGCGGTACGTCCACCCGGCCTCCCGCATGCCCTCGCTCAAAGTCCGTCAACTGCACATACGGTTCACGTTCACGCTGTCGCGGCATGCTACCAGTGTTAAAGACTGCGATGGAGCTCCGTATGCCACGGCAAACTGGCTGACACTGACGGCGGCGGTGCACAAATGCTGCGCAGGTAGCGCCATTCGACGGCCAACACCGCGGTTCCTGGTGTGTCCGCTGTGCCGTGCGTGTGATCATTGCTTGTACAGCCCTCTCGCAGTGTCCGGAGCAAGTATGGTGGGTCTGACACACCGATGTCAATGTGTTCTTTTTTCCATTTCCAGGAGTGTATAACGATTGTGCTTTACGCTCCTTAAAATATAATATTACCTCATGAGAACTTTCTTTTAACAGTTTACAGTGGAGCACTGTGTCATACGCTATCCGGTAATGTAGGAGCATCAAACTTTCATCTTGCCCTTCATCTGTGGTTCGCAGGATGTCGTGCAAGAAGAAGGACACCTGAGTTTGGTACGGGCGATCCTTTCTAAATGCGTGCTGCTTTATAAACAAAATGTTTTTCTGTCTCAATGAAATTTATTATACTCATACTAAGGACATGCTCAAGAATCCTGCAGTAAATCGGCGTTAAGGTAATTGGTCTACAATTTTGAGGGTCCGTTATTTTACCATTCTTGCACTCCACTTTTTTCCAGTCACTTCGGTCATTGCGCTGGGGAGAAATTCACGATAAATTTCAAGCTAAGTAAGGCACCAATGCCGAGGAGCGCTACCTGTAAAACAGAAATGGGGTTCCAGCCGGACATGGTGACGTACTTGTTTTGCCTGCGAGTCTATGTAGCGTGCAGACGGAGACATGTCAGTTGTGATTGGTGATCATCAGCGTTACAGCCCACAGGACAGAAGTTCGAGTTTGAGCGAGATACTTCACACTTGTTATTCGGTGACGGTCCACTGAATGACAGTATCAACTGCAATATTAGCAAAGCTTATCAAGTGTTCAAAGGCAATGGCCGCTGCGATTTTAGGGCGGATCCAGTGGCGTAAAGAATTCTGAATAAACGCACAGCACCACCCATGGATGACAGGAACTTCCGTTTAAAATCCTGTTCAGCGAAAGATTTATCTTGTCTCAATTCTTCAATTTTAGTTGTTTAAATAGATCATTTTCTCAAGGGAACGGCAGCGTTAACGTGTGAACTAATGACAGACGAATGGTAATGACTGAACGTTTTTAGCAATACTACCAGTGGAAGGTAGGTAATACATACGATATTTTCAGCTGTGTCATTGTAGTAGCAAAGTAAAATTTCCTGTGGCGGTAGTGCGAACAGCACACAGCAAACGTTTAAGTACTACTGTAGACAAATATTTGCTTGTATGGACCGTTTTAGTTACGAAGGTGTAACTCTGTTCCTCGGAAAGGAGTAGTCAAATAATAAAAGAGATCAGCGTCCTCACGTTGCAGGTCTTCCACTAAGTTGGCAGTACCAGGGACCAAATATCGATCCTTTCGTTGCAACAGAGAATCAGACCACATTTACTTTCAACTTTATTTTCGGGTCTGCTTGCCTTCAGTTCCAGCGTTTCGTTGCTCTCTCAAAAATTTTGCGTTTCTCCCCTAAGTTTCGTTGCTATATTCGTGATTAGATTATTCAAATGAGCATCTGAGAATGAAAAAAAAATACAACGAATAATCAAAAAGTAACTGATAATAAATCGAATTAAGAAAATCTTTGTTGATTTATCGAATCACATTTCTTTGCCTTGTCCTCCTCTTACATCGTTACCATTTTGGTTATAAGTAGACTGTATAGGTTTTTATGTTGGTAACGCCCTTGTGGCGCTCTATATGAAAATCACTGACTGTGCTGTGTGCAGTCTGTGGCTGTTTTGCATTGTTGGAATTTGCTATTGTAGTGATGGGCAGTTGGCAGTGAACAGCGCGTTGCACTGCGCAGTTGGAGGTGAGCCGCCAGCAGTGGTAGATGTGGGGAGAGAGATGGCGGAGTTTTGAGAGCGGATGTTCTGAATGTGTGTCCATCAGAGACAGGAAATTTGTAAGACGATGTCATGAACTGACATATATAATGACTTTTGAACACTATTTAGGTAAATACATTGTTAGTTCCTCATCAAAATCTTTCATTTGATAACTATGCCTATCAGTAGTTAGTGCCTTCAGTAGTTAGAATCTTTTATTTAGCTGGCAGTAGTGGCGCTCGCTGTATTGCAGTAGTTCGAGTAACGAAGATTTTTGTGAGGTAAGTGATTCATGAAAGGTATAGGTTATTGTTAGTCAGGGCCATTCTTTTGTAGGGATTTTTGAAAGTCAGATTGCGTTGCGCTAAAAATATTGTGTGTCAGTTTAGTGTTGATCAGAATAAGTAAAGAGAGAAATGTCTGAGTACGTTCAGTTCTGCTCAGCTGTTTGAAAATCAAATAAAGTAAGGGGTTGACCACCACAGTAATTCAATAACTTTTTCTAAGGGGACGTTTCATGGCATACTGCCACATGGTAATTTTCACTGAATTTCTTGCATCGTATATACCTCCGTGCTTGTCGTATCCTTCTCTTATTTATTTTTTCAAGCGGCAGTCGAACGCCTGTTCCACTTATCTTTTCCAGTGAGAAAATGTGTTACATTTCCCTTCGAATATAAATTTCACCGAGTGATCTACGACGACGTGCTGGGAAGTAATGCCTGCCAATTTCTGAGTGATAATTCGTAAAACTTTTATAAACGTTACTACAGTTTATTGTTTATGTCTTCATATTTGCTGCCCTCTGACCCTAGAGGGACTCGAATTGTAGCGTGTAACATGGTGATGTATTTCGTAACTATGTCGGTGCTTGAGAAACAGTGTGCTGGAATCCAGTTTCGAATACGATGAGTTCGTTCACATGTAGAGCACGCTCTCCTTCAACACGACAATTCCAGATGAAACACGAGCATTGCAACATTTGCAACAAACCGACGCCTTCGTTTCATTTTCATCGATCACCCTCCATACAGTCCCGACTTGGCACCATCAGATTTTCATCTGTCACCAAAACTAAAGGAAAACCGTTGATGAAGAGGTGCAAGCAGAGGCTAGGTTAAGGCTCCGTCAACGAAGCCAGACTCGTATAGTGACAATATCAACAAACTGATCTTTCTTTGGCACAAATAAGTTTGTTGCAATGGTTATTATTTTCAGAGATAAAAATGAAGACATGAAGAATAAAGATGTAGAACATGAATAAGTTTGTTTTACTTAAAAAGCTTGAAACGATTATTCATAATAAATTCAGAGGCATTACTTTTCAGCAGGCCCTCCTATATACAAGAAAAGTTTGGGTACAGTGTCTTACTTTTGTCTTTAAAAATACGAAGACCGTGAAAGATGCTAGGACAGAATTGACAAGATAAAGGAAGTGAAGCTTTCGTACTTTCCCAAATAAAGTTCCCCTCTATTTTACTTAATCAAGAATTAAAAATAAATGTCGACAATCCTATTAAAACAGGTATTATAATGGCCTGTGAAATAATGTTCGCACATAATTTTCTAACATTTACCTTAACAACATACGCAACCAACGAACATCTACATACTTGATGAAGAGCTAAATAAACAGATAAAATAATATTTACAAGTACAAATCAAGCACGTAATTAGTTGTTCATAATTGTGGGAGCAACAATCAGGGTGTGATATGAATATACAGTATTGTGCGAAACCTAAGGATGTCAGAAGCTTTCGCATGATGTGTCACTGCCAAGAAAGGTATTTCGATTAAACTCGGACCATACATAGAAAGAACTAGTACAGTGTACTACAGAAGGTAAACGAAAGAAACACGCATTAAGATGAAGTGAAATGGCACTTACATTGAAAGACAAAAATTGCAATTCCCGCACCCGGGTTCCCGGATTCGATTCCCGACGGGGTCAGGGATTTTCTCTGCCTCGTGATGACTGGGTGTTGTGTGATGTCCTTAGGTTAGTTAGGTTTAAGTAGTTCTAAGTTCTAGGGGACTGATGACCATACATGTTAAGTCCCATAGTGCTCAGAGCCCTTTGAACCATTTGAGCCAATAATTGCAAGATCGTGTTCGACAGTGTTATTAGGTGTATTACCTGTTCTCACCTTTCACAATGATGCACCCAGAGACTGAGTCTTCTCTTATCCGAGAAGAGTACGCGGTACCCCCCCCCCCCCTCCCCCCTGCTTGATCCAGTCCGTATGGTCTTGGCATCACCACGAACGATGCCGCCGAGTACCAATACGACACAGCGTAATGGTCGTCGGGCAGAGAGACCACCTACATGCAGTCGCCGTGCCTCTGTGGAGCGTGAGACTGTGTGCCTTGCAGTCGTGTCACATGTGGTCGCAACTGCACTCGCTGTTTGAAGAGGATCCCTTGTGTCCTGACACATAGTGTAACGGTCATCTGCTGCTATAGTTGACCGTTGCTGAGACCTCCCTCTCCTTCGAGCAGCAGTCGCCGTGGTTGGTAACCCCCACCACGCACCTGAAACAATGCTGTGAGCAATAACAAACTCCTCGCGCGTCACACTTCGTCCTTCTTCCAGTTTCCCTATGATTCTTCCAAGTGTGAAGTCATCTAAATACTGTGTCCGACTCAAGTCATAGGGAAGAACGACACCACGTTATACTGTAACTCCTCGCTGACTTACACACAGTGTTTTCTCTCATTCTTTCAACTATCTCGCGCATGTTTAGGGATTGATGGCATTTTTGGGGTAGAGATGAATTTGCTTCAGTGTCTCAATAAATCTGTATATATCTGGGCTGTAGAAGTAGAAGTGACTCTTATACTGGTTGTGGAAGCTTTTGCAAGCACTGGTGGTTCTCTGTCTACGGTATCCTAGTAATACCCACATGAATGGAGGAAACAGTGGTTTTCGCCCGTATAAGTAGCGACTAATTAGTCACAGAATATTTGTAGTTTTATATAAACTCGTATCACTCACATTAAGTCCTCAACAAAACAGTCACCAACCATTTCAGGATCCACCATTGGCAAAGTAAACACACAGGGTGATCAGAAACAATCTGAAAAGCTTGTTAGGGCGTTGCAAGTTATGTTGCGATGAAAATAATCTTTTAAGAAAAAAATTCTATACGTTCTATCGTTTCCGAGTTATTTAACATTGAAGTTAGCCAGTCAGGCGACCCGCCAGTGATGTTACCTCCAAACGTGTTCTTCGTTCGGTTTCCTAAAACCGAACAAGAGAGCGATACCAAAAATTTTACATGGATGGTTTAAATGATCGAACCAGAAGCAGAGGCTGAGCAGTCTCTTACGCTATCGCCAACTCTATGAGAACAACTGATGCTATGAGACCGGCCGAGGTGGCCGAGCGGTTCTAGCCGCTTCAGTCCACAACCGCACGACTGCTACGGTCGCCGGTTCGAATCCTGCGTCGGGCATGGATGTGTGTGATGTCCTTAGGTTAGTTAGGTTTAATTAGTTCTAAGTTCTAGGGGACTGATGACCTCAGATGTTAAGTCCCATAGTGCTCAGAGCCATTTGAACCATTTGATGCTATGAGACCAGTGGACCGCCTAAACTTAGGCCCGGAACGGACTTACTCTCAAACTTCATTTGCAGTTAAATCGGAATCTGTGCAACATATAGAATTTTCACAGTTATTTCTCAGCACAGCCTACCCTGCAACACCTTTAGAAGCTTTTCAGACTGTTTTCGCCCACCCTGTACAAGACGGAAACTACCCGATTTCATTTCTGAAATATCAGTCATACGCAAGTCCCAACATTTGTGTCTTTCGCCACCAGCTCTACATTAGATGAAAATTACAACCTTAGATTTTTATATCACATGCTTCGCTTCCAGCTTTCACAATGCTCTCTTCAAAGACACAAAACATTGTTGACAGAGAGAATTTAACAAGTAGATTATCACATTTATCAGCAAGCATTGAAAATAAATGTGTATAAGATGAAGTTCTCTTATCTTTTAAAAGGAAGACTAAACCACTGGAATGTAATGCATTGAGAAGCCCACGGATCGCAAAGAGCTGATAAAAAAGTACTTGGAAGTTTCATTGACATATGTTGTGACATACTGTGATACCCCTTTTTCTAAATCAATTGGACCGTCGACCGCTCCACAGGCAACGTTGTAAGAAACTTATGGAAAAACAATGTGTGAAACAAGTGATTCTTGTTTCTTTTGCAAGGGATCTTGTCTCGGAGACTTTCCTTCTGTATTGCCTCCAACGTAAACGCGTGCTTTGAGAAGAGATGCGGTGTTTTTTTCATGTTTCTCTCTTTTCTGACCATATATTCGTTCAACTTTAAAATGTTATTTTCTAGGAAAAGTCAATATATTTACCTATTCCTAATCCGCATTATTCAATTTCAGGATTAAAGAGACGAGACAACGCGCAAGTCTTGATAGGATGACGCAATTGATCGGCCGCCATAATAGCAGCCAGTATCCGAATTTGCGTGATCAGTCATAGAACCTGCCTTTATTATCTTTTCATGATTTACGAAATGCGATTTCAATATGATGAACGCATTTTTATGCACATAAGCATTGCCGATACGAACCTTTACGACAGATGCACAGTCTATCCTATTAATGACTGGGCACGAAAACCTACGCAGATCATTTCATCTTCTTTAAAAGAACGACTCGTGTTCATTATAATAAATTCCTGCTCTTATCAATCGCATTAGCAAACATTTTTAATGATTAACTGTGGACTTCGAGTAAGAATTCTGTTATAACACTAACTAAAAATTTGAGGTTTTCAGCTTCCCAGAATATTAAAACGTTCCTGTCAGCATCATCATGTAATAACAACCACCCAATTTGTAAATTTCACCATGAATATGTTCAGAGATACATGAACGTTCTGAATATTTGTAAGGAATCTCGGTACAACTTTTTGTCTAGCTTGGCAAATGGGTTTGCGAAAACTGTCAACATCTTTAATAGCTATTTCCTCCATGTGTTGTCCTTTTGTTGATTATTTACAGGTTTTGATGGTCTTCACATATACCTTCTGTAGTTATTTATCAGAGCTATTTCTGCAAGGTTGTGATCATCTTGACCCTCGAGCACATCGGTGTTTTCAGTGGAGGCAGCTTTAATAAAACTTCTGAAATTCTGAATATTGGGCGTGCATCGCGCTTCATGACCTTTTAACAATTGCTGGAATGGAACTTTCTAAACTAGTATTTTCTTTGCAGTTAAACTCATAGTAACGGCAACTGGGACGACATGTTCGCTATGAAGGACTCGGGGCTAATATCTGCTGGTGCCTTAGTCCGAGGGGCATGAGTCCTGCTACCTATTAAGTCTACCAGCATACGGGAGCCTTCGGTCCCGCGCCTCACCCCAATCGTCCGATTTATTTAGAGTAAGCAGGAGCAAAAGCAATCACAGTCAGCTTGGAAAGAATGTCCACTTCCAGTAGGCTGGGGTTGCGTGTCAAGCTCACGGTTTTTGGCGGCGCGCCGTCATGCTGTCGTCAGGATTTCTGGCCACAGCTTTTAAAGTCGTAAACAGTACGGGTATCCATAATGAACGTTTCAGTTTCAAAACGTCGTAGAAAGAGAACCATTGCTCAGAATATCGTCAAATTTGAACAGCAGGGGGAAACCTCATGGAACAAAAATAAATAAATAAAATAAAATAAAATAAAAATAAAGCCGCGCCGTCTCAGGCAGCCTTGTCACGGTCCGCGCGGCTCCCTCCGTCGGGGGTTCGAGTCCTCCCTCGGGCATGGCTGTGTGTGTTGACCTTTGCGTAAGTTGGTTTAAGTTAGATTAAGTAGTGTGCAAGGTTAGGGACCTATGACCTCAGCAGTTTGGTCCCGTTAGACTTACCCAAAAAAATAAATAAATAAAAATAAAATTTTACCAGTACATGGCACTGTAAGTGTCTAAATGTAAATGAGGTCGGTTACAAATGACAGATGAATCGCAATACGACGGTTAAAGGTTGAGTTGCATATTACATCGTACGCATTGTTCAATGTGCATGCCTGCGCAGTCAGCAGTTGTGGAAGTGTTGATTAGAGAAGCCCATCCACCACGGGAAGCTCGTACCACGTCGAAGGGGAAAGATCGGTTTTCAATTGTCCTGAGGCTAAAAACAGAATAAAAAGCAAAATGATAACTGTTTCTTATAGTCCTGGTGTCAAAAACCGCATAAAAAGCAAAAATACATCGATTTTTCATTTTCGAAGGACCAAAACCGGCTTAAAACGCAAAATGACACCGGTTTCGAACTGTCAAGAGATTGGCGCATATGTTAAACACGTTATTCACCATTTTCTGGCACAAATTGAAATCGAGGCATAGCACGTTCCACAACAGACCGGGGCATCTCGGCGATCAGATGCAGAATGCGTTGCACAAACCATTTCAGCTACGTTCCTGATTGGAGCACTGAACGCAACGTCTTTCAGATAACCCAACAGACAAAAGTCACACGGATTATGATCTGGTGACCTGGACGGCCAGGCTATAAGGGAATTCTAGCATTTCCGAAATACGTCTGCAGCAGCCGCTTCATTGGCTGTGCAATGTGGGGATGTATACATTAAGGTTAAAAATGGTTCAAATGGCTCTGAGCACTATGGGACTTAACACCTGAGGTCCTCAGTCCCCTAGAACTTAGAACTACTGAAACCTCCATCTTGTATAAAAGTGATCCAACCTACACATCCACACTGCTGAATAGTTGGAATGGCGTTGGTTGGTAAAAGATTCTTAGTGTTTAGCAGTGACAGCACACGTAACAGAACTCGCAGTACTCATTTGCACGAAAAGATAGGACACTACAATAAGCGATACCGTCGACCCGCACCATGCCTTTGTAGAATGACGTGGTACGGACTGATGTGGGGGCGGATTTTCCGTTGCGCATATTCTCGCAGATGCGTAATTACATGTCCTTAGAGATGGAAATAAGCTGTGTCTGTTCTCAGAATGATCCGTGAAAATTCATTGTCCACTTCCATGCGAGCAAGAAATTCCGAGCAAAAGTTTGTTTTGCTGGTAGGTCAGCAGAATGCACCTCCTGCACATAGATAATTTTGCATGGATAGAAATGCGGGATGTTTTATAGGGTTTTGTTCACCGTGCTCGCAGGCATGTCAAACGTTCGGGCAATTCCCAGTCCGCTGTATGTTTACACGCCACCGCAAGACCCCTCCTGCAGTGCTGTGATCACAGCTTTAACATATTTCGGATCAACTACTTTCCTCCCTGTGCCACACTGCACTTCAAAAGCACCTGTCTTTTAGAATTTTGTGGACATTTCTGCAGACCCTTGGCTGACATCGGACCAATGCCTTTTTTCACATGCTCGAGTGTCTGGAAATCCTGCAGGGATATTGGCGCACAATCACCATTCTTGTAAAAGGGCTTAAACAGCAGCGTGCGATCGTTCATGGCCGGCCGAAGTGGCCGAGCGGTTCTAAGCGCTTCAGTCTGGAACCGCGCGACCGCTACGGTCGCAGGTTCGAATCCTGCCTCGGGCATGGATGTGTGTGATTTCCTTATGTTAGCTAGGTTTAAGTAGTTCTAAGTTCTAGGGGACTGATGACCTCAGATGTTAAGTCCCATAGTGCTCAGAGCCATTTGAACCATTTTGAACCTTCATGTAGACATTCATGTTGGGCATCATGGATACAAAATGAGGAACATCCGTACCCCGCGCGTCTGTCGGTGTGCTTATCCTTACGCGTAATCGCCATCTACTGGTAAAATTTTCGTTAATTTTTTTCCATGACATTTCACCTGCTTCAGTAATGTGCTATTCAAATTTGACCTCATTCTGAGTAGTGCTACAGGAACTATAGTTATGAACAACCTGTATATTAAGTTAAAGTCATGGCCAACCTCGAACTTAAGAATAAATTCAAAATAATTAATATGTGGTTGAAATGGCTTTGAGCACTAGGGGACTTAATATCTTAGGCCATCAGTTCCATAGAACTTAGAACTACTTAAACCTAACTAACCTAAGGACATCACACAATCCATTCCCGAGAAAGGATTCGAACCTGCGACCGTAGCGGTCGCGCGGTTTCAGACTGAAGCCCCTGGAACCGCTCGGCCATAACGGCCGGCTAGTTAACATAAATGAGACGCAGTGAGCCAACCCATGAGAAAGCATTCCCTTGGCTGGGGCAAGGCAAGGGACGGACGTGTAATACAAAATAGAACTTGAGCAGTAGTGGGGTAGTGGGACATGGTCAACGTGAGAAAGAGCGCATTCATTGTGTCAGTATTACTTAACGAGTGTAAAGGTCTAAAGATGACAAGACGGTGTATCAGATACTGCAACCATCTGAAAGGTATATATGTAATCCCTCAACGCAGTACCCAGTCAACTTTCTGAAGCCAACTAGGTTTGCAATGACTACTTGTGTGAGTGGAGGTCAAATTAAGATGAAAGAGGAAACAAGTATGAAGGTAGAACGGTTTAACGGGACGACTGTTTTATACTGCGTCAGAACTGCTTTCCTTTTGTAAGCTTTCTAATAGTAAATTGTTATCACAGTTCGAGTAATTT
Source organism: Schistocerca gregaria (assembly GCF_023897955.1). Taxonomy (NCBI): domain Eukaryota; kingdom Metazoa; phylum Arthropoda; class Insecta; order Orthoptera; family Acrididae; genus Schistocerca; species Schistocerca gregaria. Next base: position 472,187,287 of record NC_064921.1, read on the forward strand.
GCGGCAACTGAATTAGTTGTAGAATTTTCACCTGTTGGTCGTATTCGTTTCTAATGCTGATCGTGTACTCTAACCAACATGACTACAGGTAAAGTCATTATTATCAGTATCTAGTGTTACTGACTGGGAAGCTATTGAATAACAACCGTTCAAGGTTCATGAAACTTCTGACTTTATCATCAAATACCAGTCACTATGATTCCTAACCCTTATATGCACACTGCTGATATCACAGCTGTATCATTCATGCACATAACTCCATTGAAACAGTAAAGATAAATTCTGTGGTGCAGGCCCGTGATCGAACTCTTGGCCTGACCGTCGGTAATTACACCTTTCGTCAATGCAGCTCTATGAGGGTGGGAAGATGGGGTTCGCATAGCCGCGCTGCTTTTTATCCCCCCCGGGGGGAAAGATCTCCATTACTCATTTGATAGCAGGACGAAAGGACTTGGGGGCTTTCTCGAGGGAGTGCAATGAGGGAAAGTCCCCGCCTCTACCCTGCATTGAACCGGAGACTAGAGCCAGAGTCTAGTGCTCTACCGGCTAGACCATGATGATCATACAAGTTAGTCATTCACGAGCGATAATTCTTATAGTTAAATACAGTGATCAGCGTAAGAGATATTCTGCGTAATTTACTCGTAGTAGCACTTCATCTCTTCCCCTTTAACTAACTGTGTTAAATCCAGTGAAATATCTTCAATGGAGTCAAGTTTCTCATCTCCATAGTCAACGCAAAAGTAGTCTCTAAGCTTAGTTTCACTGGTCAAACCCTTTAATGGACACATCGTCAAGAACCTTTGTTAAATAAAACCTTTCGTATAAAGTAGTTTTACAGCCGTCTAAAAGTAAATACAGGCAACCAAACAAAGTTCTTGCTACTAACACCACTAGAATGTGGTCTGTACTTCTGAGTAACGTCTGCTGTGTCGCTAGGTTGCAAACGACGTGAGTTTTACGAATTTTCCGATAGTAAAAGCGCTCATTCGGAAGGACCGGGGTGGAATTCAAACTGTTAGAACTAAACACCAAGATTTAACAAGGCACTGAGAGATTTTATGGGAAAAGAGACGAATTGGGGAAACCAAAAAGCATGGAAACATTCAGAGGAAGGAAGCACTGTTGAATTTCGTTGCAACTGCAGCTTTAAAGGGAATGCCGCTCTCCAAGGACTTAGAAAGGACGAAGCCCGGCTCATTGCTAGAGAGCAGCCAGCGACGAAACAGTACACGCTTCGAGGATGACGAGATCCAACAATTGCTTATTCGTTGCGTTTGCTGAGAGTAATAAATTGGCACAGCAGAGATATTGGGCAGTAAACTACAGTTACTATGATAGTACCATGAGCGATAGGTAGGCCACGTCAGCTATTAACTAGAACAGCCTATAGTCGCTACGTCGGATAGGCCTGAAACTGTAACGTGGGAAACTCGTAAAAGTTTGAGCGCTGTCACATTACGCCCATACAAGCCCAGAAAGACCACACTCGGTATCCCAGTATCGATCAATGTGATACCGGAAAGGTTCCGTAAAAATGGCCAGGGTCTATTCTCTGCCACTCATCGCCCTCCGTTTCTAATGACCTTGTCATCGAACAGACTTAAAACAAACCTTCCTTCTTTTCTTGAGTTTTCTACTGACTAGTTCACCACTAAGTAAAGAGGCCTCAAGTACTGTTCGAGCGTTATACTCACCAGCTAGTGGATCGAAGTGTTTTAAAGATAGCCGGCCGCGGTGGTCTCGCGGTTCTAGGCGCGCAGTCCGGAACCGTGCGACTGCTACGGTCGTAGGTTCGAATCCTGCCTCGGGCATGGATGTGTGTGATGTCCTTAGGTTAGTTAGGTTTAAGTAGTTCTACGTTCTAGGGGACTAATGACCACAGCAGTTGAGTCCCAAAGTGCTCAGAGCCATTTGAACCATTTTTGTTTTTTGTTTTAAAAGATATGTTGCTTATCTTGGACTGACTTTTAAGAGACAAAATCTCATTTTTTCTGCTACCCTCGAAAAGAGTTGAAACATGTTTTCGCTGAAAATATAGTGTAGTTTAAATGTCTGGAATTATTTTTTTTCACGAAGTAAGGTGAACTTATAACTCACAGTAAATCTTTATTTACTTCCAAAGTACGCCCCTGAATCCACTGGTTTGCTATTTACTCCGTACGCCTGACAAGGGCGATTATTTTTTAGATATTTCTTCCCTCTCTCTTAATAGAATATTCACAACTGTTGTGCAGATTATTTATTTATCATTAACATTTGGATACAGTTGTTTTAAAGTTTCTTTTCCTCTAAAAGATAAGCACATTCAGATTTCTGGACAACAGTCCCATCCTCAAATGTATCTGAAAAATTACAGCTAAATTTGAGGTGTAAACATGTTATGAAACTCTAGGAAAACTAATAAAATTTGCAGTGACATTATAAACAGTATACCACAATACGTCCAGAACAGTCATTCAAGTCAACTAAAAGGGAGTAATATAGCGATTATCTGGTACAAGGTATGTAAGTACAAAACTCACCTCGTATATTCTATGGCCATCCGGAAAAACCATACATCTAGAGATGTTATCAAACACAAATACTTTTCCTTTATTGTTCGATTTCTTTTCATTACAACAGTTTCTACAAAATGTACTATGACCCCTTATTTCCCCGTTTCCTTTTCTCTGTTAACACAATCTGGATAATCTATTAAGGTCGGAAGTTTATAATTATTAACATCGAGCTGATTACAGCTCTCCTCAGTTTACTTTAACTTTTAAGTACATAAACATTTTCACTGTTTAGTGGATTGAAAACTTTTCTAAGATTTAAGGAATTGGAAAATTCCTTAAATTATTGATTCCTTAAATTATTGAATACTGAAATTATTGATTCCTTACATTATTGATTTTAGGATCCATCTACTTATTGTCTTTTCTGATCTCATGTCAGTACTTCAAATGGTTCAAATGGCTCTGAGCACTATGGGACTCAACTGCTATGGTCATTAGTCCCCTAGAACTTAGAACTACTTAAACCTAACTAACCTAAGGACATCACACACATCCATGCCCGAGGCAGGATTCGAACCTGCGACCGTAGCAGTCGCACGGTTCCGGACTGCGCGCCTAGAACCGCGAGACCACCGCGGCCGGCTGTCAGTACTTGTGTATTGGTGTGGTGGTAGCACGGCCAGAGGCACACGTGATATGAGCAGATGGTTCCCAGTGGCCCCAGATCAAACAGCTGGTGCGACATGTGGGCGGATTTCGTCCGTGGGTGATTTTCGGCCGAATCTGATCCTGTGTGAGCCTTGCAGTGTGTGATTTTGCGTTGCCGTCCAAGAGCACAACACCTCCACGAAAGAGGCCTGCTCTCTTTGGTCGAATGGTGGAACTGTGTTGCTGAGGGTGTCGCAGTAGCGTGCCACATTGATGGCCTCCTGCTGGAGGGGATCAAGGAGAATCATATCTTTCGCGTCCCAGAACGCGGTAACCATAACCTTTCCAGAGGAGGGTGATACTTCGATTTTTTTCCTTGTATTCTGGTATAAAGTGGTGCATCCACGTCTCATCACCTGTGATGCTGTGAACAGAAACTCATTTCCCTCTCGCGCGCGCCACATCAAGTGGTCGAGGCTGATTCCCATTCTTGCTCTCTTATGATACGGGGTCAGGCTTCTCGATAGCCATCATGCAGACACTTTCCGGTAACCCAACAGATAATGGCACGTGTGATGGGACTGACCATGGCCATTACGCTGTCTCGACAGAAAGTCTGATACCGTTATCCACCCGTCTCCTAGCATCATGACCTGTACTCTATGACGCCCAGTTGACACTCCATCTACCTTCTCTGTAGACGCAACACTTGCACGCCATCTATTGGAGGAGACGTGCCTTCTTCACCATACACTGTAGGCGTCCATGGAAGACGTTTGTTTGGATCGCCTGGTGTACCATCTTGTCTTTGAAAAACAGTGACGGACCTTATTTTCTAAGCGTCCCTCGTAGCTGAATTCTTTCAGTTTTACGGATACTGGCTGTACTTGTAAGGTTGACAGTGAGTTTACTCGCCCTCATTGAGCCAATGCACGCCTGTTAGGCAGGCCTAAACAGTTGCAGACGTGTCAGAGTTCATCCGCCAGCAAGAGTAATGCTTCTTCGTATCTGCTCGGCGGCTACCGAGAAGAAGGAACGTGGCATGTCGCCGGCAGCCTTTTTGTAAGCGGGCGCATTATTTCCTTTGCTGTGTTGCGGCGTCGTAGATAGCGACGTGGTTTTCTTCTGCGGCCCATTTAAAGATAAAAGCGAGCGCGGCGGCACCAGGAAACGTGAGTGGGCAGCGCCGCCTGTATCTGGGCGGGGCTCCTTGTGTTCATTTCCGGAGTCGCTATCTGCCGCGATTAATATCCCGCCTCCAACCGCCCCGCCGCCCCCACCGCCCAAGCTACTTCTTGGGAGCCGCCTCGCCTCCTAGCCGCCCCGCCCCCGACACAGAAAAAACCACGCCGCAGACGGAGACGGCCAGCCGCCTCATCTCTGAGTCAGCACGACTGGAAACTTGACTCCGCGCCGCAAACACCTCCCATGTCCAAAAAATCAACTCGTGGTTCATCCAGCTATAGTGACAATGTTCTTGATTACGGTACCGTCATCAATTGAAGAGGGCATTTCATCACAGGGAATACAAGAAGACAAATAAGCGTTCTTTACAGACTGCCTACAAACAAAAAGGAAACAGTCTGAAGGGCGAGATCATTTTATTGACAATGAGGTGACAGGTAGTTCATCTTTGTAGGAGTATATACCAACAAACTCAGACCACAGGAGACACACATGTCACAGTACAAGGTACCCAAACAGTCACATCTGTGTACCGCACTCTGGCGGCAAAGCATGCGAACGATCATAAAGATGACAAATGGCATTCTATGATAGCTTGTCCCAAGCGTCTTGCGCCTTTAGTTGTAGTTCGGCAATGGTCCTTCCAGGCCCTGGAGAATAAGTTGCTGTTTCGTCATGTACTATGCGTATTCCGTTCACGAAAGATCGGGTATCTTGCTGGTCGGATCAGTTGTACACAACCAAGAGCACGTTGAGTCGCATCGGCTGTACGTGGCCATGCATTGTTGTGCTGTAAAATGACATCGCCTTCCTGTCACAGAATTGGCAGTACCATGGGGATAACAACCTGTTCAATGTAGATTCATTGTCCACTCACAGGAGTGGAGTGGGCTGTTCGAGATCCGGCCTATTTAAGAGTCGCGGTTCTGTTTAACTAGTTACCAGATAAGCTGATAGTGGGGCCAATGAAGAATGTCAGTCTCAATTGGGAATAAATCGGAGGGGTTTACTAATTCTGGCATACGCCTTACAACCAGGGGAATCATCTCGAAAACCTTGGACGGAATTAAATGACTGAAACTATATTAAATTATCTCTGGGGCACCGTCCTTTGTTGCTCTGTTGAGGACGTTGTCCCAGCCAAAATGTGTATGCTGTGTGTATGTGTTTTAACGGACGACTGTAGTTTTGGTGCAATTTAGTGGGCACCGCTTGCTTTATCCTGCAAAAACACCAAATGTGAACTGCGAGTTGTAACTGATGGCTCCCCCACACCATGGAGTCTGGCTTGGGACCTGTGCGGTGTGGAGGGATGCACTCTGGAATAGGCGACTCAACAGGCCTACATACACGTGTACCTCCACAACCCGCAAAGAGAAAGCACCTATTCTCATTACTGTAGACAACAGAGAGCCATACCACTCTTGGTCGACTCTTTCACGAGACCAGAGTAGCCGTGCTGAATGGTGTCGTGGTCTACATCTACATTCTACATTTATACTCCGCAAGCCACCCAACGGTGTGTGGTGGAGGACACTTTACGTGCCACTGTCATTAGCTCCCTTTTCTGTTCCAGTCGCGTATGGTTCGTGGGATGAACGATAGTCTGAAAGCCTCCGTGCGCGCTCGAATCTCTCTAATTTTACATTCGTGATCTCCTCGGCAGGTATAAGTAAGGGGGAAGCAATATATTCGATACCTCATCCAGAAACGCACTCTCTCGAAACCTGGGGAGCAAGCTACACCGCGATGCATAGCGCCTCTCTTGCATAGTCTGTCACTTGAGTTTGCTAAACATCTCCGTAACGCTATCACGGTTACCAAATAACCCTGTGACGAAACGCGCCGCTCTCCTTTGTATCTTCCCTATCTCCTCCGTCAACCCGATCTGGTACGGATTCCACACTGATGAGCAAAACTCAAGTATAGGTCGAACGAGTGTGGTGTTGTGGTAGCCCGGCCAGAGGACATGTAATGTTAATACTGCTGCAAGCAGATGGTTTCCAGTGGCCTTTGATCACACAGCAGGTGCAACGTGTGGCCTGGGCGATGTTCGGTCGGTCATCGCTACTCGCATAATCCATTGATCCTGACATGCGTCTGTACTACGCAGGCACCCAGAACCTGTTCTGCGTGTGTGAGTATTATGCATAGACAACTGCTGAAAGAAGCAACACGCCACCGACGCAGCTACAGCAGCTCGTCGACACGTCCATCCAGCTTCCCACCGGCTCACGATGTGACGCCGTTCAGATGGCTGAAATTGTCCAAGGGAATAAATACTCGTTGATGAAGCATGGCTGTACCCTGGAATGAATGTTGCAAACGCTGTTCCCTCTAAACATAGCTCAGTAAATGCCGCAGAGTGAAAACAGAGGGTGCACAGAGTAGCCTCCTGAGCGCCGTCTGATTGTCGATGATCATGATATACTGATCATTAACACTACATCACTTCAGTATGCACATATGTTACCTAGTACCAATGAGCACAGTCTTCGAGTCTGTTGCATTCTTTTTGGCGGTATATTTTCTTTATCGCTACTGTATTAAAATTCATATCAGATATTCAGCTTGTAAGGGCCTCGAAATCCTCTTTCGACAAATATTTGAAAACTGTTCGTCAGTGTGGGATCCGTACCAGATCCACATTTACATGATTGCTCTGCAATTCATAATTAAGTACCTGGCAGAGGATTCATCGAACCACCTTGAAGCTATTTCTCTATCGATCCACCCTCTAAAGGAGTGCGGTAAAAAAGAGCGCTTAAGTCTTTCTGTGCAAGTTCTGATTTCTCTTATTTTATTATGATGATAGTTTCTTCCTACGTAGGTGGACGCCAACAAAATATTATCACATTCTGAGGAGAAATTTGGTGTTTGAATTATCACGAGAATATCCTGTCGCAGCGAAAAATGCCTTTGTTTTATTGATTGCCACCTCCATTCACATATCATGTCCGTGGCACTCTCCCCCTATTTCGCGATAATGCAAAACGAGCTGCTCATCTTGGAACTTTTTCGATGTTCTCAGCGAGTCCTATCTAGTGTGCATCCCACACTACACAGCAATACTCCAGCAAGGGGCGGACAACGGTAGTGTAAGCAGTCTATGAAATGGACCTGTTGCACTTCGCAAGTGTTCTGCCAATAAATCGCCAAATTTGGTTTCCCCACAACATTATCTACGTGGTCGTTCCAATTTAAGTTATTCGTGATTGTAAACCCTACGTAGTTAACCCGGTTTACACTCTTTAGATTTGTGTGATTTATCGTGCAACCGAAATTTAGCGGATTTATTGTAGTACTCATGTTGATGACTTTAAACTTCTCAATTTTTAGCTTCAATTGCCACTTTTCGCACCATAAAGATATCTTGTCTAAATCATTTTGCGATTGGTTTCAAAAAATGGCTCTGAGCACTATGGAACTTAACATCTGAGGTCATCAGTCCCTTAGAACTTAGAATTACTTAAACCTAGTTAACCTAAGGACATCACACACATCCATGCCCGAGACAGGATTCGAACCTGCGATCATAGCAGTCACGCGGCTCCGGACTGAAGCGCCTAGAACTTCTCGGTCACATTGGCCGGAGCGATTGGTTTGATCATCTGATAACTTCACAAGACGTTAAATGACATCGTCTGCAAACAATCTAAAAGGCTACTCAGACGCCTATATCGTTTATATAGATCAAGAACAGAAGAGGGTCCCTAACACTTCCTTGGGGAACGCCAGATATTACTTGAACTGGGACCTTTCTGACAGGAACTCATGAATCCAGTCGCACAAGTGCGGCGAGACGCCATAAACACGAAATATGAATAGATGTTGTTTGCGATTAACAGTGTCAATACTCTTCTGGAAATCTAAAAATTTGGGATCAACCTTACATCACCTGTCGGTAGTACTCAGTGCTGTTTGACAATGAACAGCTAGATGAGTTTCACAAGAATGATATTTTCTGAATCCTTGCTGACTATATGCCAATAAATCTTTTTCTCCGAAGTAATTTATAATGTTCGAACATAGTCACCATCATCATCTTCATCCAGTTCTATCACTTAATGATGTGGCCTCCTTTAGTCGGAGTATAACAAAGCATTCCAGTAAGATCCATTTCTTCCGATTCTGAGATTCCCGTTGCCAATTGAGTCCACTGTCTTCCTTATATCTCTGTCCCATCAGTCTGGTGGTCTTCCTCCATGCTCCAAAATCGTCCTGCATATCGACACTAATGATGTGGGTCTTTAGTTCAGCGTGTTGCTCCGATTTCCTTTCTACTGTATTGGTGTAACTTATGCATCTTTCCGTTCTTTAGTTACGCATCTTTCGACGAGGGAGCGGCTCTATTTGATTGCCAAGTACGGAGCTATTGTATAAGGATACTCTAAAAGGAAACGGTCTGGTGTATAATCTGGACCGGAGACCTTGCCTTTATTAAGTGATTTAAGCTGTTTCGGTACACAGAGAGTATCTGCTTCTAATTTACTCATGTTGGCAGTGGTTCTATATTCGAATTCTGGAATATTTACTTCATCTTCTTTGGTGAAGGACTTTCAGAAAACTTTGTTTAGTAGCTCTGCTTAAGTGGCACTGTCATCAATGACGTCACCATTGTTATCTTACAGTTAAGGTATTAATTGCGTCTTGCCGCTGGTGTCCTTTGCATATGACCATAATCCCTATACGTTTTCTGCCAGACAGAGTTTCGTTGTAGGGACTATTAAAGGCATCTCGCACAGAATTTCGAACTAAATTTCGAGCTTGAGTAAAACTTCGCTAATCTTCGGGATTTTGATTTCTTTCGAATTTAGCATGCTTTTTTTCGTTGATTCTGAAACAGTATGTACCATGGTGGATCAGTACCATCTCTTTTTAATTTAATTTTTATATTTCCTCAACTGCCGTCGACGCTGTTTCTTTAAATTCGAACTGCATCTTTTCTGGGGTTACACAACCAGACCGGAAGGAGTGGAGACTGTCTCTTAGATAGACATCATGCGAATTTTTTCTGCTTCTTTTAAATAGATGTGCTCGCGTTTATTTCTTATGGATTTGGATGTTACGGTATTCAGCCTCACTAGAGTAACCTTGTGATAACTAAGCCCTGTCTCCGTCATGGTGCTTCGAATTTGTTCAGGCTTATTTGTTGCTATTAGATCAAGTATGTTTTCGCAACCATTTGCAATCAGAGTGGGCTGTTGGTCTAATCGCTCAAAACAATTTCTGAGAAAGCGTTCAGTACAATTTCGGATGACGTTTTATGTCTGCTGCCGACATATCGAGAGTACACTGGTGTCAAAAATTGAAGCATCAAACCACTATTTCCCCGTCCTGTGTCTAATTCACGAATTTATCATACAGACTACCAACAGATGTCCGTATGATCGTGTTCTGCACGGAAGATAGCAGTGTGGTCAACGAATAACCACGCCAACGGTGATGTCAGGGGTAGTGTTTGCCGGGTAGTCCAAATCCACACTCGCTGTTCACACAGTCATAGATGGTTCTCCATGGCACAGAGGAAACGCCTACCAGTCTCTCTGCCGTGGAGTGAGATAGGAATAATGGAAGCAGGACAGTCGCAGACTGAAGTGGCCCAATGGTTTAACGTGAATCGTTCTGTTGTATCTAGGCTGTGACGACAGTCCGTAGAGACTGGAACTGCATCCCAAAGACCAGAGCAGGGTCCTGCTTTGCTCGGAGGACGTCTGGCATTAGAAAGAGAGTAGCGGTTATTGGCTGTAACGGAATGACAGTACCGCCTTAGTTCTGCACGGCAACTGGCATCCGACCTCGCAACAGCTGCTGGACGTGTTCTATTGGGGTAAAAGGTGTACAGAAGTCTTCTGCAGAGTGATCTTTATTGTCGGCGACCTGCTGTATGTATACCTCTGATGCGTCTTCACAGAAGGGAACGTCTAATGTGAAGTCTTCAACATGCCACCTCGGCAGTCGAACAGTGAGTCAATATTCTTTCCACAGATGAGTCCCAATTTGGTTTGGAGAATGATTCTCGACGGATTCGCATCGAAGGGAAGATGGAACAAGATTTTGGGATCCAGAAATTGTGAAAAGACCCCGATATCGAGGAGGATCCCTAATTGTGTGACGAGGGATTATGTTGACCACTTGAACACCTCTTCATGAAATTGTATGGGTGAATCGGCAAGGTTTAACTGGTGTCAGGTATCGTGACGAGATCTTGAGACCTTATTTACTGTGGCTGCGAGGTGTGTAGCGCAGACTTCATACTGATAGACGATAAGGCTCGACCTCATAGAGTAAAGATGGTTGATATTTGATTGGCAACGGAAGAATTTAGACACATGGAGTGGCCTACTCACTCTCCTGATTTGTATCCCACAGAACAAGTCTGGAATTCACTAGAGGCACGGCTTGCATTCGTTAGCATCCATATCAACCACTCTCCAAGACTTGCGAGCAACTCTGCAGCAAGAATGAGCGTTATTGCCTCAGTATGAGACTGATGGCATCATTTACACCTTGCCCCATCGTTGTCAGGCTTGTACTGCTGCCAGAGGTGGTCACAACCCACACTGAGCACGTTAACCAGTTTTCGAAATGTGAGTCTAAATCCGATAAGCCAGAAGAAACGAAGAGCATGTTTGTGTACCGTTATGCACGTTGCAGTTGTTTACTTTATGTATTCTTTATAATGTCTCTGTTTTATTATCACCTGTTTGCACTGTTTTGAGGCAAAATAATCGCAACCCTGCAAAATTACTGTTTGTTGCTTTAGTTTTGGACACAGTGTATAATTGCATGAAAATTGAAATGAGACTCAAGTTTTACTTAGAAATTTAGCAACTGGATCAGCTGAGTCATGGGTTCTGTAAAATAAACTTGTAACAGATAGAATTGATAGAGGAATCAGAGAAGATTCGAAGAAGAGCATTGTGTTCCGTTGCTGGTTCTTTTACTAAGAGCGGAAGTCTCACGGAGATGCTCAGCCAACTCCACCAACAGGAGCTGCGAGGGAGGAGGTCTGCGCTATGGCGTGGTTTACTGTTGTAATTCCGAGAGTGTCCGTTTGTAGGAGAGTCAATCTTCACTGTTTATTCGTGGCATGCTGCAGCGGGATGGCAGGTCTGCAACTGTTCAGTGCTGAGCAACGGACGCATAGCCTATGAGCAGAGAGGGTGGTTGTTGCTCACTGCATACTTTTGGGACCATATTGTATGGATAATTACGGTTAATAGCAGGATGTGTGATTTGAAAATGGGAGTGTGAGCCCGAGAAAGAGAACCACTATAGCAGAATTTTATGTCAATGCAACTGAGACGAACGAAACAAAAAATTATCGAATCTCCTCAGTCAGTCTTTATGTTGCTTTCTCCTACGTACGTCTTGTCAAAAGCCCATGAAGATAAAATCAGAGAAATCCGAGCTCACACGGGAACTTAACAACATTCGTTTTCCTTGCGGACCATTCGTGGCTGGATCAGGAGAGAGGGAACGTTGCAGTAGCTTGCGGAGTATAGATGTAGATTTGATGTGGATGCAGAAGAAGGTCTGGCGGTATCAGCACGTAATCTTTTTAGGAATTATACTATTTTCTGATGGTTGTATTGGAACATTCCTCCCACGAAACAGTACTATGTAATGTCTGTTAACAGAACTATAAAATTCGATGTCGTATGAATATACCTTCATTGATTTTCTAATACTTTCCACCATTTGCATTTTTTGAATTTAAATTTTTGGAGGAGTGCGTCGAGCATGAAACTGTAATGTGTAAAAAAGTACTTTCCGTTGCAAAAAATGTTTTAATTGGATGGTAAACGGTTATAAACTTGAACATATCCATCATCTCCGAGACGAGTGCCGTTCAGTAAGTAACGCAACACATTTTTTTCTGAAAGCAAGTTGATTTTACTCAGAATTCCAGTACCCCGTATTCCTCTCCACTGTTTTGGCTACAAAACACTATTTTTCAACACAATATCAGTTCAAGTCTACAACCTTACGCCACCTTACTGGGAGGACCTGTATGCCCAAGTGGTACCACACAACTGACCGACAACGGAACCAACGTCTTCTGCATCAGTAACGTCCCTATCATCCAAATACAGCTTCCTGCGGAATTTATCCTTCAGTGACTCAAACAAATTGAATTCGGAAGGTTCGAGATCTGAGCTGCAGGGTGGCTGAGGAAGTTTTGTGATCATGCCATGGGTGCGCAGATATGTGTGAGGTTTTACGTTGTCATAGATAAAGTGAAGTTGGTTGGCATTTTTGTTGGAATGAACACGCTGTATTCTGACATTGTAGGAATCAGAGCTGTGTGCTCCCGGCCGGCAAGCGTGAGAGCGGCAAGGTTTGTGCGACCTTGTTGCTATGACAGACAGCTGGCTCAACGACTCACCGTGATTTTGTTCACTGCCAGGTCTCCATAGAGATTCTGAAAGTGCCTATCAATATCTGTATGCTGTTGTTTTCACCAAAAGAAACTCGACGCCTCTCTGCTTGGAAAGCACCTCCGTTGGAGATGTCATTTTGAAGGCTACAAAAGTCTTGACGTCTCTTCATAAAACCATCCTAAAAGTCTTTTACCCGTTTCATTTTCGCCTCACTGAGACTATGCTTTATTTCCAGTTGCTGCACATGTTTGTACACTAAATTTAAGAACCTATCGGTACTCAAAGGCATAAGTTAGCTATCTAAAGTTTTGGCATGATCCTGCCATACTGTTTGCTGCTCATCACTGAATCTTCTCCAAAAATAGTTATTTCCTACAACAAGTTTCGTGGCCCTTGTTTATTTCCCGTAAAGCTGTAAGTATATTGCCTATTACTTCGCCGGAGTGAAAATTTCTCATAAACTTCCCCGATTGTTTCTCAAGAAGTTTTGACTTTTTCTACGGCTTTATTGGTGCCATTTTCATCGCATTTACGTCCTGACTTCGCCACCTTTGCCCGTTAAGGAAAAATTAAGGTAAAATTTCAGTATACAGGGTGCAAAAAAATTGTGGCACGAAGTTTTAACCTCGGATAGCTGATGTCAGTAGAAACCAGAATTACTAATGTTGTGTAGCTCGACAACGCACAATTTTTAAATTCTGGAAACTTGGCACCACGCACGCCAATTGACCGTGAGACTGCCCTGTTGCCGGATACTCTGGACAACTCATGACCGCGAATGCTCTGCCTGCCGAAGATCGCGATGTAGCCAAGCCGGTCCGCACGCTCGGTGGTAGCGCGACAGCCCTTCACTCTGGGGGGCCTGGAGCGAATCCGCCTTGGTCCCGACACATCCGTCGTAGTTTCATGATAAGACATATAGGCAACAAACATGTATAGGGCTGTTAGTTCGCCTGCAGAAAGTCTTTTACAAATTGTGTCGACTCTGAGAAGGGCCTTTTTTTGTAGCTAGGACATCGTTAACTTAAAGCAGGTGCTCGAACAGGCGACCCTCTGACACGGCATAAGCTTGGTAACGCCGAACAGTGTTTTGCCGAACTCTTTCAAAGATTCCTGTTATTGTCCTGATGTGATTGGCGGCATGTTGAATGCAATCCATTAATTCCTCTTCGTTGCTAGGTGGTTCTCGTCCGGGTGGGTGAACTAGAACCTTGAAGAGTCCCCAAAGGAAAAAGACCGGTGGCGTGAGATCTGGTAATAATGCCGTGTGGCTAGGGCCTCCCGTCGGGTAGACCGTTCGCCTGGTGCCTGTCTTTCGATTTGACGCCACTTCGGCGACTTGCGCGTCGATGGGGATGAAATGATGATGATAAGGACAACACAACACCCAGTCCCTGAGAGGAGAAAATCTCCGACCCAGCCGGGAATCGAACTCAGGCCGTTAGGTTTGACATTCTGTCGCGCTGACCACTCAGCGGACGTGAGCTCTGGTGATCGCAGCACCTCTGCCAACTACCCGGGCGTCGAAGGGTTCGTTTAAATATCCGCCCACAGCACGACTGTTATGTGTGGGCGCCCCATCATGCTGCAAACACATGCTTAGCCGTATGTCCGGGGGAACATGTTCCAGCAGGCCGGGTAACTTGCCCCAATAAGTCGAGGAGGTAGACGGGCCGTCCAAATCAGATGGTTACCCACAATGCCTGTCCAACTGATGAGCGAAAATCGTTCCTGGTGTCCGTGGACGTACATGAGGTGAGGATTTCCCCTTGCCCAGTAATGAACGTTTCGGGTGTTGTAAAGGTGAACTCGTTGGTAAACACCCCGTCGGAGGTTCGAGTCCTCCCTCAGGCGTGTGCGTGTCGTCCTTAGCGTGAGTTAGTGTGTAGTTTGTAAGTTTAGGGAATGATGACCTCAGCAGTTTGGTCACATAAGAACTTACCACAAACTCCTAATTGCAGCTGGATGGCTAGCCGAAGTAGTAACAATGGTAATGTTAAACTGTCGCAGCAGTACGCCCGTGCTGAGTGGGACAAATCAATTTCGAGTACTAGCTGCCTAAACAGACATACCGAGAGAGAAGTATTGATTAGCACACTCGGCTTGCATTCGGGAAGCTGACAGATAAAATCTCTGTCCGGCTATACAGAGTTGGCTTTCTTTAAATCGTTACACCCTAATTTTTCTACATTCCATCTCTTTCTGATAAGATTATTTACATGGTGGAGAAAAATTGTGTCACGAAATTTCAACCCTTGACAGCTGAAACCAAAATTACAAATGTTGTGTTAGTCGACAACTCACCATTTTTAAACTACGGAAACTGGACGCCACGCGCTCCGACTGGCCGTGGGATTGCCATGGTGCCGTTCGTCGGTTGACCGGCAGCGCTATGGTTGTCTCCACCTCACGTCAGAGGCATTCACGCATAAGCTTCGCTTCGGAGCACATACACGTCACCTGCGATTTAATCATATAGTAAGCACGGTGGCACAGTTTTCGTTTGAAGAACAACGAGATATGGTTTTTGTTTATGGACTAGCCGACGGTAATGCGCATGATGCTCGACGGTTGTATGAGGAACGGTATCCAGCAAGACGCCACTCACATCCGCAAACGTTTACAGCAATCCACAGGCGACTTGGCGAAACAGTCTCGTTAGCGGGATATCATGGTGATGCTGGAAGACCTCGAACACGACAGGGTGCTGCATTTGAAGAGACTGTTCTCGAGCGCTTCGAGGAAGCACCTACGACAAGTACTTGAACGGTTGGACACGACATGGGCGTCACTCATCGGTTAGTCTGGCATGTTTTGAGGGATGACGGCCAGCATCCGTTTAGTTCCCACCCTGTCCAAGACCTAAATACTGTGGCGGATTATGAACACAGTCTAGGGTTTTGTCGGTGGTTTCTGCAACGTGCGCCACGAGATCCCGACTTCTCTCGGTATGTCTGTTTAGGCAGCTAGTACTCGAAATTGATTTGTCCGACTCAGCACGGGCGTACTGCTGCGACAGTTTAACATTACCATTGTTATTACTTCGGCTAGCCATCCAGCTGCAATTAAGAGTTTGTGGTAAGTTCTTATGTGACCAAACTGCTGAGGTCATCATTCCCTAAGCTTACAAACTACACACTAACTCACGCTAAGGACGACACGCACACTCATGCCTGAGGGAGGACTCGAACCTCCGACGGGGTGAGCCGCGCGGACCGTGACAAGACGCCCTAGACCACGGGGCTACCCCGCGTGGCCACCAGCTGCATAGCTGTGCGTGTAAACTGTCGCTTCCGGGTCGGAGAGGTACGGCGGCTACGGCTCGAATCCGCCAGGCGGTTCAACGACGAGGGTCCGTGTGCCAGCCAACCTGGATGTGGTTTTTGGGCGGTTTCCCAGACCCCACTAGGGGGATACCGACATGGTACCAAAGTCCCGAGTCAATTACATGATGCGGAATCATTTCGATAACTGTCGCTCACTTCAACATAAGAATACTACAAGCATACGGTTGCGATACACATGTCACGTCCGAGGCTAACGGTATGGCAATAGTGAGGGCATCCATCCACACCTTAAATTAAGCAAGCCAAATCCGCACATATCCACGTCGACCCTGCGCCGATGGACGACAAAGGCATAATAAAAAGAAGACATTGTCAAAAGCTACAATGCAGAAAATACTATCAGTTGCAGCTAAAGAACCTCTCTCTCTCTCTCTCTCTCTCTCTCTCTCTCTATATATATATATATATATATATATATATATATATATATATATATATATATATATATATATATACATATATATTATTTACTTGAAAACGATACACAACACCGCAAACTTAAGTTCGTACACAGAATAAATCACTATAATAAATGATTTGTTTCGATTCCGATTTAGACTCAACTACAGTGGCCCTACACATCGTCTCACTAGCTGTTTTAGAGGCGGCTCTTGTCTGATACTGTACGCTGTCCGGCACTAACTGAAGTCCCCGTATACCTGTACAGCTTTGATACTTATCTTCCGTGTCTGGTACGGCGACCGGTGCCCTTTCCATCATCCTATGCCAATGCCATTGGAATGCTGCACGGATGGCCACGAGACCAACACATCGCTCTCCCGGCGTTAAAATTTATGCAAACAATGAAGCTGCTACTTCTCACTCAAGCAGCTCCTCAATTGGTATTGCTACGCTGAGTGCACCTCCCACCCAAGTAAAATCCCTGACAGTACGAGGACCGGGATTGTACTCAGGTTCTCCCCAGAGCAGACACACAAGGTGACCACTTACATAACCAGACGGACGGCCCACGAAACACTTCCAATGTCTGGAGACATTAGCACTCTTATTTGTAATCAGTAGATTCTCATTTGTACGTGGTTGTCCTATTTTTGTACATATCAGCAGGTGTTGACCGTTCTGTAGTTCTATACAGGACCATATGGTATTTTTTCTTCAGGTAGGATTTTTCATTGTCCTTCATTCACCTTGCACTTTACGATGCCAGTGAGGACTTCATTCAGAATTATCCGTGGAGAAAAGGACGAGCGGTCACCGTACGGTAGTTTTTCCGTTAGTGAAACGATAAGACGATGATTCTTATTCTGTTTCTCCAGTTTCCTAGTTTCCTAAAAGAGGTGCTGCGACGTTTTGGGTATAATGGGCGAGTCGGGAGAAAAAGAGCCCCCCGAGGAGATGGAATGTCGGTGCGGCTGATGATGGAGCTATCCAGGTATCCGGAAACCAGTCGCAGCGACCAGCTCGAAAATTCCAGCTTAGCTATTCTAGTGCTCGGTGGTAATAGCCGCTTTGGTTGAACCATCAAAGACAATAAAATAATACTAAAATTTATATTAGAGTAAATGGAACTTGATGGAACCACTAGAGCTATAGAAAATTTAATTACACGGCCGAATATTAAATGTTATGCTGAATTAACCCGAACAAAGGATTCATGAAAACATTCAATACTTTATAAGTTATTATAGAATCAATATTAATAAATCTCTTAGTTATAGCAAAATTAGTAACAGCTGGAGTCAATGCGGTGACAATGCTTGGAATATGTCAGGCGCTATCAGTCTATGTGGCGGTCTCTACAATCATTTAGCCAGCAGATGCGCAAAACCAATAATTAATTTAATGGCCTTCCAGATAACAAACAATCACATAAATACACGCAATACTATGTCAAAATTAGTGAAGATGTAGATAAAGATATTACACTTATTCAACTACTTTTTAGGGCCAAGAGTCTTATTACCAAAACAACTGGTAAACAGTGCACCATATAGGATGCAAGGTGTGTGAAATCTTATGGGACTTAACTGCTAAGGTCATTAGTCCCTAAGCTTACACACTACTTAACCTAAATTATACTAAGGACAAACACACACACCCATGCCCGAGGGAGGACTCAAACCTCCGCCGGGACCAGGATGCAAGGAGGATGGAAAATACTGTAAAAGTGATATTTTACATTCCTATTAAATACTGTAATCAGTCGTATCACAAGCATTATTAATCACAGAAATAAGGTTCAAAATTTATGGCAAAGGCCGCAGACTGGGCAGTATCTTGGGATATTCATGAGTGCAATGGTCGAGACTGAGGGTTTTAGAAGTTTCACTTTATACCGTGGACACTCACAGGCCATTTCGCGAAATGATAGAACGAAGTGACACATATATAAGTCCAGGAGAGTTATCCAGGTGACTGTACGATTGTAGGGCGTGGAGGCTATATTGGCTATAAAGTGACCCGGCATCAGTTTGTACGGGTTCAGATTTCTGGGTGGAACAACAAAACTTGCAACAACGTGTTCAGACTTGTCCTTTTCACTCAGGAGCAGTGCAAAGGCTTTGCAAGAATCTGTCACTACTTTATTTTTAGTATATGGATCAGCTGTGCAGTTTGGAATCTGTCATTAATAGCAGTTGAATGCTAGAGCCTTACTTCACTTTGATGAAGTTCGAGCTAGTTTTAAGAAAAATTCACGTGTGGGAAACCACTTGAGAACTTTAAATGGAAAGCATGGAACTTCAGCGATATCGCTCATACACTGAACATTCATTAACTTCATCAGTGATGAATAAAGTTTCATTATTATTGCCAGATGCATTACAGTGACGTACTGCGTTCTTCCTTATTCGATGCTTCGGCAAATATACACAATACGTTAATGCCACTCAGTGGTCCACTAGATATTGACTGTGATTTATACATGCAGCGTTTAGTATTCAAATACAGTGACGGAAAAAAATCGCATCACCAAGAAGGAGCTTTGCGACAAAAGTGAAAGTAGGTGCGCGTGTTTCAACATCTGAAAGATGGTGTCTAGAACAAGTTTCACTCCGGACACGTAAGACTGGCGCTGGTAGCGCCACTATCAGGATGCTGATCAGGTTGGTCTTAAATACACACTGTAATGGTCGTGAACATTAGTTACCTTTGTGATTGGAGGTCGTGAGTTGATGTCAGTTTAGAATTCCTTTAAGGTGACAAAGAACCCATTGTCAACACTTCACTCGGTTTGTACGAGTACGTGTAATAGGCCTACGAGAAGCTGGAAGGTGCCTCTGCGATTTCTGATAAAAGCTGGTCCTGCCGTAATCCCATTGATGACCGTGCGTGGGTTATAAGTATGCCAGTCGAGGGTCTACAAGCAATCTGTCTGCGTGCTAGATACAGTGGACCTTGTGATATTCGCTATTTTGGTCTTCATTAAAACAGCAAATAGTTAATACTTTCAGCCAGGAGGCAAATACTTGTTTATAAAGAATGATTAATGTATAATAACGCGTCGCATAGCGACGGTGGAATTTCCTACATAATGAAATTCGTCGTCTTTGGGCGGCAATATAAACAGAAGAATACGGATGCTTCACTATTTTGTTCGCTGGAGAACGAATGAAGCCTTGAGTGCTAAAACACTTGTACTGTTCTTCTTAAATAAGACGGACGCAGATTTGTGGCAGTCTGATCTAACTTTTACTAAATGTATAAAAACGTGTTATGTCTAAGTTTGAGTGAAGTGTAAAGAAAAGAAGAACTGTTATAACTTATTGTGACGACGCACGGGTGACTCAAAAGGACAATGGCTATATAAAAGAGCGCTCAGTGGACATGGAACGGACATAGGAACCTACCTTCAACATAGTACTAAGTTTAAGGTACGATATATGTTTTAGTTATAATAAATATTTGTTCTGGAAATACTGAATCATTTAGCAGGGCTCATTCCTATCATCTCCTCAGTATTATTTTCATTTTAATTATGCATTTTGCTAAGATTTCAGACACAATGATCAGCAGTCCAACGTGCGTGTTACATTGACAAAAAGAAAACTGTTTTATCGTATTCTTGCATCAGCTTTAATATTGAATTTCCCTTTTGTGTGATGTTACAGTTGTTTTTGCGCCCTTAAGAACTTTCTGATCCCTTAGGAAATCGTTTTGTCATAAGAAAAACTTCACGACCGGGTATGATCGTATCTACGATCGTGAAGTAATTGTTGTTGTTGTTGTTGTCTTCAGTCCTGAGACTGGTTTGATGCAGCTCTCCATGCTACTCTATCCTGTGCAAGCTTCTTCATCTCCCAGTACCTACTGCAACCTACATCCTTCTGAATCTGCTTAGTGTAGTCATCTGTTGGTCTCCCTCTACGATTTTTACCCTCCACGCTGCCCTCCAATGCTAAATTGGCGATCCCTTGATGCCTGAGAACATGTCCTACCAACCGATTCCTTCTTCTTGTCAAGTTGTCCCACAAACTTCTCTTCTCCCCAATCCTATTCAATACTTCCTCATTAGTTACGTGATCTATCCACCTTATCTTCAGTATTCATCTGTAGCACCACATTTCGAAAGCTTCTATTCTCTTCCTGTCCAAACTAGTTATCGTCCATGTTTCACTTCCATACATGGCTACACTCCAAACAAATATTTTCAGAAACGACTTCCTGATACATAAATCTATATTCGATGTTAACAAATTTCTCTTCTTCAGAAACGCTTTCCTTGCCATTGCCAGTCTACATTTTATATCCTCTCTACTTCGACCATCATCAGTTATTTTACTTCCTAAATAGCAAAACTACTTTACTACTTTAAGTGTCTCATTTCCTAATCTAATTCCCTCAGCATCACCCGATTTAATTTGACTGCATTCCATTATCCTCGTTTTGCTTTTGTTGATGTTCATCTTATATCCTCCTTTCAAGACACTGTCCATTCCGTTCAACTGCTCTTCCAAGTCCTTTGCCGTCTCTGACAGAATTACAATGTCATCGGCGAACCTCAAAGTTTTTACTTCGTCTCCATGAATTTTAATACCTACTCCAAATTTTTCTTTTGTTTCCTTTACTGCTTGCTCAATATACAGATTGAATAACATCGGGGAGTGGCTACAACCCTGTCTCACTCCTTTCCCAACCACTGCTTCCCTTTCATGCCCCTCGACTCTTATGACTGCCATCTGGTTTCTGTACAAATTGTAAATAGCCTTTCGCTCCCTGTATTTTACCCCTGCCACCTTTAGAATTTGAAAAAGAGTATTCCAGTCGACATTGTCAAAAGCTTTCTCTAAGTCTACAAATGCTAGAAACGTAGGTTTGCCTTTTCTTAATCTTTCTTCTAAGATAAGTCGTAAGGTCAGTATTGCCTCACGTGTTCCAACATTTCTACGGAATCCAAACTGATCCTCCCCGAGGTCCGCATCTACCATTTTTTCCATTCGTCTGTAAAGAATTCGCGTTAGTATTTTGCAGCTGTGACTTATTAAACTGATAGTTCGATAATTTTCACATCTGTCAGCACCTGCTTTCTTTGGGATTGGAATTATTATATTCTTCTTGAAGTCTGAGGGTATTTCGCCTGTCTCATACATCTTGCTCACCAGCAGGTAGAGTTTTGTCATGACGGGCTCTCCCAAGGCCGTCAGTAGTTCTAATGGAATGTTGTCTACTCCGGGGGCCTTGTTTCGACTCAGGTCTTTCAGTTCTCTGTCAAACTCTTCACGCAGTATCGTATCTCCCATTTCGTCTTCATCTACATCCTCTTCCATTTCAATAATATTGTCCTCAAGTACATCGCCCTTGTATAAACCTTCTATATACTCCTTCCACCTTTCTGCCTTCCCTTCTTTGCTTAGAACTGGGTTGCCATCTGAGCTCTTGATATTCATACACGTGGTTCTCTTCTCTCCAAAGGTCCCTTTAATTTTCCTGTAGGCAGTATCTATCTTACCCCTACTGAGATAAGCTTCTACATCCTTACATTTGTCCTCTAGCCATGCCTGCTTAGCCATTTTGCACTTCCTGTCGATCTCATTTTTGAGACGTTTGTATTCCTTTTTGCCTGCTTCATTTACTGCATTTTTTATTTTCTGCTTTCCTCAATTAAATTCAATATTTCTTCTGTTACCCAAGGATTTATAGCAGCTCTCGTCTTTTTACCTACTTTATCCTCTGTTGCCTTCACTACTTCATCCCTCAGAGCTACCCATTCTTCTTCTACTGTATTTCTTTCCCCTATTCCTGTCAATTGTTCCCTTATGCTCTCCCTGAAACTCTGTACAACGTCTGGTTCTTTCAGTTTATCCAGGTCCCATTTCCTTAATTTCCCACATTTTTGCAGTTTCTTCAGTTTTAATCTACAGGTCATAACCAATAGATTGTGGTCAGAGTCCACATCTGCCCCTGGAAATGTCTTACAACTTAAAACTTGGTTCCTAAATCTCTGTCTTACCATTATATAATCTATCTGATACCTTTTAGTATCTCCAGGGTTCTTCCACGTATACAACCTTCTTTCATGATTCTTAAACCAAGTGTTAGCTATGATTAAGTTGTGCTCTGTGCAAAATTCTACTAGGCGGCTTCCTCTTTCATTTCTTAGCCCCAATCCATATTCACCTAATATGTTTCCTTCTCTCCCTTTTCCTACACTCGAATTCCAGTCACCCATTACTATTACATTTTCGTCTCCCTTCACTATCTGAATAATTTCTTTTATTTCATCGTACATTTCTTCAATTTCTTCGTCATCTGCAGAGCTAGTTGGCATATAAACTTGTACTACTGTAGTAGGTGTGGGCTTCGTATCTATCTTGGCCACAATAATGCGTTCACTATGCTGTTTGTAGTAGCTTACTCGCATTCCTATATTCCTATTCATTATTAAACCTACTCCTGCACTACCCCTATTTGATTTTGTGTTTATAAACCTGTAGTCACCTGACCAGAAGTCTTGTTCCTCCTGCCACCGAACTTCACTAATTCCCACTATATCTAACTTTAACCTATCCATTTCCCTTTTTAAATTTTCTAACCTACCTGCCCGATTAAGGGATCTGACATTCCACGCTCCGATCCGTAGAACGCCAGTTTTCTTTCTCCTGATAACAGCGTCCTCCTGAGTAGTCCCCGCCCGGAGATCCGAATGGGGGACTATTTTACCTCCGGAATATTTTACCCAAGAGGATGCCATCATCGTTTAATCATACAGTAAAGCTGCATGTCCTCGGGAAAAATTACGGCTGTAGTTTCCCCTTGCTTTCAGCCGTTCGCAGTACCAGCACAGCAAGGCCGTTTTGGTTAATGTTGCAAGGCCAGATCAGTCAATCATCCAGACTGTTGCCCCTGCAACTACTGAAAAGGCTGCTGCCCCTCATCAGGAACCACACGTTTGTCTGGCCTCTCAACAGATACCCCTCCGTTGTGGTTGCACCTACGGTACGGCCATCTGTATCGCTGAGGCACGCAAGCCTCCCCACCAACGGCAAGGTCCGTGGTTCATGGGGGGCATGAAGTAATTAGAAGGACAATAATGCAATTTCTTAATCAATAGCACACTAGCTGTGACTTCTTCAGGCCACGAGAAACTGCAAGTAAACACTATTCACATTTCATAATGCAATATTTTATGACAATGGCCAATCCATGATTCTTACGCCAATTGTGCTTGACAAAACAGTAAGCGAAATCTCAAATTCCAACTTTTCCACTGAATAACAACATGACTTTTATTTTTGTTACATCACACTTGGCGCCCAAACAGGGACCTGACCAAAAATTTGTTTAAATTCTTGGAAAAGTTTCTATGTTAATAAATGTTCTGTCGTTTCATGTACACATCATCCCTCTGAGAGAAAGACGGGAAATATGCTGGTTGGTAACGCAATTTAATTACCGAGAGGAAGGAAAAGAAAAGAGACGCGAATTTGCTGAGACAACTTAGCGGTAACCAAGCCATCAAAAAGTAAGTCAGAATTTTGCATACGCAGTGTAGTGCTTCAGTAACAACGTTGATTTTCCAAGTCGATCCCTATTCTTTCTATCTCCTTCACGCTACAGAAAATATGCTTTATTTTATCTTTCAAAGTAAAATTCTTCGTAGCCTGATAATAGAAATTATTTTTCTCCATTGTTAGTATAGCTGTATTTGATTTTCAACATGGTGGATATTTTGTGCAATTTGCAGTGAAGAGCATCTTCATTCATTTGTCTGAAACGTTTAGGTTCCATCTTGTCTTCTCGCCAGATAGAATTTCATTTGTTGCTCACGCGAGAGCGGTGCTCTTAGCGGACTCATCACGTCACTGACAAACGAGAAAGCCTTGCGTGGCACGTGATTTACTGACGAAAATGGCAGATAGTAAACAGAGACAACAGGAGACGGAGTGAAGATGTTAACAGTATTCCATACCATTTACGATCGCGAACGGTAGGTTCCCGTGTGGAAGCTGAACTAACTATGTCTGTAACAGGGAAAAGTGACCCTAAAGTCCAAACTCTTCCCACTGCAGCTACAAATGTCCTCGGTGCGTTAATGGAAATGCTGAAACAACAGTTTGACGCAGTAAATGAGACTATAAAAACACAGAATGAGACTGTTAACACCTGATTAGATGCTGTAAGCGAATCAGTAAAAACACAGCTAGGCCCAGTCAAAACAGATCTGCATAAAGAAATTACTGCTGAATTAAATGCCTAGTTGGTGAGGTGATCAAATTCAGAAAATGCAGAAACAGGCGAAAAGCGAAATAGCGGAAGTATCTGGAACATTAAACACAAAACAATCTCAGGCGGCTACCAAAGAAATAAACTCAGTTAGAAATGCTGTATCTGATATTGAAGGTGTAGTAGAGGATCTGTCGAGGCAGATAGACTCAATCAATATTGAAGAACAGGTTAAGAGCACCGTGAAAGCACACGCGGAGGCATTGTCGGAACATCACGGCGAATGAATAAGGGTAAAGACATTTTTATCGAAGAGAAGGTCATGGCGGGGCTTAGAGAGACTGTCAAGGATGTAACGTATGAAATCTTAGCTGCTCCTGGTAAGTCGGGAGAGACAGTGGTTTCTGAATGTTGACAGATTCGGAGGACACTTACACGGGATCTTCCTGAGTGGAAGCAGCAAGTAGTGGACGAAGTCAGAATGCTGAGAAAGTCGGTAGAAAATCCGAACACGCATACGCAAACTTTAGGGAACAACTCTATAGACGGTGAAGAATGTCAGTCAACTCCTTACGGTTCACCGCCTGATTACATGCAAAACAACAGTCGTGTTGAGCCCCGAGTGGGGAAATTAAATGATCCGCCCACAATTGTGAGTTTAATGCAAGAGGAAAGTGTGATTAAGCATCGCACTTTTCCTGTTTTTCGTCCGCAGAAGCGAGAAATACACACCATTGTGTTCCTAAAGAATTTTTCCGGCATATTTCCCAGGAGATGGACAGACAGACAGCGTATTCAGTTCGTCACTGGATTTATTTCCGGTGATGGAGCATTATGGGGAACGGAAATGGTAGACATGTGTAGGAATTATAAAGAGTTTGAGAAAATGTTCTTGGCAAAATTTTGGAGTAATGGGGTACAGCAGAGATTAAGGAAGGAGGTGAATGGTGCGGAAATTTTCAATGAGGAGAATGGAAGCCTCCGGCGATACTCTGAGAAGTATCTAGCAAAAATTAAATTCTGGGGTTCTCCGA
Organism: Schistocerca gregaria; assembly: GCF_023897955.1. NCBI lineage: Eukaryota > Metazoa > Arthropoda > Insecta > Orthoptera > Acrididae > Schistocerca > Schistocerca gregaria. Next base: position 472,213,011 of record NC_064921.1, read on the forward strand.
TTTCTTCCAAGGACGTAATTATGATCCTCAAAAGCAAACTCCCTGTGTCTATTAGAGAGAAACTAGTAAATATGTCCGAAGAAGACTCGGATGCATTCCTTTCTGTGCTGGATTCCTTAGATTTAATTAGCGAGGATGTGCACTCGAAGGTTGGCAGCGGCAAATTATTCCCTGGCAGCCAGCAGAATGCATCGCACGCGGACAACAATGCGCCGAAGGAGAGAGCGCGCTACTGCGACCGCTGTTGCCAACCTGCCAGCCGTTATGAAAACACAAACGGCAATAATTGTAAACGGAAGCAGAAAACCAATTACCGTAGTCAGCAGAGATACCATCCAATTTACAACCACCAGGTACAACATCAGTACGAAAACCCACCCTTTAATTCTGAGTCTGAGCCATATGGAAATTCTCCACAAACGAGTGGTAATTTTTCAAATGGGCCAGTGTACAATCAAAGTTATAGGTGGAAAAATAGCAAGTGGCATGGGCAAGGCGGAGGCCACCCAGCACAACATCAGAACAACTTTTCCGGGGATAGAGGACAGCGGAACTATTTTCAAACGGCACCAAATGCGAACTTTCCTTCACAAGGAAATGGTTTTGCCGTCAACCAAAAGATCGGGCGACGGCAGCCGTCTCAAGTATTCTATTCACAAGTCAATGCACCCAGTGGATTTGACGCCTTTACACCGGCATTTGTACCACATAACCAGCACCGATATGAAACAGAACAAACACTTAAGGCCATGAATGACAACCAGACTAAACATCCTTCGGAAAATTAGAGGCAGCGCCTTTCGGCCTCCTAGAGGTCGCTGCCGGTTCGAGTGGGGGTACTAACGAATACTCTGATTCTGAGTATGTTAACGCGATTTGGTACGACCATGAGACCGACCTACGAGATGACCTTGCACCTGACAAAGAAGCTCAAGACATTAATGACATTTATGATGAACAGGTCCAGGCTTAGATTAAGATTTCTATTGCCAACATTCCTGCCACAGCCGTTGTTGATACAGGAGCAAACATCAATGTCATGTCATCATGTCTCTTCAGGTAGGTGTCTTCTGTTTCAAAAGTTTTATCATTGCCGATTCAGGATTGCTCCATATCGGGAGCAATTGGTCCATTGAAACAGAGGGTTAGTTTACAGACGCAGCTTCAACTGCAGATAGAATCTGTTTTGGTTTCTTGCAGCTTTCTAATAGTAAAGAACTTGTCAATTCCATTTCTCTTGGGGATGGAGCTTCTTCGACAAACAAAAGCAGTGATAGATATTGAATCTGGGGTGTGTACCTTTATCGTAAATCAACAACCAGTTGTTGTTAACTTGTTAAGGAGTAAAGTGAAGTCGGTGTTGACTTTGCATCAGGTTTGTGCAAAGCGGGATTGTTCATTACTTGACCAGACAGAAATCGTCGAAAGAAAGACGAAAGACCGAGAAATCGTCTTAGTTGCTTCTTAGTTACCGGTGTAGGGAAATTATTAATGGCAGACAACTTCTCCGGGTCGGGTTTAATCCCTCTAGGTGTAATCACATGACGTTTTCATATTTGCTGTAACACCATGTTCTTGAAATCTCTGAAACACCTTTCGTAGAGTAGCTAAATTATCTTCCCAGTTCTTAGTGGCTATCAACACGTCATCTACATAAACAGTTTGCTCATCCAGAAGTTCAGGTACTAACACTAAATCGAGAGCAGAACCGCGGTTTGACCAGACAAGTGACCTGACTAAATGGGATGTCATAAATGACAATGAGTATGAAGACTTACCTCCTGACAAAGACGAGGTCGATGCTAAAGCCAAGGAATCGACTGAACTCAGGGAGGAGCAGAAAGATGAGTTGTTCGATTTATTAGTAAGTTACAAGAGAATCTTTTCAGAGAAACCAGGTCTAATAAAAGGATTCGAGTATAAAATGGAAGTGCTTCCCCACTCAACGGTCTGCAAAGCAAGCTATTCAGTACCCTACCCCCGACGAAAAGCTGTAAAGCATGAGATTAGGAAAATGCTGTGTTGGGATGTTATTGAGTTATCGAATTCGCCGTACTCAAGTCCCTTGTTGTCCGTGCTTAAACAGGACGGTAGTGTCAGACTAGTACTGGACGCCAGATCAATAAACAAAATAATTGTACCGATAAGGACTCGGCCTGAAGCACTTGAGGAGCACTTGCAAAAATTTCATGGCATTAGATTTTGAGTACACTTGATTTAAGAAGTAGCTATTGGCAAGTGAAATTGGCCAAGGAATCCAGGAAATATACTGCTTTTATATTTGTCGGCGGCTCATATCAGTTTAAGGTCATGCCTTTTGTTTTAAATGTAAGCTCGGGAATATTTATTTCTGCTCTCGATTTTGTGTTAGGACCTGAACTACTGGATGAGCAAACTGTTTATGTAGATGACGTGTTGATAGCCACTAAGAACTGGGAAGATAATTTAGCTATTCTACGAAAGGTGTTTCAGAGATTTCAAGAACATGTTGCTACAGCAAATATGAAAAAGTCAAAATTTGGAAAAGGTGAGGTAAAGTTTTTAGGTCATGTGATTACACCTGGAGGGATTAAACCCGACCCGGAAAAGTTTTCTGCCATTAAGAATTTCCCTACACCGGTAACTAAGAGGCAACTAAGAGGATTTCTCGGTCTTTCGTCTTTCTTTCGACGATTTATGTCTGGTCAAGTAATGAACAATACTGCTTTGCACAATCTTCTGAAGAAATGTACGCATTGGAATTGGACACCAGAGTGTCAGAAAGCTTTTCAGGCAATTAAAGATTGTTTTTAAACAGAAATATTCTCTGTCATCTACAAATGGACAAAGAATTTAGTATCACCTCAGACACTTCGTTTGTTGGAATTGGATCTTGTTTGTTTCAGATTGAATTAGTAGACGAAACAGGGCAAATCAGAGTGATTAGTTTTGCGAGTAGGGTCTTAACAGAATGTGAAAGTCCTATTCAGTTACTGAGCTATAGGCACATGCAGTTATTTGGGCCTTCAAGAGGTTTAATTATTGCATTTTTGGCAGAAAGATAAAAGTATTTACCGACCATCATGCACTTTCGTATCTTCTGACCTGTAAATTACAACATCCGAGACTGACCAGGTGGTGTTTATTTTTGCAAGAATACGACTTTGATATTGTGTATATAAATGGCAAGAATAATATTATTGCAGACGCACTTTCTCGTTCACCAGAAGGTCTGCGTGAGACAAGTGAGTTGATAGAACAGATGTCGAATTACAGAGTTCTTCTTATGCAGGATGCCATTCATAGGAAATATTTCTTGGAACTGTGCAAGCAAATCCAGACACTACAGAGCACCGATCCTAAGTGGGGAAAAGTAATGAGACTTCTTCAAGAAAATCCAAAGCATAAGTTGTCTAAATTCATCAAGATTCATAATCAGATATTATTTCATCGTACCTCTGTGTCATCAGACAACTGGCTTGTTTGTATACCTAGCAGTTTTGTAGAACATCTTTTGTGGTATACCCACATTTCTAGGGGCCATTATGGTCCAGAGTAGTGTAAAAAGAAGATTGCTACTTACTGTTACGTGACCAACCTATAGCGTCGGATACAGAAGTTGCTAAAATTCTGTGTTATCTGCCAAAAGACGAAAGCTCTGAATATTCCTACTTTAATTCCATTGAATCCGATCATTGCAGCACATTAGCATTGACCTGGCTGGCCCTCTACCGATGGGTAGGGGAGGTGTGAAATACCTCGTTGCTGTTCTCGACAACTTCACAAAATATTTTCGAATGTATGTTATGAAGACATCTTGTGCTCCGCCTATTATACGCTGTCTTGAAAATGACTATTTCTCTAGATTCGGAGTACCCGAATCTATACTTTCAGATAATGCATCCAACTTTACTTGCCGCAAATGGCGTCAATTTTTGGCCCATCACAATGTCAAGCAGATCTTAATATCACGTTTTAGGCCTCAGTCGGATCTGACTGAGCGGATCTTCAAGGAGTTTAACAGATTTGTTCGGACGTACATTCCAGACAAGCAAACTCGTTGGGTTGATTTTGTGACACGAGGTCAATAATTTGCCACACACATCCACAGGTTTTGCTCCACACGAGTTGATATCTCGAAGGAAGGAACAGAATGAGTGGGTTGATCCTCTTCCCAAGATACCTAGCCGTGAGGTAGATCTAGATGTCAAAATTCGAGAAGCTTTAAGTTCCATTACCACCAATGCTCAATTAAGCAAGAAAGGCTATGATAAAAAAGTAAACAAAGTTGTAAATTACCACGTAGGTGAAAAGGTATTACTTAAGACTCATTTCAAGCCATCCTTAATATGTAGGAAAAATCGCAACATATGTATCAAGGTCGTTACCTTATCTTAAGGAAACCGCACATAGGGAGTTATTTATTAACTGACTCGGCTACAGGAAGAGTAAAAGGCTTACTTCACCACCAAGACAAAGAAATTTTATAATGGTACTAGAAATTTCCTTGTGTGAACTGTTAATGATAAGTACAGTGTTGAACAGCGCACTGACTACATGGTAACGGCTACGACATGTAAACTTTAAGTATTAAATGTTAAGTATGGAAAAATGTTTATAGTGGTGGACATGAACTGATATTTCTTCAACAAGCTGAAGCAGGAAATTAAGGTTGCAGAAAGAATTTCAATTTAACTTGAAGTTAGTATACAAGAAAAAGTGCTTACGAGGAGATTGCCCGGAGCTATATAAATATGTAAAGGTGAGAATGGAGGAGGGTGCGTAAATAAGCACTTCTCTCAAGGTACAAGAAGATTTATAGCTTTATTTTTAGTAATGTAAGTACTTGAAGTTCTGTTGATAAAGCCCAAACTACCTGTTTAAAAAAAATAACTTTTCAAAACGGCCAGAGAGTGAACAGGAGGAAATAGCTTAAAGTTCAGTTGAAACGTACTGTTAAATGAGAAAACAAGTGGTAACCCACATGTGTTCACCCAAGGAGACAATAAGCTGTAGTAAACTAAGTTAGTTGAAATACAGTACAAAGAGAGGCAAACCATGAAGCATCAATAATGTAGCGTAAGTACTCCACGAGGTCATTAATTGCTATAAAAGTAAACTGTTTCCTTGTGATCGGAGCCCAATCTAAAGAGTATATGAGGAATGTTAGCTGACGAATTGATTTCAGTAGAATCAAGGTACTAAATAACCACACTGCAAGCCCCCTGTATTATAAATAAGTCCAAGTAAAGATCTTCAGATGCTTTGTAGTATAATCTAGCGACCATTCAATGCCCTAATTGAAGGCTAATCTAAAGAACAAACGATGCAGTGATGTTTAAACTTAATACTGATTATAACGAAAGTCAGATGTAGAAGTAGAAAAGCATACTGTAATGAAAGAGGTTAAAAATTTATATACGTGTCTATGTTTATTATGATAATTTTATTTTCATGCAGATTTTATTGTAAAAATGTCATCTAAGGCTCTCGTCTTAAGAAATCCATTTTCCTTGTGCCCGTTCCTTTTGATCCTGGTTCACTTGTAAAAGGTACGTGTGCTTGGAGGCAAAGCAGTGCTTATGAGAAATGAGACACGTAGCGCGATGAACTTCGCTAGCTTTGGTAATGTTTTTTATGGACAGGTTGCGTAAACCCAGTGGAATGTGGGTAATTCCATTCATGCGAAAAATAGTAAACACTCGTTACCCTATTTTATTTATTTATTTATTTATTTATTTTACGGAGGACGATTGCTGAGTACATGAAGCTAAGAGGGAGACATATTGTTATCCAGTCTGCCCTCAAATATAAAAATTTTGGCAAGCACAAAAGAAAAGAGTTAGCGTTAAATGCGTAGTCATTAAGTAGTAGATATGCTACGTGGCAGTAGAAAATGATCTTTGGTCCACTAAAGAATAAATGCAACGAGTGTTGCGAAATCTGCAGTTTTCGTAATGAGGAGATGAGCCCTTAAAAGAAAATTTGAAAGAATATTTTTAGGTTCACAAGTAAACCTTGAGACATAAAGAGCCCATTCATAAAGCAGTTGTTCACTGGACTTAACCAAAGGAGTGACCATTAATTGTAAATATTAGCTCGTAAGTGATCTTTTGTAAAAGTAAGTAGTAGAATATAAGACTTTCTGTACCAATGGAGGAAACCTGCAAAATTGATTGATTTGTAAATGAACGCTATCGACGTAGGAACTGAGCACGAATGCTGTGTGAAGATGCACACTAAAGTGCGACCTGCATAATATGAATAACTGTTCAGTGTGTATTAGTGGCAGTGTTATACTGCAAGTGTAAAAAGAAGTCAAGGCTACGACAGTAGGTGCAACGCAAAGTTCAGTGTTGATCTAAGTGCAGCGACAGCTAAAATAATCGTCGTCACTTAGCTGTAAGCCTCATGGGAGGCAGTTGACAGGGAAGTATGGCGGCAGCTTCAGTGTCCGGCTCCTCCGATGGAAAACGCGCGCGAGTTGTTTGTATCGATGCACTCGCGTGATACGAAGTTCACAAAAAAAAGTGCCATCGACGACCGGCCGCTCTGTTACAGCCTGAGCGCGAACGGATACTGACTATTGGAGCTCAGGAAACACTGTGCAGCCGCTGTGAGTGTCTGACGTGTGGGTGACGAAACAATCCAAACTTTAAACTGCTAACCGCCATGACTTTAATCGTACATACTGGAGGAAACACATTTGCACACTTGTGTGACTGCGTTTTCATTCGTAAATTAAGCAATTTTCTTGAGTTGAAGTTCAGATGAGTGAGAAGTAGACTGTCAGATTACTCAGATCTTAAAGCCATTAGTACCGGCACTCCTGAACACTGCTAAAATGAATTATAATCCTGTCTCTTGATGGACAAAGAAAATGAATGTGCACTACAGGAAGACCCTGAACTCCAGACCAGTCCCGATCCTTAACCAATGTATTCAATAGATTGTAAGTTGTACTAATAATTTTCCACTTCTTCTATTTCATATTGTAAATAAAAAACCCGGGAAGGCACTTGAATTCCTGGCATGATGAACGCCGTAGACAGCTAACACAGAAAGTGAAAGCGTCACCAAGTGTAGTGCTACGTCATTAAACTGTAATTGAACCACAATGAGTCAATACAGGCCCGAACACTGTCCATTCTAATTTAGCGAAAATTAACACTCACTGTACTCATGTATTAGTTGTTAAGCTCAGGAGAATGTAAATTCTGAATTCTATCCCCTGCAGTGAGAAATGATCGTTCACTTATTGTTATAAGCAAATATGGACCAAACTTAAATATGCACATAAATGTAAATCTTGTTATTAAGGAATGAAGTGACTGATGAACGAACAGTGAAAAACTTTATTTTGAAAAATGATAAATATATGATATACGTTTATAAACGTAATTTCAATTTATGTACTTAGTACGCCAGTAACATTACGTAAGTGTCATACCAAAAATCACGAATATCTCATGAGGACATCAGGATCGAGGTAATCCTTCGACATTCCCTCTCTCCTCGTGGGAGGCGGTGTGATATTCGCTATTTTTGTCTTAATTAAAAAAGCAAATAGTTAATGCTTTCAGCCAAAAGGCAAATACTTGTTTATAAAGAATGATTAATGTACAAAAAGGCGTCGCATAGCGACGGTGGAATATCCTATATAATGTAATTAGTCGTCTTTGGGCGGCAACTTAAACAGAAAAATACGGATAGATATGCAATCCTTCACTATTTTGTTCGCTGGAGAACAAATGAAGCCTTGAGCGCTAAAACACTTGTACTGTTTTTCTTAAGTAAGGCGGACGCAGATTTGTGGCAGTCTGATCTAACTTTTACTAAATGTATAAAAACGTGTTATATGTAAGTTTGAATGAAGTGTAAAGAAAAGAAGAACTGTTATAACTTATCGTGACGACGCACGGGTGACTCAAAAGGACAATGGCTATATAAAAGAGCGCTCAATGGATATGAAACGGACATAAAAACCTACCGTCAATATAGTCCTAAGCTTAAGGTACGATATATGTTTTAGTTATAATAAATATTTGTTCTGGAAATACTGAATCATTTAGCAGGGCTCATTCCTATCATCTCCTCAGTATTATTTTCATTTTAATTATGCATTTTGCTAAGATTACAGATACCATGATCAGCAGTCCAATGTGCGTGTTACATTGACAAAAAGAAAACTGTTTCATCGTCTTCTTGTATCAGCTTTAATATTGAATTTCCCTTTTGTGTGATGTTACAGTTGTTTTTGCGCCCTTAAGAACTTTCTGGTCCCTTAGGAAATTGTTTTGTCATAAGAAAAATTTCACGACCAGGTATGATCGTATCTACGATCATGTAGTAACTAGAAAGGCAATAATGCAATTTCTTAATCAATAGCAAACTAGCTGTGACTTCTTCAAGCCACGCGAAACTGCAAGTAAAGACTCTTCACATTTCATAATGCAATATTTTGTGACAATGGTCAATCCATGATTCTTACGCCAATTGTGCTTGACAAAACAGTAAGCGAAATCTCAAATTACAACTTTTCCACTGAAGGACAAGGTCTCTTTTATTTTGTTACATCACAACCTACACCTGGAGTTGTTGTCTGAGGTGCGATTTCGTATGACAGCAGGAGCACTCTCATGGTTGTCCCACACGCCCTGACTGTAAATTTGTACGTCAATCTGATGATTCTATCTGTTCTGCTGCCATTCATGAACTGCATTCCACGGGGTGTTTTCCAACAGGTTAACGCTCGCCCACGTACCGCCGTTGTACGCGGAATTGTTCTACAGAATGGCGACGTGCTGCCTGGGCCTGCCCGATCACAGATCTGTCCCAATGGAGCACGTATGGTACATCATCGGAGTACAACTCGCGTCATCCACAAACGGCATTAATCGTCCCTGTACTGACCGACCAAGTGCTACAGGTACGGAACTCTATCCCAGAAACTGCCATCCGACACCTGCACAACACAATGCATGGATGTTTGCATGCTTGCATTCAACATTCTGACGGCTACACCTCATATTAATGTACCAGAATCACACATTCGCAATGGCTTGTCGCAAGCTTAAATTAACCTGTGATCTTGTAGTGTGAATCACTTAAATATTTTACCTATACAAATGTATTCCTGACATTCCATTACTCTACATTAATTATTTTTTGATGTTTCGATTTTTTCCGTCAGTGAACTTAAATTAAAATCCAGATGTGTCGCACGGAGTAATTTCAGCTATGTACGCACATACCTATGGAGTTGAGAGTTGCAGTTGGATGCAGGGAGCTACAGACTAAACACCAGGGACTTAATAAGGTGGTAGGTAGGGAATCTCCCCTAGAATAACAGTGATGGCCACAAATTGTCCTACGATCCGGAAACTCAAACAGATGGACCAAACTTTTGCTCCAAGTAACCAGATATAAACATTAATGTCTGGTGGTAGCTTCGTAACCTCGCTACCAGGCCGTGACGTGAACAGAGACCGGGCTAACTGGCTGATAATCATGTAAAGGAGGGTGCCTTTGATCTGTCTTTTGTTTCACTCTTTTATTTCCGTCTTCGCGGGACAATTCTGGTTACAATAGGTGTAGTCAGACCATCGATAGGTTAAGAATAATGGACTCCTTGCTTGAGGAAGCGTCCTAAGCTCTGAGGATAGGGCATCCATAACCCCCTACCGCCTCCTACCGCCGCCCCCTCCCCACCCTCTAATCACCCATTTTACTGGAGATTGTTTCTAGTGATCATCTTGATTCTTGATATCTGAATACCGGAGATTTACTCCAGACACGTCGAGCAGAAACAGTAGTCGCGGTTCTGATTACTAGGGTCCTATTAGCGTACTGCTTGCGACTCTGGTTTCCTGCGCCGTTACACAATCAAAGAACATGCCGGCAGTACAGTGGCACACACTTGGCTCTCCAGTGAATGATCTGTTCACATGACACAACATCGTTATGGGACCAACACCAGGTTGCTCATTGCCTTGTTGACAACTTTGGCCCACGGCTTCGTGGGGGTCTGCGCCACACTCGAATCCTTCCGTCAGCTCTTACCCTGAAATCAGGACTTATCTAACCAGGCTACGGTTTTCCAGTAATCTAGGGTGCAACTGGTGACGAGCCCAGGAGAGGCGCTGCAGGCGTTGCCACGCTGTTAGTAGATGCACTCGCAACGGTTGTCTGCCGCCATAGCGCATTAAGGTCATATTTTACTGCACTGTCCCGAAGAATACGTTCGTCATACATACCACATTGGTGTCTGCGGTTATTTAATGCAGTGTTCTTGTCTATTACCACTAACAAAACTATACAAACGCCGTTGCCTTCAGTTGTTAAGAAAGGCCGTCGACCACTGCGGTGACCGTAGTGAGGGGTAAAGCCTGAAATTTGGTATTCTCGGCACACTCGTCACACTACTGATCTCAGAATATTGAACTCTGTGACGATTTCCGAAATGGAACTTCCCACGCGTCTAGCTCACATAGATCACCTGAGCATAAATGATAGCTGTCAGTGCAGTGCCGCTTTGTACCTTGTGATCGCGGTAGTACCACCATTTGTACAGGAAGGGGCAAATAAAAGTGGCCTGGAGAACAGAGTTCCAGTGTACAAAAAACACAGCAAAGCAATGGAAATACAGTACTAACCTGATTATAGCTGATGTTGAAAGTGACCACATTCGTCTCTTGGAATTGTGCGTGCTGTCAGCAATTTTCTGAAGGCGGACCGAAGCTGGACCGTTCCAATTGCTGCAATCTCATCCGAAATGTTCTGCTGCAGTTCTTGAAGATTATTATGGCTGTTGAGATACAGCTGATACACCTTAGACCGGGGGCCTCTCACAGATAAGGTGATCTGGGTGGCCAGCTGGGACTGCGATCAGACTGACCTCTAGTAACAACTCTGCCAGGCGTGAAGATTGTATAAATGTGCTCCAAGCTTCGATCGGCTGTATTGCTCCATTGTGTTGGGGCGTGGATATGCATAGATTCACGTTCTGTCTTATCCACTCGTCTGGGCCACTTTAATTTGCCCCACTCTGTACATGTGCATGTCGCTATCCGATGACTTTTGTCACCTCAGTGTATTTTCGAATGAGATCACTTGATGACTTCCAAAAAACTTGAAACATAATTTCTAACCTATTTCTCGCAAACACGAATCAAACATTTAACATATTAACTCATTTATAAATTAATCATAATATTGTAGCTGTTTCACAAAATGGTAGAGTTGGCCTATGTAGTCTAATACAAATTTATTAAATTTTATACCAATTTTGGCTTGTTATCTACGACCAAAATTTGTTTTAGACATTATGAGTTGACGGATGTTTAGAGATGTGGTCTTTTGTCTAGCAAAAATGCGAATTTGATTTGAAATATATCACATGAAACTATGTGTTGTTGAAAATAGTATATCCGAGGGGTTCCCAAGTGGAACCATCTCCTTCAAAGAATTGACTGCTTACTTTTTAGCAATTTCTTCTTCTATTCGTTGCTTACTACGACAATAAAGGTTATTTTTGTAAAAAGTTTTAAAATATATCCCACCTCGTTAAAACAGTTGACTGTTACTTTTTACCAATTTCTTGTTTTATTCGTTGGTTACTATGATAAGAAGAGTTAATTTTGTTTCATTCCACCTCAGACTGAGCAGGTCTTGTGCTCCTGTATCAACTCGTTGATGGCGAACATGATGTGAATGTTTATCTATCGAACTTTGAAGAATTTTTAAGCAGCTGCATGTTGATGAACGTATTGCTATTTCGCCCGGTTGAATTTAGATTTTTAGCAGACCAAAGCACTTGTATTAATTAGCTTTGTAGAGCCAATAACCGGTTTGTACTTGATGAGGCAAGTCAGTGAATGAATTGCGATTTTATTTGTTACCTTGTAACGTTCTTTAAAAAAATGATACAATAAACTTTACGATTACGTTGAATGAATGTCTGATCTGTGGAATGGGCACTGAACTCGAATTATCGTGTAGTGTGTTATAAGTGCAAGTCGTGTGTTTACTCTGTGTTATTAGCAAAAACTATATATGAACTGACTGGGCAATGCAACTTCCAATACCAATAAAGAAATACAGTCACTGCAGAATACATTCAACCCCTTAGGCATTGTATCATCTCGCCCTGTTCAAAAATGATAACTTTGGTCCGTGTGCACATAACAATAATTTAAATTGTCTTACCTCTAATGTAGCAACGGTGGAACGCGATATATTCTGGTCTCTCATGAAAAGCTAAAATATGCTAGCTACAGGCTCAGCAGTGTGCAATGCTCACCATAATACTTTGAAATGCACATGAAATTCTTTTGGCTGATACACGATAATATTTACGAAAATCCAACTTCTTTACAAAATATATGACCTGGACAGGGAAGCGATACTGATTGCGGCGAATTACTGAGTTTTTTTAACAAAATTATATTGCAAGTTAGGTTTGGATTTTCAAAAACATCTCCCTATTGAAGTTACGTTACTCACAATTGATTCACAAACAGTGGTATTTAAACAGTAAGTATTATCAAACTTCACTAATTCAACATAAATGCAAATCACCAAATTACATATAGCTCTGTTAACAAGTCTTACAAGCATTGCAAAAGTGAAATATCTAACTAGCCTTTTTATCAAATCAGTATATATACATTCTAGGTGTTACTCAACAATTACAAATTATCAGCCAATTCATCTATACTAACGCGCTAACAAAAACAAAAATCATAATTTTTTAACATCTTTACCTTTCTTGCATGTGGACTTGCATGTTCAACAATATTGACATAGTCTATCTACATTAACCTAACGCTTGGTTGCTTCACACAGCACACCACAAAAACTGCCTACTCCGTCGTCTTACCCTAACAGACAGCTACCTACAACTGAGCGCCAAGCGCTCCCTTTACTCCAACATCATTATCTCAGACCAGAAACAGTATCTCTGGGTTTGCGATATAACGCCTATCAAAGACATACATCGTTTATAAAATCATATTCGGGTGTGACATACAAATTTGCCCCAGTACGCTCCTTTCAACCTTGCATTTACGTAATTTTATTTATTTTAATTTATACGAGTGAACTTTTATTAATATTATATCTGTATGGTGCTGAGGTAGAGGCAGTTTAGTTTTAACAGGGGAAAGAATTACAAGAGTGCGCTATTCCCCTCTGTACAAGTAGACGCAGCCACCACTACTTGCAGGGTCGCATTCTAGTCCGGTGCTCAAAGATACATGAACTTGATTGTTGCCGCTGGTAGGGAGTCGACTTACAGCGTTTTAATCCATTACCTTAAGTTCGACAGCGAAGTCTACACATTTCACAAAATATTTGAAATTAAGACCAATGACTTTTCTTTCTTTTTATGAATGCAGGTAAATTAAAAATAAGCTCAGGATGACTAAATTTGCCAGTGCGAAGATTGCTCCACAATAATTCATAATATTTGTCATATGCTGTCAAGCTACCTTTCAATGACTACTTGTTATAGTAAATGTAATGTACGAGTAGGAACCAATACTCATTCAATAAGTACTATCAACCTAAAATTGAAAACGTACCTAGGATCTATTATCTATGCAGATTTAGAGTAAGAATCAAAAAGATAAGATGCGAGAAATTAGGCCTATAAAGGCTTATAGCCAGTCGTTTTCCCTCGCTCTGTTGTCGAATGCAACAGAAAAGGAAATGACTAGTACTGGTACATAGTATCCTCCACCATTCACCCTGTGGTGGCTTAAGGAGTACTTATGCAGATGCAGATGACGAAAGAGGAATATTATTTCAATAATTGATCAAGTGCTACCCTTACTTCTATATCTTCGTACTGAGAATGCTGTGGTCACTCCTATCAATCGAGACGACTAGAGCCGAACCGACAGGCCTGCACGCGGATGTTCCTTGTTTAACACTGAGGCACTCTATCGAAAGTGAACTCGCTAATAAATGACCAGATCTTAATCCCACATGAAATGTCTGAGAGCATTGTTGGAACAGTGAGTGAAACATATCAATCAACATTCCCGCAGTTTCGTAGCTCTATGGGATCCGATCAGTGGCTTCAGTTGGATATGAGATACCTGAAGAAACTTGTGGCGTTTCTTTATAACCAAACTGAAGCTAATATCAAGGGCAGAGGTAGTTTTATGCGGTGTTGTCGTCATTTCTGCTGGAAGTGAATAATTTTTTCTGCAGCGTCCTGTTCGTTGTCCGCAGCTCGTAGTCTAGTGGGAAGCGTCGCTAGATCATGGCCAGCCAAGGCGTGCCAAACCATGCATGTCGGATGCGGGGCGCCATAGACAGAGATTCGGTCTATCTCCACTTTGCTTGGTCCTTCTAGGAATTACCAGGTACAGAGTTATATTTCCTTTAGTATTGCGCTCTAGCATTTTTCGGTTGGGGTAAGTCTCTTCTGTTCGGCTTGATTATGGTGTCATCGTTGTCTACCCTTCGTTATTTGTTAGTCGTATGAAGGACGTTCTCAGGTCCAGTGTATGTTTGCACAAAAAGAAACAGTCTAGTGATATATTGTGTAAGGTGTCAGGCAAATCCAACACCTTCCATGAAAACCCTGACATGATAAGCAAATCCAGTAGTATCTCACATAGCTCCGAATAAATCGTGACATTAAATTAACCAAAGTAATACGAGTAACGAGCGAGCAAATGGAATACCACAGACTAACAGAAGAATGCCTTCCACTGTGAGACAGACACAGTTCCGAGGGGAGAAACGAGAGCAGAAGCCGAGAGCAGAACCGTGTTAAGCTAGAAGGCCCTACAATAAGGGACGGACTGGACACCCACGTCGCTAGCTAACCACTAGGACAACACCATCTGCAAGTTTTAGCGTGAGACTTTTTCGCGTCTCTGTTATGTCAAGGACCACCCCCAAGCCCATGTTAAAAGCCAGAACCCGCCAGAAAAACAGTATAGATCTTACGATAACATAAAAAAGGCCACTATCACCCGCAAGTTATAGCGTGAGATTTTTTAGCGTCTCTGTTACGTTAGGACCACCCCCCAGCGCATGTTAAAAGATAGAGCACTCCAGATGAACAGCATAGATCTTACGATAACGCTAAAAGGACCACACCAGCTGCAAGTTTTAGCGTGAGACTTTTTCGCGTCTCTGTTACGTTGCAAACTTTAAAAACATTGCCCCACCACGAAAAGTATAACGTTTCTCACTGGATAGACAGAATTTTTGTAGGTGGAGCTTAAGGTTAACATTGAGGCCCTGATTGGTCAGATGAAAACACAGCCACATAGATTTTTTTTAAACGAACTTTGGTAAATGGTAGTAAGGAGACGTTAGTTAGTTCCGAGACGTCGAGCTGGATGGCTGCTGCGCCGGCCGCCGCCCCCTGATGAACACCAAGAAGGTGATGAACGCACGCGATGCCGCATAACAGAGCATAAAGCTTCACTCAGAATTGCAGAAGTCTCATCTGTTACACCCCCCTTTTGCGTCAAACTAGTGTCGATCGTCAATTAAGCTCATGGTGTTCACATTTGTCACTTGAAGTAAAAATCTGAAACGCGATGATTTTTCTGTTGTATAGTTATTGAGAAGCCACATCAGCCACTGTAATTTATGACAAGTTAGAAAAGTAATTAAAGATTATTGAGGGTCACTGTAGACCATTTCGATAGTTTTCTCTTTTGTGAAACTTAATTTAAACCCAGATTATAGATGTGATATAGCATAGGTCATCCTTCGATCCATTGTAGAACTTGGAAACCCATTCAGGGAATATTCGTCCACATTTTTGTTGAAGGCAGTTGGCTTTTACCATCCTGTATTAAAACACTTCCTTTTATCAATAGTGCAATTTATAAACAATGTTTTGTGAGTAGAGTAAAATGTCCAATGGTAAACTTAACTGCTTTCTCCACTTTATTTAACCAGCTATCTAAAAATAGGAAAGCCTTGAACCCCTTCCACTAAATTTAGTTAGTATTAAGATTCTTCTACAGGGAGTGCAGTGGAGCTGACGGTGAAATAATTATGTATTTGGTTATATCATCGCTAGTCTCACTGAACTCTTCTGTATTCTACATGTCATGTGTGGTCTGGCGTCTCCTTACCAGCAACTGTTCCTAGGTTCAAACTAGTCAATTCCCTAAAAATCACGCTCAGAGCGTCGTTGCGCGAAAGTGGTAGAGAGACACGATATAGAACAAACCGACACCACCCAGAATGTTAGAAAATGGCGACCCTGCCAGGATGGTAAAATACCATGATTGAAGGTCGACCACATGCCTTACTGGTCAGAAAAATATCCTGTTGAAAAATTTTCATAGTAAAAATTTTTTTTCCCTAATGTTACACATAGTCAAAGAAAGTAGCTGCAGCGATAGATAGTAAAAGTATTCAAGAAAAAGTGTGAATTCTAGCAGAGACAGTAGCATAATTAAGTTATGAATTTTAATATTGTTAGAACTAAGTATTCTCTCCAATGCAAGAGCGCAGGTGGCGGATACATCTTTGACAAGTTGGTTTTGACCCAACAAGTAAGTGAATTGATTGTCAAGTCGTGTGAGCAAAAAGTTTATGAAACATGTGAGATCGTATGAGCTCATGTTGACTCGAAGTAGGGCGCGTGAATTGCTTTTAAAACAGAAAATAAGGGATTCGTAAAGATTACCAATGGCAGATCGAGACCTTGACCGAATTGAGGTACAGAACCAGCATAAAAATGGACAGAGAATAGAGGACAGTACAACAGACGATGCAGTATCGCGAGAAATAGGACATATAACGCAGCATAACGAGGATAGTGTACACGAAGGCACAGAAAACCTAGGTCAGCATAGGATAGAGGAGCAGGAAAGTAGAGAGACAGTCGATGAGATTCTAACTTGCGTCTTAAAAAAACATTTAAATGGCTCTGAGCACTATGGGACTTAACATCTATGGTCATCAGTCCCCTAGAACTTAGAACTACTTAAACCTAAGTAACCTAAGAACAGCACGCAACACCCAGCCATCACAAGGCAGGGAAAATCCCTGACCCCGCCGGGAATCGAACCCAGGAACCCGGGCGTGGGAAGCGAGAACGCTACCCCACGACCACGAGATGCGGGCTACTTGCGTCTTGAATACGTAGAAACTATAGTACAACTAACCAGAGCTCACTCACCACAGAGTACAAGGAATGCGAGCAGAAACGTGTCACAGCACAGTTCAACGCAATCGGTTGCAAACCAACAATTGGGCGAAAACACAGAGCGTAGGACGTCGGAAGAAAACGCAATAGAGCCCACCAATCTGGCAGAATTATTACAATTAACGATGGAAACCATGACAAGACAAAATAAAGAAATTGCGAACCAAATTAAAATTCAGAATGCAGAAATGACGAAACAAAATGCAGAAACCACGAGACAAATGCGTGCGATTAAAGAACAAAACAAAAAAATTCAGTTAAACCTAAGTCATATTGAAGACGAGGCAAGAGAATCTCGAGAAGTGATAGGAAACTTAATAACAGGTTACAATCAATTGAGAACAGACATTGACAAGGTACAAGTGGACGTACAGACATTGCGTAATGATACTCAGGACGAGATCAAAACATTTCGTAACGACACCCAGGGAGAAGTCAATAAACTAGAGAAACAGATAAACGAAATTACTAGACAAGCAGCAGGTACAGCGCGTGAAGTTGTTGAAAAACAGTGTGTTACACAATCGTATCACAAAAGCAGCGTTGAAAAGATATAATAACCGCATAGTCAAAATAGAAGCGCAAACGAAGCGACAATTTCAGAAATTGCGAGCAGAGTTGTTGCAAACCATTGAAGAGCGCAGTGAACAGGATCGAACAAGCACAGAGTCTGCAACCACATTCGTATCTGTAACAGCACCGGAAAAACAAGCAATTAACGAAGATACACTCCTGGAAATTGAAATATGAACACCGTGAATTCATTGTCCCAGGAAGGGGAAACTTTATTGACACATTCCTGGGGTCAGATACATCACATGATCACAATGACAGAATCACAGGCACATAGACACAGGCAACAGACCATGCACAATGTCGGCACTAGTGCAGTGTATATCTACCTTTCGCAGCAATGCAGGCTGCTATTCTCCCATGGAGACGATCGTAGAGATGCTGGATGTAGTCCTGTGGAACGGCTTGCCATGCCATTTCCACCTGGCGCCTCAGTTGGACCAGCGTTCGTGCTGGACGTGCAGACCGCGTGAGACGACGCTTCATCCAGTCCCAAACATGCTCAATGGGGGACAGATCCGGAGATTTTGCTGGCCAGGATAGTTGACTTACACCTTCCAGAGCACGTTGGGTGGCACGGGCTACATGCGGACGTGCATTGTCCTGTTGGAACAGCAAGTTCCCTTGCCGGTCTAGGAATGGTAGAACGATGGGTTCGATGACGGTTTGGATGTACCGTGCACTATTCAGTGTCCCCTCGACGATCATCAGAGGTGTACCGCCCGTGTAGGAGATCGCTCCCCACACCATGATGCCGGGTGTTGGCCCTGTGTGCCTCGGTCGTATGCAGTCCTGATTGTGGCGCTCACCTGCACGGCGCCAAACACGCATACGACCATCATTGGCACCAAGGCAGAAGCGACTCTCATCGCTCATGACGATATGTCTCCATTCGTCCCTCCATTCACGCCTGTCGCGACACCACTGGAGGCGGGCTGCACGATGTTGGGGCGTGAGCGGAAGACGGCCTAACGGTGTGCGGGACCGTAGCCCAGCTTCATGGAGACGGTTGCGAATGGTCCTCGCTGATACCCCAGGAGCAACAATGTCCCTAATTTGCTGGGAAGTGACGGTGCGGTCCCCTACGGCACTGCGTAGGATCCTACGGTCTTGGCGTGCATCCGTGTGTCGCTGCGGTCCGGTCCCAGGTCGACGGGCACGTGCACCTTCCGCCGACCACTGGCGACAACATCGATGTACTGTGGAGACCTCACGCCCCACGTGTTGAGCAATTCGGCGGTACGTCCACCCGGCCTCCCGCATGCCCACTATACGCCCTCGCTCAAAGTCCGTCAACTGCACGTACGGTTCACGTCCACGCTGTCGCGGCATGCTACCAGTGTTAAAGACTGCGATGGAGCCCCGTATGCCACGGCAAACTGGCTGACACTGACGGCGGCGGTGCACAAATGCTGCGCAGCTAGCGCCATTCGACGGCCAACACCGCGGTTCCTGGTGTGTCCGCTGTGCCGTGCGTGTGATCATTGGTTGTACAGCCCTCTCGCAGTGTCCGGAGCAAGTATGGTGGGTCTGACACACCGGTGTCAATGTATTTTTTTTCCATTTCCAGGAGTGTATAATCTATCTGATACCTTTTATTATCTCCAGGCTTCTTCCATGTATACAGCCTTCTTTAATGATTCTTGAACCAAGTGTTCTACCAGGCGGCTTCCTCTTTTATTTCTTTGCCCCTGTCCATAATCACCTTCTACGTTTCCTTCTCTCCCTTTTCCTACTACCGAATTCCAGTCACCCATGACTATTAAATTTTCATCTTCCTTCACTATCTGAATAATTTCTTTTATTTCATCATACATTTCTTCAATTTCTTCGTCATCTGCAGAGCTAGTTGGCATATAAACTTGTACTACTGTAGTAGGTGTGGGCTTCGTATCTATCTTGGCCACAGTAATGCGTTCACTATGATGTTTGTAGTAGCTTACCCGCATTCCTATTTTCCAATTCATTATTAAACCTACTGCTGCATTACCCCTATTTGATTTTGTGTTTATAGCCCTGTAGTCACCTGACCAGAAGTCTTGTTCCTCCTGCCACCGAACTTCACAAATTCCCACTATATCTAACGTTAACCGATACATTTCCCTTTTTAAATTTTCTAACCTACCTGCCAGATTAAGGTATCTGACATTCCACGCTCCGATCCGTAGAGTGCCAGTTTTATTTCTCCTGATAACGACATCCTCTTGAGTAGTCCCCGCCCGGAGATACGAATGGGGGACTATTTCTACCTCCGGAATATTTTACCCAAGAGAACGCCATCGTCATTTAATCATACAGTAAAGCTGCATGCCCTCGGGAACAATTACGGCCGTAAATTCCCGTTGCTTTCAGCCGTTCGCAGTACCAGCACAGCAAGGCCGTTTTGGTTAATGTTACAAGTTTAGATCAGTCAATCATCCAGACTGTTGCCCCTGCAACTACTGTAACGGCTGCTGCCCCTCTTCAGGAACCACACGTTTGTCTGGCTCTCAACAGATACCCCTCCGTTGTGGTTGCACCTACGGTACGGTTATCTGTATTGCTGAGGCACGCAAGCCTCCCCACCAGCGGCGAGGTCCATGGTTCATGGGGGGAGGGGAAGAAGTTATGAAGCGATAATTAGAGCATTTAGATGCGATTATGTGGAAGTAGCGACGAAGGAGAAGATAGACGAGGATGAGGAAAAAGTAGAGGATGTTGAAGAAAGTGTAAATGAAGGAAGAAATAGAGAATAGGAAATAAAAGGGAGAGAAGTAGCAGTGGAAGCTTATCCTACAATGTTCGAATTCACAAGGGAAATTCGTAAAAAGACTTATGTATGATTCAGTGGAGGACTCGTTGATGTAAGAAGAATAAGAACAGAACCAACCCTTTCAAATTCAACCAATTGTGAAGGCCATGGTAAAGCATATCCCAGTCAGTATTGTAACTGATAGCGGAAGTGAACTGACTGCGATCTCAGAAAATTTATTCATGCAGTGTAATGCCAATGAGGAATTGCCAGTTCTGAAAACACGTAAGATTAAAGTAAGAGGTCCTATTAGAAACAATGCTGCGGAAGTTCCGAGACAAACAAGGTTAACTTTTTCGTGCCAAGGTCAAAAGATCTAAGCCAACTTCGTGATTATACCTAAACTAACGGTATATTTGATTATAGGTGCAGATTTTTTAAATGAGAGACGAGCGATAATAGATATGGGGAAAGGTAGTGCAACATTCGGGAATGTCACACTTCTCTCTGAGCAAATGCTAAAATTAGAAGAAATACCAGTTATAAACAAACAATTAAGAATGACGCGAGATAAAGAGGATGAAGAATTAGAATGGTATGCACAAAAGAAGGAATCGCCTCAACTCATGTTAGAAGTCCATAAAGAAATCGACGAAAAATTGCAAGAAGTTCAAGGTATTTTGGAACACAGTAAAAGAGAATTAGAGGGTATTTTACGAGATAAAGCAGAGGTATTTTTACCTAAGACTGGCAGTATTAAACACTTTCAGTACAAGTTTGAAGTAAAATAGCACAAACCATTTAGATTGCCACCCTATACAATCCCATTAAGCTACAGGAATAAAATATTCCAGGAGATATCTAAAATGTTAGATGACGATATTATTGAACCAACTACCTCCACATATAACAGTCCGCTCCATATTGTACAAAAACGAGATGGGAGCACCAGATTAGTGCTTGATTCCAGACAGATCAACACAATCATAATCACTGAGACAGATCGCCCAGAAAAATTAGAGGAATTGATACAAAACTTCAACGCTGCTAAGATATTTTCATCAATTGATTTACGTAGTAGTTTCTGGCAAATAGAATTGGCCCCAGAATGTAGAAAATTTACAGCATTTATCGTATTCGGTAAACGTTACCAGTTTAAACGATTGCCATTTGGTTTAAACATATCAATAATATATAATGCCAAAACAAGCGTTCAGCGCATAGTGCTGTGGAATGTGGAAAAAACCGCAAATTGGCGTTCATAAGAAGAAGAACAACACCAATAATGCAACAGGAGCATAATATGTAAGAAATTGTCCACGCAACCTGCCACTGATGATATCTTGCAGAAAATAAAGGCGAAACGCGTATGGCACCAAAAAAATTGTGTTTTAATCAGTTGCTGTCAGACAGTCCATAAGTAAAAATTATCAGTATACCGTTTATTAGGGGATTTAAAACTATACTCAGTCCTGAAATTTTACAAATAATTATTTGTAATGTTGATGGTGTGATTATAGCAGAACCCTCTTGGAGAACATCACAACGACACATTAAATCAGTTTTTACAGATCATGAAAGAGCATGGGGTCACAGTAAATATAACAAAATCCAAATTTGGAAGGCGAGAGGTCAAATTCTTAGGACATATAATTTCCGAGAAAGGGGTAATGCCCGACCCAGAAAAACTAACAGCAATCAACACGTCGAACAGATGTGCAGAACTATAGACCTATATCTCTAACGTCGATCAGTTGTATAATTTTGGAACACGTTTTATGTTCGAGTATAATGACTTTTCTGGAGGCTAGAAATCTACTCTGTAGGAATCAGCATGGGTTTCGAAAAAGACGGTCGTGTGAAACCCAGCTCGTGCTATTCGTCCACGAGACTCAGAGGGCCATAGACATGGGTTCACAGGTAGATGCCGTGTTTCTTGACTTCCGCAAGGTTGAAATGGTTCAAATGGCTCTGAACACTATGGGACTCAACTGCTGTGGTCATCAGTCCCCTAGAACTTAGAACTACTTAAACCTAACTAACCTAAGGACATCACACACACCCATGCCAGAGGCAGGATTCGAACCTGCGACCGTAGCAGTCTCACGGTTCCGGACTGCGTGCCTAGAACCGCGAGACCATCGCGGCCGGCCACTTCCGCAAGGCGTTTGACACAGTTCCCCACAGTCTTTTAATGAACAAAGTAACAGCATACGGACGATCAGACCAATTGTGTGATTGGATTGAGGAGTTCCTAGATAACAGAACGCAGCATATCATTCTCAATGGAGAGAAGTCTTTCGAAGTAAGAGTGATTTCAGGTGTGCCGCAGGGGAATGTCATAGGACCGTTGCTATTCACAAAATACATAAATGACCTGGTGGATGACATCGGAAGTTCACTGAGGCTTTTTGCAGATGATGCTGTGGTGTATCGAGAGGCTGCAGTAATGAAAAATTGTACTGAAATGCAGGAGGATCTGTAGCGAATTGACGCATGGTGCAGGGAATGGCAATTGAATCTCAATGTAGACAAGTGTAATGTGCTGCGAATACATAGCTACAAAATAGCAGGTCAGCAACTGGAAGCAGTTAATTCCATAAATTATCTAGGAGTACGCATTAGGAGTGATTTAAAATGGAATGATCATATAAAGTTGATCGTCGGTAAAGCAGATGCCAGACTGAGATTCATTGGAAGAATCCTAAGGAAATGCTATCCGAAAACATAGGAAGTAGGTTACAGTACGCTTGTTCGCCCACTGCTTGAATACTGCTCAGCAGTGTGGGATCCGAAGCAGATAGGGTTGATAGAAGACATAGAGAACATCCAACGGAGAGCAGCATACCGACAATCCTTCTTTCCAGGAACAATACGAGACTGGAATAGAAGGGAAAACCGATAGAGTTACTCAGGGTACCCTCCGCCACCCACCGTCAGGTGGCTTGCGGAGTATGGGTGTAGATGTAGAATCAAAGAGTTCTGTACTCCATATAATAAGAAACTCTCAGAGGATTTCTAGGTCTCACCGGATTGTATAAAAAATTATCTGGATCGAATCTCTCGCAACACCACACCTATGTGCATTGACTGGAAAAAACACGCCATCGGTATGGGATCAACAAGCCAATGAAGAATTTTTAAAAGTGAAAAACGCACTAACAACAGCACCTATTTTAGCAGATCCTGATCTAACACAAAATTTTTGTATGGCCACTGATAGCGCGAAAACAGGTTTAGGAGTTGTTTTATTCCAAGAATACGAACAGGCAGGGCTAAGATCATATAGAACAATTGATTTTGCCAGTCGGGTACTCACAAAAAGCGAGAAAAACTATTGTCACGGAGCTGGAAGCATTGGTTATTGTAGGGGGCTTCCAACGTTTTCGATACTTCCTATTCGGAAGAAAAACAAAAGTATACACTGACCACAAAGCATTAGAATTTCTGTTATCCGCTAAACTAACTCATGGGAGGTTAGCCAGATGGATGTTAATACTAAAAGAATTTGACTTCACTAGTACACACATACCAGGACCAGCGAATGTATTAGCAGATGCTTTATGACGATGTCCACAGGGTGCATCCAATAACATAGGTTTGGAAGCAGCAGAAGACCAGTTTACAATGTACTATATGAAACAAGTACCTTTCGAAAACTATATTACGACAGCATTGAAAAACATAGGCAAAGAACTGGACAAGGATCCCGAAATACAAGGAATCAAACACAAGTGGAGAAGTAAGGACTTTCCAGACATTCGACAGCACTATCTTGTAAAAAACAATGTTTTACTTTTTAGACGAAATGTTGCAACGAATGAATGGTTAATTGATATCCCAGATGAACTAATTAATAAGTACATATGGTATACACATTTAAGTAATGGCCACTTTGGACCAAAAAAATGCTTTTTAAAAATAAAACAAACAAGCCATTTTCCTAATATGGAAAGACGAATTAGAACAGTATTAGTCAAATGCAAAAAATGTATGAGGGCTGAACACGTCACTTTCCAAACAAAACCACCTATGTTTCCAATAATCCTTAAAAGATTAAAACAGATAGCTGCAAGAGATTTGATGGGGCCCCTCCCACACACAAAAATGGAAATATATTTTCATATTTGTCGATTTGGAACTTACTTCTAAATATGTTACCTTGACACCATTAAAACAGGCAACAGGTCTTACTAGAAGTAAAGCATTTAGACAAGATTTTCTCAGACAAGTAGGTCGAGTGGAACGAATAATTTCTGATAATGGCCCACAATACAAATCAGTGCAATGGCAGAACACCTTAAAACAACAGAAAATAAAACCCATCTACGTATCTAAGTACAAACCTAGCGTAAATCCAGCAGAACGACCTATGAAGGACATAGGCACTTTATGCCGATTATATGCAGGCAAAAGACACAACACTAGGGATATATACCTTAAAGATTTTCAAGAAGTAATAAATGAAATGCCACATAGCACTACACTACTACCTCCAGTTACTGTACTTAAAAATATTGAACCCCCAAACATAACCAAAGAAAATGTTAGGTTTCCTATTGTACCACGTAGACAGCACAAACAAGTCATAGCAACAGCACTCTCCAACATCAGAAAGGCAGCCATTAAAAGAAAAGAAAGGGGAGATAGAACAGCAATTAAAAGAACTTTCTCAGTAGGCCAGAAAGCATTTGTAAAAACACACCATCTCTCCAGCAAACAGAAACACAAAATACATAAGTTTTACGCTGCATACAAAGTACCTGTCATAATTAGGCGAATTGCTCACGATAATGCTGTGGAACTAATGAACCCAAAAACAGGCAAAACCTTAGGACTTCACCATGTGAGCCATAGCAAAAAGTTTGAAGATTAATTTTGTTACTGGTAGATAATCAGCACAGTATTTCAAGATTATGTTGCTGATAAGATCGTCAGGAGAAAGAAGAATGAAGAGAGAGGAAGATGGGAAAAAGAAAGTAGTTTCAATAATAACACCAATAGTACCATAGATTAAGGTGAAGGGATAAAGCCTAGATAGTCTAACAGCATGAAATACTAAAATGCTATACAGCACGACACTACACAAAAATAAAAAACGAATTTGAGGATTCTTGAGCAGACATTAAGACTCCAAATATCTTAGAATTGTAACATGGAAAGAACGCCGAAATTTGTAAAGCTTTTTAAGAAGGCGTAAAACAAGTAGGTACTAGATATATGTTATATGATTATAAGTAAATCTTTTTGTAAGAACCATTGTAAAAACTCCAGCAAGGAAGAGATGCAACAACCCACAAGTTGCAACACAAGATGTATCAAGAAACAAAAGGACGTAATTAGCAAGACACGATTCCTACAAGGCAGAAGTGTCGAGAGGAGGGAAAGGACAGCGAGACCAACAGAGGGCCTTTGTAGAGTGGGCAGTAAATCAGCCCGCTAGGCAGAACCCTGCAGACACACGACAGGACACCGAACGCCAGAGGGTCTCTGAATGCCCCCACTCAGCGGAGCGAGCAAAAAACGGCCCGACGAGAAGACCGCTTGGGCAAGCCACCACTGGCAAAAAATATGTTGAGAAGTCACACTACTGCTATTAAACAGCACGCTGATGCACAAAACTGAAGACAACTTCCACAAAGTAAAAATGACACACCCAAACAATTTATCAAACTGTTGCTAGGAGGAGAACTTCAAAGCGACTAGTTATCAATAAATATTTCCATATCCTGTCCAGAGAAGAGCCAAGAAGCAAGTAAGAAGCAGAGAAAAAGCAGGAAGAAGAGAAGTTGAAGATTCGCAAGATTGAGACCAAGCAAGAAGACGGGTGAAGAATAGACGACATACCTTCCCAAATGCCTATCCTATTGTAAACTAGTCGTCTGCAAAGTATTACAACGAAAAACGACCGCTTTCAGCGACACATAACGATGACTTCCACGCATACAAAGCCAGTAAACCACAAGATTCTGCACTCACAGCTCCATTCCATTATGGGACCTCCACAACAGCAACACACACTTGCAAAGGCAACAAAGAACGACAATCGAAGCTGTACATCAAATACTTGCCCACATCCATCTCGCTCAAGTCCATCACCTTCGTGCAAAAACATTCGCCAACCTCATGCTTAAACATTCATAGGATTGTGTGCATGTGTGAAATCAAATTATGTGAGGTAGGAATTGTGCAAAAGAAACGTGTGAAAAAGTAAATAAGCTAAGCACACCAGACAGCTAATAAACTACAAAGTAACAGTCATTGACTATGGACTTAAGTAAAAAATAGACTATCGATAAAAATAAGTCATTAGTTCTGAAATGGACAGTATATAAAGAACAAAAGTAAGGCATAATAAACACTAAAACAATATGCCACTTATTTTCTCCTTATAAAAATAAAAAATAACTATATTTTACTTATTTTCTCCTTATAAAAACAAAGAATAAAAAATTACCTTGTTGGATGTTTTCCCTTTTTTTTTAACATTTGTACCATTTGTTAGGATAATATCTCAATACTTGTGTATGTATATTTCTTTGTCAAAGCAATTCTTGGAAATAATTCTTATTTGTTAGTGTAACAATGTTGAAATGAGGGTCTAGAAACAAAAACATTTTAATCGTACATGATATTTAGAAAATGTGTTAGGAATAGACTTTACTTAATTACTACATTCATAAAAACAATATTTCTAAAAAAAATCGATGTGAAAGACTCCTCACTTTCGATAACAAACTTCTTAAAAAACAAACTTCACACTTAAATAAAGAAAGAAAATAATTAAAAATTAATAATAGCATAAAAATATTCTTCTCTTGTCATTTTTAATTATAATGTGGAAGAATATAAAAATATAAATTTCTAATACAAACTAGCATAGAACAGAATAACATGGCTGAACAGTATGTAACAAAATTTAGAAAAATTCGAAAAATTTTGACTCACTTAGGCAACAATTCAATCATTGCCTAAATTCAGTGCAAAAATTAAGTTCGAAGGGTGGTGATATGTGAGGTGTCAGGCAAATCCAACACCTTCCATGAAAACCCTGACATGATAAGCAAATCCAGTAGTACATCATATAGCTCCGAATAAATCGTGCCATTAAATTAACCAAAGTAATACGAGTAACAAGCGAGCAAATTGAATACCACAGACTAACACAAGAATGCCTAAATGCATGTCATACCTTTCCACCATGAGACAGACGCAGTTCTGAGGGGAGAAACGAGAACAGAAGCCGAGAGCAGAACCGTGTTAAGCTAGAAGGCCCTACAATAAGGGACGAACTGGACACCCACGTCGCCAGCTAACCACTAGGACAACGCCAGCTGCAAGTTTTAGCGTGAGACTTTTTCGCGTCTCTGTTACGTTAGGACCACCCCCCAGCCCATGTTAAAAGATAAAGCCCTCCAGATGAACAGTATAGATCTTACGATAACGCTAAAAGGACCACACCACCTGCAAGTTTTAGCGTGAGACTTTTTCGCGTCTCTGTTACGTTGCAAACTTTAAAAACATTGCCCCACCACGAAAAGTATAACGTTTCTCATTGGATAGACAGATATTTTGTAGGTGGAGCTTAAGGTTAACATTGAGGCCCTGGTTGGTCAGATGAAAACACAGCATGATAGTTTTTTTTTAAACCAACTTCGGTAAATGATAGTAAGGAGAAGTTAGGAGAAGTTAGTTAGTTCCGAGACGTCGAGCTGGATGGCTGCTGCGCCGGCCGCCGCCCCCTGACGAATACCAAGAAGGTAATGAACGCACGCGATGCCGCATAACAGAGCATAAAGCTTCACTCATAACTGAGGAAGTCTCATCTGTTACACCTCCTATTTGCGTAACACTAGTGTCGATCGTCAATTAAAGCTCATGGTGTTCACATTTGCCACTTGAAGTAAAAATCTGAAATGCGATGATTTTTCTGTTATATACACTACTGGAAATGGAAAAAAGAACACATTGACACCGGTGTGTCAGACCCACCATACTTGCTCCGGACACTGCGAGAGGGCTGTACAAGCAATGATCACACGCACGGCACAGCGAACACACCAGGAACCGCGGTGTTGGCCGTCGAACGGCGCTAGCTGCGCAGCATTTGTGCACCGCCGCCGTCAGTGTCAGCCAGTTTGCCGTGTCATACGGAGCTCCATCGCATACACTGGTAGCATGCCGCGACAGCGTGGACGTGAACCGTCTGTGCAGTTGACAGGACAATGCACGTCCGCATGTATCCCGTGCCACCCAACGTGCTCTAGAAGGTGTAAGTCAACTACCCTGGCCAGCAAGATCTCCGGATCTGTCCCCCATTGAGCATGTTTGGGACTGGATGAAGCGTCGTCTCACGCGGTCTGCACGTCCAGCACGAACGCTGGTCCAACTGAGGCGCCAGGTGGAAATGGCATGGCAAGCCGTTCCACAGGACTACATCCAGCATCTCTACGATCGTCTCCATGGGAGAATAGCAGCCTGCATTGCTGCGAAAGGTGGATATACACTGTACTAGTGCCGGCATTGTGCATGCTCTGTTGCCTGTGTCTACGTGCCTGTGGTTCTGTCAGTGTGATCATGTGATGTATCTGACACCAGGAATGTGTCAATAAAGTTTCCCCTTCCTGGGACAATGAATTCACGGTGTTCTTATTTCAATTTCCAGGAGTGTAGTTATTGAGAAGCCACATCAGCCACTGTAATTTACGACATGTTAGATAAGTAATTAAAGATAACTGAGGGTCACTGTGGACCATTTCGATAGTTTTCTCTTTTGTGAAACTTAATTTAAACCTAGATTATAGATGTGATATGGCATAGGTCATCCTTCGACCCATTGTAGAACTTGGAAAGCCATTCAGGGAATAGTCGTCCACATTTTTGTTGAACGCAGTTGGCTTTTACCATCCTGTATTAAAACACTTCCTTTTATCAATAGCGCAATTTATAAACAATGTTTTGTGAGTAGACTAAAA
Organism: Schistocerca gregaria; assembly: GCF_023897955.1. Taxonomy (NCBI): domain Eukaryota; kingdom Metazoa; phylum Arthropoda; class Insecta; order Orthoptera; family Acrididae; genus Schistocerca; species Schistocerca gregaria. Next base: position 472,242,463 of record NC_064921.1, read on the forward strand.
TGTCCAATGGTAAACTTTACTGCTTTTTAGACTTTATTTAACCAGCTAACTAAAAATAGGAAAGCCTTGAACCCCTTCCACTAAATTTTTTGCTAACATCGTCGAGTAGTGGCATCGCTAGTATTCAGATGTCGAACTTCGCCGAAACTCGAAACGTCTTCTTTGAACCCAACCACACATCCTCTCTCAACTGCTGACCTGGTATGAACATGCCCCTCTTTACTGGTCTTGCCAGCTGCATGGTGAAACGTCATAAATATGATAACCTCTAATGCTGGCTAAAAACAATAAATACAGCCAAAGGCTAAAATCGGTTTAGTAGGCACACATTCATCCAGTGGCCGCGAAAGTTTACAAATTTGCATTTTTCATTGACACCGTACCTGCATGAATATCAATTTGTGATCAATTTGCAAAACTCCTTTGTGGTGTGTTTTTTTTTTTTTCCTTAGAGTGTGTATTATACAGTCGCATAATCGACAGGTTCTGCAAATTTGCCATTAAAGGACATTACAACTCCGTACAGGAATAATTTAAAGATTTAGTAGACAGTCGAAGGGCAAAAAATTGCAGCAATCGACAGAAGGGATTCAGTGTTCTGTACATCCAGAAGTACTTTGTAGTAAATTTGCAGGCGTGGAGCACGCGAAGAAATTGGTAGTACGAATAGTAAAATTTCTAAAGTTTCATGAGTTATTCCACTGTCAGTTGCAACGCAATTCGATAGAACGAAGCGAAGAGTAAGGAGACTACAAAGTCTGTTAGTTAAGTCAAGCGACATGCCTGGAACGATTTTTCGATTTAAAACCCTCTGTTGTTGAAAAAGGACTGTAGGAACGAAAATTAGAACTTCTCGAATGGATTGGAGGCCTTTCATTTCAAGTGGAGTTGACTGCACACTGCCCACATTGCAAGGTGAGAAACAACTTCTTTCTGATTTGACGGGGTTGCATTGAAAAATAAAATGGTATATTAGAGGGGACAATTTCTCATTCACTCAGTACAGTACCTTAAGCTCTCTAGCATTGAAGAAAATGTGCATTATGGGCATTTCATGTGTCATTGAAAGAGTTACATGGATAGTTCTATGAACGTTTTAGGACTTTGCCAATATTACTTGTGTTTTTTCAGGCCGTTTGACTTTTCATTTTAATGTGCCCCTGTACAAGTGCAGATGTATCTGACTGATATGCAGTGTAATTCCCATTTTTAAAGACAAGTCCTTTTAAACTAAAACTGTCCAGGACATATAGACTGTTTTCCTCAGGCAGGGCTTCCACGTCTCCACTGTGAGCTTACAAAAGTGTTACAATATTTCGAACAACATGGTTGGTTGGTTGGTTGTGTGGGGAAGGAGACCAGACAGCGTAGTCACCGGTCTCATCGAAATAGGGAAGGTTGGGGAAGGAAGTCGGCCTTGCCCTTTCAGAGGAACCATCCCGGCATTTGCCTGGAGTGATTTAGGGAAATCACGGAAAACCTAAATCAGGATAGCCGGACGTGGGATTGAACCGTCGTCCTCCCGAATGCGAGTCCAGTGTCTAACCACTGCGCCACCACGCTCGGTTAGAACAACATGTCTGTGTAACAGACCTTTTCCCATTATGAAAGTAAATAAGTCACAATTACATGGTAACCTGAGTGCAGAAATCTGTGAAATTGTCTGCATCTATCCATATGCTGATGGTCTCTGCCAGATAAAATTTATATTATCCCACTAGCGCATCAAAAATAATTAAATAGTACTGAAAGTTTGTTTTGTTTGTGCTCTATTTTGCTGAGAAATGTGAAGTATGAAACCAAGTCATATACAGTGTGACTGCATGGACACATGCATGCGGCCAATCTGCAGTGTCCCCCTCTTCCGCGTCCCCACACTCAAACAGCGTGCTGTGGCGGCGGGGTACACGTGTAGGCTGAGCGGAATGGCATGTGTGCCAGTACACGCATCGCGAGCTGGATTCTTGGCTGCCGTTGCTCTAAATTAGGGGTCTCCAAACTACGGCCCACGGGCCGAAAGCGGCCCGCGAGGCTGGCTAATCGGCCCGCTTTAGCTGGCCGGAGATCCCCAGTACAACGCGACATTGTAGGAGCTCTAGCTTTACAACGCGGAAGGTCATGATTAAACTTGTGGCTATACACAATAAACAGACAGACCATTCACCTACTAGTAACAGCGCATAAAACACTACAAAACTCGTGAGACACTCGTAACATAGTCACAATGACGCAACAGAACTGTCAAATATATGTTCTGGCTCGGCTACTCGCTATAAGACTACATAACTAAACTTATTGTTATTGAAATAACATATAAACATAAAAATGTGCTTTGACATACTGTACCTCTGTTACGCCTTGCAGTAATAGTGTTGCTAACGATGATTTTGAGATTTCGTTAACTTTGCAGGACGCTTTCGTGAAGAATGTGCAGTAACGTACTTTTTTATCGGTGAAATTCTCCAGAATAAAATACGCCGGAATTTTGGTCAGGTACGTCCACCAATCAAAATTATGTAATTAAATAAAAATCGTAGTTCGTTTCAGTGCTAGCTATTCCCACAACCTTAGATTTTTGCGATTTCATCTTTCCTTCAGCTTTACATTACGGTGATCATGGCGTGCCAGGGTGCTTTAATCGTACTAGGTATATCTTGGCTCTTATGACTTCGTGGAGGAGTCAATGTGGCCCGCGGACTGAAAGGTTTGGAGACTCCTGCTCTAAATCATGGAGTCCCAAGTTCGATCCATGGCCAGGTCGGAGAGTTTCTTCACAGAGGAACTGGATGTTTGTGTTGTGCTAATCATTTCTCCTCATCTCCCTCAAAAAGATTACAAGTAGTCGAAGTGGCGGCAGTGGCCAATAATGCCATACGATCATTTAATTTCATAGTTTAATTAAGGCCAATACTTTTCGTGTGATTAATTGTTAACAAACTTTGGGGTTTCTTCCCTTTTCTGACGTCTTCTGTCTATTACTGCCTGTAACGGTAAAATTATCAGTCGGGCCTTTTTTTGTAGAGGGTATGAGATTGAGTATTCCGCGAACAAGAGGTCGGAAAAGCCTGGAAACGAATAAACGGCCAGCTGGTGTTTGCCTTGTGGACGGCCGAGTGAAAGGGGGCCGAATAAAAACGAGCGGGAGACGAGGCGTGCAATATGCGGCGCCGGCCTAATATTGTGCTGCGACAAAGCGCGCGCCCGTGTTTTGGTAGGAGGCGGCGCGCCCGCCGGCGGCGCGCGGACAATGGCGGGGGCGTCGCTGTCCAAACAGCGGCGGCGGGCACGGCGTACAGGCGGCAGGGCAGGCGCCGGCACGCACGGCCGCCTCGCCTCGCTGTTTGTCTCGCCGTTATTGGACACCGGAGGCGGCGCGCATGCGCACTATTGACCGCCGGCCGAAAGGCAAACATCGGTGCGATGTGGGTCACTCGGGGCGCTCCGACGCCAGCGCCGCCTCCGACGCCTGCGGGACGTGCACAAACAACAATCTCGGCCGCTGACCAGCGCCGCCCGAGGAATGCACGCTGAAGAAAAGTTCACCAGCCCTGTTTGTAGCGGCCTCATGTATAAAAAATTCTGCATACTCTTTTCTTTTCGTACAGAGTGTGTTGTTGTTGTTGTGGTCTTCAGTTTTGAGACTGGTTTGATGCAGCTCCCCATGCTACTCCATCCTCTGCAAGATTCTTCATCTCCCAGTACCTACTGCAACCTACATCCTTCTGAATTTGTTTAGTGTGTTCATTTCTTGGTCTCTTTCTACGATTTTTACCCTTGACGCTGCCCTCCAATACTAAATTGGTTATCCCTTGATGCCTCAGAATATGTCCTACCAACCGATCCCTTCTTCTAGTCAAGTTGTGCCCCAAACTTCTCTTCTCCCCAATCCTATTCAATACTTCCTCATTAGTTATATGATCTACCCATCTAATCTTCAGCATTCTTCTGTAGCACCACATTTTGAAAGCTTCTATTCTATTCATCCCCCCATGAACCATGCACCTTGCCGTTGGTGGGGAGGCTTGCGTGCCTCAACGATACAGATAGCCGTACCGTAGGTGCAACACAACGGAGGGGTATCTGTTGAGAGGCCAGACAAACGTGTGGTTCCTGAAGAGGGGCAGCAGCCTTTTCAGTAGTTGCAGGGGCAACAGTCCGGATTATTGACAGATCTGGCCTTTTAACACTAACCAAAATGGCCTTGCTGTTCTGGTACTGCGAACGGCTGAAAGCAAGGGGAAACTACGGCCGTAATTTTTCCCGAGGGCATGCAGCTTTACTGTATGGTTAAATAATGATAGCGTCCTCTTGGGTAAAATATTCCGGAGGTAAAATAGTCCCCCATTCGGATCTCCGGGCGGGGACTACTCAGGAGGACGTCGTTATCAGGAGAAAGAAAACTGGCGTTCTACGGATCGGAGCTTGGGATGTCAGATCCCTTAATCAGGCAGGTAAGTTAGAAAATTTAAAAAGGGAAATGGATAGGTTAAAGTTAGATATAGTGGGAATTAGTGAACTTCGGTGGCAGGAGGAACAGGACTTCTGGTCAGGTGAATACGGGGTTATAAATACAAAATCAAATAGGGGTAATGCAGGAGTAGGTTTAATAATGAATAAAAAAAATAGGAGTGCGGGTAAGCTACCACAAACAGCATAGTGAACGTATTCTAGTGGCCAAGATAGACACGAAGCCAATGCCTACTACAGTAGTACAAGTTTATATGCCAACTAGCTCTGCAGGAACGAAGAAATTGAAGAAATGTATGATGAGATAACAGAAATTATTCACGTAGTGAAGCGAGACGAAAATTTAATAGACATGGGTGACTGGAATTCGACAGTGGGAAAAAAGAGAGAAGGAAACATAGTAGGTGAATATGGATTGGGGCTAAGAAATAAAAGACGAAGCCTTCTGTTAGAATTTTGCACAGAGCATAACTTAATCATAGCTAACACTTGATTCAAGAATCATAAAAGAAGGCTGTATACATGGAAGAATTCCGGAGATACTGAAAGGTATCAGATAGATTATATAATGGTAAGACAGAGATTTAGGAACCAGGTTTTAAATTGTAGCACATTTCCAGGGGCAGATGTGGACTCTGACCACAATCTATTGGTTATGAACTGTAGATTAAAACTCAAGAAATTGCTAAAAGGTGGGAATTTAAGGAGATGGGACCTGGATAAACTGAAAGATCCAGAGGTTGTACAGAGTTTCAGGGAGAGCATAAGGGAATTATTGACAGGAATGGGGGAGAGAAATACGGTAGAAGACGAATGGGTAGCTCTGAGGGATGAAGTAGTGAAGGCAGCACAGGATCAAGTAGGTAAAAAGATGAGGGCTAGTAGAGATCCTTGGGTAACAGAAGAAATATTGAATTTAGTTGATGAAAGGATATAATATCAAAATACAGTAAATGAAGCAGGCAAAAAGGAATACAAACGTCTCAAAAATGAGATTGACAGGAAGTGCAAAATAAATAATTAGGCATGGCTAGAGGACAAATGTAAGGATGTGGAGGCTTATCTCACTTGGGGTAAGATAGATACAGCCTACAGGAAAATTAAAGAGAGCTTTGGAGAAAAGAGAGCCACTTGTATGAATATCAAGAGCTCAGATGGAAACCCGGTTCTAAGCAAAGAAGGGAAAGCAGAAAGGTCGAAGGAGTCTATAGGGGGTCTATACAAGGGCGATGTACATGAGGACAATATTATGGAAATGGAAGAGGATGTAGATGAAGATGAAATGGGAGATACGATACTGCGTGAAGAGTTTGACAGAGCACTGAAAGACCTCAGTCGGAACAAGGCCCCCAGAGTAGACAACATTCCATTAGAACTCCTGACAGCCTCAGGAGATTCAGTCCTGACAAAACTCTACCATCTGGTGAGCAAGATGTACGATACAGGCGAAATACCCTCAGACTTCAAGAAGAATATAATAATTCCAATCCCAAAGAAAGCAGCTGTTGACAGATGTGAAAATTACCGAACTATCACTTTAATAAGTCACAGCTGCAAAATACTAACACGAATTATTTACAGACGAATGGAAAAACTGTTAGAAGCCGACCTCCTGGAAGATCAGTTTGGATTCCGTAGAAATGTTAGAACACGTGAGGGAATACTGACCTTACGACTTATCTTAGAAGAAAGATTAAGGAAAGGCAAACCTACGTTTCTAGCATTTTTAGACTTAGAGAAAGCTTTTGACAATGTTGACTGGAATACTCTCCTTCAAATTCTAAAGGTGGCAGGGTTAAAATACAGGGAGCGAAAGGCTATTTACAATTTGTACAGAAACCAGATAGCAGTTAAAAGAGTCGAGGGGCACGAAAGGGAAACAGTGGTTGGGAAGGGAGTGAGACAGGGTTGCTCTTCCAAAGTCCTTTGCTGTCTCTGACAGAATTACAATGTCGTCGGCGAATCTCAAAGTTTTTATTTCTTCCCCATGGATTTTAATACCTACTCCGAACTTTTATTTTGTTTCCTTCACTGCTTGCTCAATACACAGATTGAATAACATCGGGGATAGGCTACAACCCTGTCTCACTCCCTTCCTAACCAATGCCTCCCTTTCATGCCCCTCGACTCTTATAACTACCATCTGGTTTCTGTACAAATTGTAAATAGCCTTTCGCTCCCTGTATTTTACCCCTGCCAACTTCAGAATGTGTACCTAAGATAATTCATGTGTTTTTGTTGGAGATCGACCGTACGTCGCAGTGCATTACGACTGTTTGCGCTATGTGGTACGAGGTGGAATAGTAATTAAAAGCAGAAATAAAATTTTGTTAAGTGGAGCACATCCGTCGAGTACTCAGCAATGGCGTATTCAACGTCAACACGCGGAAGAACCGGAGTAAAACGTGTCGTGAGCTAATTTACTCAGCGTGCAAGAATGAACTTCAGAGCCGCGCGCGATTAGCCGAGCGGTCCAGGCGCTTCAGTCATGGACTGTGCGGCTGGTCCCGGTGGTGGTTCGAGTCCTCCCGGGGGCATGGGTGTGTGTAAAATTGCAATGAAATGAACATCCTTAGCTGCTTACAGTCGTTGACATACGTCAACGGTGACAGATGAAAATGCGTGCACCGACCTGGAATCGAACCCGGGATCTCCTGCTTACATGGCAGACCCTCTATCCATCTGAGCCACCGGTGACACAGAGGACAGAGCGACTGCAGGGATTTATTTGTGGCACGCCTCCTGCGAACCCCACATTCTCAACGTACTGTGCCGCACTAGGGATCGATAGAGCGCCTGCCATGTAAGCAGGAGATCCCGGGTTCGACTCCCGGTCGGGACACACATTTTCATCTGTCTCCGTTGACGTATGTCAACGACTGAAAGCAGCTAAGGGTGTTCATTTCATTCTAACGAGCTGCATGGTCACTGATGGTAACTTCTTTCGGACATGTCCGAAAGGACAGATACCATCTTAGTAAATATGGGTGTGTGTGTTTGTCCTTAGGATAATGTAAGTCAAGTAGTGTGTAAACTTATGGACTGATGATCTTAGCAGATAAGTCCCATAGGATTTCACACACATTTGAACATTTTTGAGGGAACTTCAGAAACACCTGGTTTAGGACTTAGACAAAAGTGCAGAGCAGACACAACACTATTCTGTAACAGGGTTATGTGTAGTAACTCCACCTAGGGATGATACAAGAACTCCTTTCATCCTGCGAACTTCGCATAAAGGAATGCACTGAAGCCTGAAGTTAAACGTTAGGCTAGCAAATAGTGCTGACTGGCTCAGAAAAAGGGAACACATTCGGCCACCAGCAGAGGAAGAATCACGTTATCGACTGCCACAAAACCCTCTCCTTGTTTCCACTCACTCTCAGTGTTTGACCACTCCATTTGCATCACTGACAACGTTGGATGACCAGTTTACTGGTTCCAGGCCGACTAAGTGAATACGATGAGGTGCCAGCAACTTGGGGTGCTCTGCTACGAGTCCTCAGTCATCCAACTGTGAAGGGATCTCTGCAATCTGTTTTCCTGCCAGTCGGCCCTGTGACTATCTGAAAGTGAGAGCTGAGCCGATCTTCTGTGGATGGAGAACCAACCAACCCCCCCCCTCCCCCCTCCCCATCTGTGAGCTGTTCAATTTGGGAGAGGGGGGCCCGTGCTCGGTTCACAGACTGTGCTTCGCATCGCTGTTGGGTCTTGTGCCTGCACACCATCTCAAAAGCCGACAACAGGGCATGCAGATTTCTGGAGCAGAGCCTGAACGCAGCTTCGCTCAAAGAGAGTGCTGAGGCTACGACAGACGTCCACAACCAGCGCCGGGATGTAGCGACGTGCCAGCCACTGTACCCACCTACGATGGGGTCGCTCACTGACCACAGACATTTCCACGTATCTGCGACAGAAAATTCCTTACTGGGCCCTGGCACGCTACGCTGTACCTCCAAGAAACGCTGGCTCAGCGTGGCTGTACTGTGAAGAAAAGAGAGCGATTGAAAAATTCTAGGAAATAAATTACTGTTAATTGAATCATTAGCGCCCGGCGCTCCGCAGGAATCCATCACCGCACCTCCACTCGACTATCCTACATCCATATGGAGGCTGCAACTGGCGGGCTGCTACACTTCCCAACTTGCCCGTGTTTAATCTTCTCCAAGCAGTGTTTGCGTCAGCATCACTCTTCTGAACTGTGTCACGATGTGGAATGGAGCACACCATCGCGTAACAGAAGGCAATGTAGGTGTGCACCAAACTCGGACAAAAGTATTCCGATTCCAACCAACCGATCTAGCAATACTGCGTGGACTCTGCTTTACTATCTTCGCAGGTTGCAAAGTGCTTGGAGATGTTTTAGCAGGGCCAGAGAAAAATGACCGACAGTTCCTACTCTGGGCAGACAATAACTAAAAATATGATTAGTGTGCATGATTTATTGAACTCTCACCTTCGAATGAGTGTTACGATGATTGCATGGATACTGAAGCACTAAACAGTCCCTCTGCACATAATTATGGCGAATGATGTCAATGTGTGAAAGATGTGCACCAATCTAGCCCCTGCAGTGACGACAGGTGAGCAAAAGGCCATTCAAGTGACGACTGTGACTGAACTTGTAAGCAGGCTGTTTACGTTTTTATGTTGGTAACGCCACGTAGCGCTCTCTATTGAAATCGTTGACTGCACTGTGTGCAGTCTGTGGCTGATTGGACTCGTTGTTGGAAGTTTCTCGCTTGTGTAGTGTTGGGCAGTTGGAGGTGAGCCGCTAGCAATGGTGGATGTCAAGAATATATATAATGACTTTTGAAAACTATTAAGGTAAATACATTGTTTGCTCTCTATCAAAATCTTTCATTTGCTAACTATATCCCTATCAGTAGTTAGTGCCTTCAGTAGTTAAAATCTTTTATTTAGCTGGCAGTATTCCTGAAGGGTATAGGTTATTATTAAATGGCTCTGAGCACTATGGGATTTAACAGCTATGGTCATCAGTCCCCTAGAACTTAGAACTACTTAAACCTAACTAACCTAAGGACATCACACAACACCCAGTCATCACGAGGTAGGTTATTATTAGTCAGGTCTATTCTTTTGTAGGGATTATTGAAAGTCAGATTGCTTTGCGCTAAAATATTGTGTGTCAGTTTAGTAATGACGAGAATAAGCAAAGAGAAAACGGTCTCAGTCCGTTCAATTTCACTGTGGAGTTTGAAAATCAAGTAACGTAGAAATTTCACCAGCACAGTCATTCTTTTCATTCCAAGGGGATATTCCAGACTTTCTGAATGTGTTGAAAGTGAGTCTGACTTGTCAGACAGTGTTATTACTGGTGATGTAATATTTAAGTACAAGAAATGCTGGATGTGTGTTTCGACGTTAAGGATGTGTTCCTCAAGGAGTTTATACTTCTAGGACAGACTGTCAACACTACCTACTACAAGGATGTTCTCGAAAGTTTCAATAAAAGGATCGTTCGGGTAAGGACATCGCCAATGGCTGGGTGATCTGTCGCGATGATACTCGTAGCCACACTACTCTATGCGTCCTTGAGTTATTGGCGAATTACAACATCCTCAGCCACCTTGCAGTACCATCTTGGGTCTGGTGGACGTCATTTACTTTCCGAGGATTAAGACTGTCCTCAAAAGACACTGATTTGCTGGCTATGAGGCCATCCAAGGCGTCATAACGACCACTTTGAACAAAGTTCGCGTCAAGACCTTCTAGACACGTACCTTAGCCGCGGAAAACACTGGAAAATTGTGTTGAAGCACGAAGGAAATAATTCGAAGATTTCTTAATCTCTTAATATTTGTAACTATATTGTGAATAACATTTTACTTCCTGACGACACCCTGTATTTATTTCAAAACTAAAGCTTTCGTGTAAATCCACAGTCATGTAATGAAAGCTTTCACGCCTTCTGTTTTCAGGCATGATTATATCGCTTGTATGGATATGAGGAGGCGGCCGTAGCCATACACTGAGGTGAACACAGCGTGGGGTACCTCTTAATATCGTGTCCGACCTCATTTTGCCCTGTGTAGTGCAGTAACTCGACGTGGCATGGACTCAGGTCGCTGGAAGACACCTCCATAAATTCTTTCACTGTAGCTGTCCATCATTGTGAAACTGTTGCTGCTGCAGATTATTGTGTACGAACTAACCTCTCTATTATGCCCCAGAAATATTCGATACGATTCATCTGGGGCGATCTTCGTAGCAAAATCATTCGCTCGAATTGTACAATACGTTCTTCAAACCAGTCGCGAACAACTGTGGCCCGGTAACATGGCGCATTTTCATGCACACAAATGAGTCCATGGATGGTTGTAAATGGTCTCCACATAGCTGAACATAGCCATTTCCAGGCAATGATGGTTTCAATTGGTCCAGAGGACTCAGTCCATTCCATTTAAAAACAGCCCACACCATTGTGGAGCCACCACCAGCTTTTACAGTGTCTTGTTGACAACTTCGGTCCGTGGCTTCGTAGGTTATGCGCCACACTCGAACCTACTATCAGCTCTACAGACTGAAACCCGGAATCACCTCACCAGGCCACGGTTTTTCAGTCGTCTAGGATTCAACGATATGTTCATGAGCTCAGCAGAGGTACCTGTTGCGATGTCGTACTCCTAGCAAAGGCACTGGCGTCGGTCGTCTGTTGCCATAGCCCATTAATGCTTAATTTCCCCGCACTGTCCTAACCGATGCGGTCGTCGTAGATCCTACACCTATTTCTGCGGTTGTTTCACACAGTGTTTCTTGTCTGTTAGCACTGTATGCAGACACTGCTGCTCTTGGTCGTCAAGTGGGGGCCATCGACCGCTGCGCTGTCCGTGGTGAGAGGTAATGCCTGAAATTTAGTATTTTCGGCGCACTTCTCACACTGTGGATCTCGGAATATTGAATTCCCTAACGACCTCCAAAATCGAATGTCCCAGGCGTCTGCCGGCTGGGGTGGCCGAGCGGTTCTAGGCGCTACAGTCAGGAATTGCGTAACATCTACGGTCGCAGGTTCGAATCCTGCCTCGGGCATGGATGTGTGTGATGTCCTTAGGTTAGTTAGGTTTACGTAGTTCTAAGTTCTAGGGGACTGATGACCTCAGAAGTTAAGTCCCATAGCGCTCAGAACCATTTGAAATATTTGAACCATGCGTCTAGCTCCAACTACCATTCCGCGTCCCAAGTCTGTCAATTCCTGTCATGTGATTATAATCATGACGGAAATCTTTTCACAAGAATCACCTGACAGCAATCTACAGTTCCGCCAAAGCGCTTGCCTTTTTATACGTTGCGTACGTGATGCTGCCGCCATCTGTATATGTGCGTATCCCTATCCCACGACTTTTGTCACCTTAGTGCATTTTTTGCTGTTGTCTCGGGAGACCTTATCAGAGGCAACAGTGATGTAAGTAGTATATTCTGCAATGTAAACCATACTGTATCTAAGTACACTTTAATTGCTTAGCTATGAGGTCGCCGTTTTCATCTCCTTTATCAAAGTCGTATATTCGCTTTTTAAAGCAGTTCACCCTTGAGAATCAAATAACTAGATATTTATTTACTTTAAGGATGTCTCAAACATTAGAAGACACAAATATCAGACGGTGAAATACATTTTCGAACATGAAATCACATACCACCAAAGTTGTAAACTCCCCCTCGTCAACAACAGCAGCATCTAATTGCTGTAAATTGCACTATTGTAGTCTCTGGTCTAATTCTTCCATTGTCGATACTTGAGGCGCACCCATAGAGTAAATGATGAAATCATGGGTCGATAAATCCGTCCGTAGATGTACTCCTATTTTATTTATTATGCACTACATACGAAACCTAGTGGCGAGGTTATTGGAGGCTGTCGAGATGAAGCGTCGTGGAAGCTGACCAAGGGAATGATTTTGTTCCACGACTACACCCCAGCTCGTTCTGCAGAGGATAAAGTTAGTTGGTCTGGCTCTTTGGGCTGTCTGATTTTGTATCATCTGTATTCTACTGACGTGGCGCCCAGTGGCTTCTTCCAATTTCGTCAGATGAAACCATTGCGTGGCACCAGGGCTGCTCCTATGATAGTCTGTAGGGAAAGGCTTAGACCTGAGGGCATGCAGTAAGTTTAGTACTCGCGTTTTGGAAGACGAATGGTGACTTGTAAGTAGCCATAAGAAAGTTGTAGTTTTGGCTCTGTTAAAAACGTGGGTAATACTGACTTTAAAATAATTTTCTGGAGAAGGAAACAACACCTAATTACTCTGTACTTTTTACTCTCCGTGGGATCTAGGGGGTGCCGCAACCCCACTTTCCCCTTGGGCGTGGGGGCTCTTGCATGGGAGGCATTTCCTGAGTGATGACGAGGTTCAACGTTCCCTGAACAGTCTGTCCTGACATTACAGCAAGTCTGATTGCCACTTGTGTAGTCCCACTGCACGCTGCTGGGCTGGAACATTGTCTACACAAGGTAATATGAGGGCCAGACTGTCGTAATGGTGGCCTGGATTACACAGTGCCTGTGTTTGGTTCTGCCCTCTTACATGGTCTACAGAATCAAGAATCATGTCCTGATAGAACAGGGTTGTGTCAGTGGCCATGTATACTGTCTGCTCCAGCTGCTCAGTATCTGTCATCATGTGCAGCCAGCGCTGAGAAGTACTCCATGCCAGTCATTCACCTGATGCACATCATCCAACCTCAACTCTATAGCTTGGCGCTGGGTCCACCACCTATGGATCTATGTGCTGCAGCGGCTGGCAATTGCACTGGTGCCTTCCAGCTGGGAGCTAGATTATGACTGCTGACTTCAACTGCCTTCATCACGCATACCTTCGGTCCTTCATTTGCAGCCACACTTGGGTGATTACTGCACTTAGTCTGTGACAGACTGCTGGCTGGTCATGCATTTGCACTGTTCAGCGTGACCGGCTCACATCGGGAGTCTGCTGCTACATGAATTTGCCTGCCACTTGCCTGGACATGACGCAGTTCTCACTGCCCGCCAACTCGCTGACTGTCTGGCTTGGCCACTTTGTGCTGTGGCCGTCTCCTGCTGCCACACGCTGAGCTAGGCAGACACTGCTGCTTAGGGCTGGAGTGCTCTACTACGGTGCTGACTACAAGGCTGCATCTTTTTCTTCTCAAGGCTACAATTAGTTTATTTTTCAAACAGATGATTTTATACCGTTAGCAGCGATATTTCAGTGTTGCAAACTGTCATATGGCCGGGAGAGCAGTATGCTGACCACAACCCCCTCCATATCCGCATCCAGTGATGCCTGTGGGCTGAGGATGACACGGTGGCCGGTCGGTACCGTTGGGCCTTCATGGCCGGTTCGGGCGGAATTTAGTTTTTTAGCGATCATATTTACCAGACAATCACATCTTGTACTTGGTTCAAATGCTTAACTTACAGGCAAAAATGAATCAATCAACAAAAGTTCGTTGATCGCCACAGATTCTTGCTCATACGGAGTGAGTGATAACAGTTGATTATACGAAAATCAAAGGAAATTCTTAATTTTCGACGATTAGTGAAACGTATTTCTTGTTGATTTTGTACAAGCCAGTGTCACTATGGGCCAGTAATCACACCTCAAAGCCAATATTCTGCATGTTGCAGCCTGCAGCTGGAAATTGATACTATATGGCACTAACTAAAGCAAACGCAACAAGAAGCTTGTCGTTGACAGAGAAGATGAAGTTAATAGAGAAGTGGGTTGAGCTATAATACAAGCGGTCTCCTGTCTACTGTGACGTGGTGACGTATTTGATGTAGCATACTCCACATGCACTAGAATAAGGTGGCATTGGCCTAATGGATTTTATGTCGAAATGCACTGCCCTGCTGATGCAGGGCAACCAGAATCATAGAAAACAACACAGCCAGTCCGACAGCGGTCTTGTTCGGCAGAAACAGAGCAGACACCGAGAAAGACCACACAAATATTTTACTTACATTCGTTTACCTGCGACAGTACTACATGCACAAGGGCTACACAGTAGTAATTGCCCTCAATCCCAGAGGGAAGACTGCAAAGAAATGCAGTCAGAGGTAATCCAGACAAGAATATCTCGCGTATTAAAATATTCGAAATACTGGTGGAAAATCGCATGGCAAAACGTTTCGGCGCGGTTTGTTATCACCGGAAACCCCCAGAACTTCGTACAAGGTTGTTAATAGAACGACACCGACCAATGAAGAATTAGAAGGCGTGGATCTGATCAGCGACATGTTCAATGAACCAAGCACTCTGGAGCACCGGACTGTGTCGAATGGTCACAGGCGGTTGGGGAAAAAAAAGACAAAAAAAATACTAATACTCAACCTGATAAACAGAACCGCGCCGAACCATTTCGCCGCAGCAACAATCACTGCACCAGGACTTAAGCCATTTTCCGCCTAAAAGAGATCTGACACCAAATGGATAGTCGCCCACAAAGCGCACTCCATCTATCACGTGCGACACACTGAGAATCTTCAGTTTCTAAGTTATCTATGGGATCAAAATGAGTAAATAAAAAAATATCAAAATCTGGAATAATTTTGATGAACTTTTGCATTAGACACAGTCTTTGAAAAAACTGTGGTGAACGTCGACAACCATGCCGTTCAACAAACTGTTTAACAATAACAAACCGACGGGCTCCTTACAGCATCAAGAAGCAGGAATTCAGCCTGTCAAGACCTGCAACAGCCAGAAGAACGAGTAAGTGTTCTGTTCAGAATTGGTCTTCCGCTAAGACCTACCCACAATGAACTGAATCAACTGTGAAATCATATCCAGTTTGTTCTTATTATAATATTAAAAGTTTATTCAAAAACGGGTGAGACTGGCTCTGTTGGCTATCGACTCGCCCAAAGAGATCGACTTTAGGCACGATATGTGTTACATCGACAGCCCAGCAACCCATTGTGCCAGCCTGGCAGAAAGAAACCTGGTGTGCCAGGCTGGGTAAAGAGGGACAATGGGTTGGCCTAAGCCTTCACGCACTATGCAAGTCAGTCGGTCTGAGACGGTGCAACACATCGTGCTTCGGACCTCCCGAGAACGCCACGTGCAGTGAGGAGCGCGTGGGCGGCCACACAAGAGGAAAACAAAGGATGAGTCGCGAAGTAATTACCGAATATGTAATCAGGTGACAGATTTGAGAACTTTTGACACGGAGCATATCGCTGCTCCATCCATAATTTGCATATCCGTTTTATTTCGAAGAGTCTGAAGATTCAGTCGCAAATAAAAGCATCTAAATAATTACAAAACTGAAAGAAGCCTTGTAATAATAATTCTCTGAGTACAGAGGAAATGAAATCTGTAAACAAATCTCAGTTGCCGTCATTTTGAGAGGGATTAAGAAATTGTTCAGAGTGGAGGCGTCCTTTAGAAAGATTCAAGTTCGAACGCAGCGTCTTCTTCGTCTTGAGGCGCGCACGAACACAGCACATCCCGCCGTCCCAAAGGCCAAGGCTGCGCCAGGTTAGAAAAATTCTGTGGTTAAAAGGAAGACGTCAGGTCTATGCCCCCCCCCCCCCCCCCTCAGGCGACAGCTACCAGCTTGACCACCCAGCAAGTAGGCACCGGATCTACTTTTTTCAGCTGTCGTAATACTAGTGTGAGGTGCCAACCAACTAACCGCCGCTCCGACCCCATTCTGGAACGTCTTCTTGGAAGTTTCGTTAGCTGCCTTCTCGCACGCGAGACCTATTGTCCATACGTACGACCCACCATGCGACGGGAAAACTTAACGATTCATGACTTCAGGCATAGTCTACTCATGACGCCCGAATTCTATCGCCGTTTCGATGGTTTGGCAATCGTGGGTATTTCGTGATACTACGGGAGAGCAGCAGCGCCAACTATGCAGTTACGTTTACCGAATTCTGTTACATCTCCGCCCTCTTTTGTTGCCGAAACCTAGCTCCCATAGTTAAGTATTTTCTCTCTGAGGTGTTCTCAGTTAACTTATGAAGTTATACTGAATGCCATTTCTATATTTCATCCTGTGAATGTGTATGTATCAGAGAAAGCTGCCCTCAATTTAGGGTAAGTTGTTCAGCGCTATTTCCGGAATACATTTCTTTGTACTTATTTCTAAATCTTTTATTTGTGTTGATATTTCTATCGCCTTCCCCCTGTATCCATTCAAATCAATGGCTCCTTGCAAGTAGGGTTGGGTTAGTCCATGCCCCCACGGTCTGGTACTGGGTAGAATAATAATAACACGGGACCCGGACTGCCTATGACTATTCGAAACTGTGGCAGCCATTTTAAGGATCGTAGCGCAGCTGGCTAGCAGAGGCTGCCAGTTCACAATGCACTGCCCTGGATTCGGTCTTGTTTATGTATTTTTATTTCATTTGCTGGCGTTTGTAAATGATACGCTACTTAGTTACTAAGACAGGTCGTGTTTTGAAAATATTAAATCTTTCATATACACAATGTGAAACTTATTTCGTTTCTTGTTATTTTAACAAAGATTAATAGTGTTTCAGCGTTAATTACTTGTAAACTTAAAACTAACTAGCAACTAATAGGCAATTTAAGGATTAGAAGTTAGAAAAATGGAAAGAGAGGAAATAGTTTAGGTTTATAGAACGCCACGACCAGAGAGATATAGAGCCCCTCGCTTCTGGACAGCCAGGCGCCATAAGAGGGAGAAGACCTCAGTAGTACTTTGAACCTCTTCACCCCTTAGATGGCGCCATTCTAGAGGGTGAGTCACTAACTATTGCCACCTAGAATAACTACAAAAACATGATAGGAGCCGAACAGTTTGTGGAACAAAGGTTGCGTGGGACAACGGGACCCATAATATGATGTTGGTTTTTGTTGCTAGGTGGGGTCGCTTCAGAGATATGAAGGTCAACTTTGTTTTTTTGAAGTGGGATACTATAGTTCGGTACTTTTTTCTGATAGCGTCTATCGAGACGAATCCAGTGATGTGTAACAGTAAGGTCTTTGAAGGTCAACGAAGGAAGAAATACATTTAGGAACAAGGAACAATTTGGTATCAACACGATGGGTGTCCGGCACGTTTTTCGTTGGGTTGGACCCGGAGGAGATGTGTCATGGCCGGCTTGTTCCCCAGACTTGACGCCTCTGAAGTTTTTGTTGTGGGGATTCGTAAGAGACATTGTTTATAAAGACGTTCCAACTACACCTTAAGATATGCGAGAGAGAACTGTCAGAGCATGTGCTTCGATAAGTGGCGATGTGATAAGGAATACCACTCAATCCATTATAAGAAGAGTGCAGCACTGCATTGTTACCATTGGTCATCACTTCGACCACCTTCTGTAAGTGGATGTTCATGCCACCTTTGTGACCTTCGTTGACCTTCAAAGACCTTACTGTTACACGGTACTGGATTCGTCTGGATAGCCGCTACCAGAAAATAAGTACCGAACTGTAGCATCCCATTTAAAAAATAAAGTTGACCTTCATATCTCTGAAGCGACCCCACCTAGCAACTAAAACCCAATGTCATATTATGGCCCTCGTTGTCCCATGCAACTTTTGTCCCACAAACTTTTCAGCTCATATCATACTTTCAGAGTTATTCTAGCTGGCAGTAGTTAGTGACTCACCCTGTATATCTAGGTTAGGTTACTCTACACGTCCGCATATGCTGCCCTTTATTTTTCTTATTGTCTAATATTACTATCTAATGAACACCAGATTTTGTGGAACTCGAGTGACAATACATTTAGGCCTTATTTAGTCCTTATCCCATCACCTGTGTGCTAGCGCTATTGGCGTCGTCTCTCTCCATACTATTGGCTGTGGAGTCATTTGTCGCTTGTGCAGGTTGCCGCCTCCACTCACGTCGCTGCAACTGCTCTTTATGCAGCGCTCTAGGTATTCTGGCTGCTCAGTAACTGAGATCAGTCCACAAGACCTAAGCGATTGTTTTTGGCTGTCATGTAAGTGTTGTAGTCGTTTTTCCTGCAATCGGTCGTCACAAAATTAAAGTATCCGTTCTGAAGTCCCCCTCTCTCTACAGGCACAATCTGCCTCATAAACGACGTTTACACACCGGAAATGCGTAGGGTATGGCCCATGACCGGTTAAAAAATGAACCATACCACGGCTGCAGATGACTTGTTTCATCCTCAATCGCTCCATGACGATGGGGAAGAGTGCATGTATACTACGGACCTTTCGTAGTTGGCCCTCTCCCTTTCACAGCGACAATAGTGGCATTGAAGACAGTTAGGAGGAGGAAGATGAGATGAAACAGCAAATAAGAGACCTGGAATTACGAGTCAGACATAACATGCCAAAATGCGGTGACAAATTGCACATATCAGTCAAATAATAGTTATGGATAGCAAACATAATAGTAAATGTAGTGTAAGGTGCTGGCAGTATAGCCAAGAAAGCACTAATTGTTGTACGTGGAGGAATACCTAATTAATACATATGATCATTTCTCTACTACTAACTATAAACGCCCGCATCTCGTGGTCGTGCGGTAGCGTTCTCGCTTCCCACGCCCGGGTTCAATTCCCGGCGGGGTCAGGGATTTTCTCTGCCTCGTGATGGCTGGGTGTTGTGTGATGTCCTTAGGTTAGTTAGGTTTACGTAGTTCTAAGTTCTAGGAGACTGATGACCTAAGATGTTAAGTCCCATAGTGCCCAGAGCATTTAAAATTCACATTTTAACTATAAACTGTTCTGTTGTGACAGAAGGTCAACAGTTCGATGAAACCTTTCCAAGGAATTCACTGCGCCACAATCGGTGATGGCACAAACAGATCTCTCCTCTTTCCGATTATCTTTTTCATTTATCTTAAGATAATAAAATCGTATTTATACTTCAACCTCAAATTATTTGTAATTTTTTTAAAAAGTATTTACTCTGTGTCAAATACACACATCAAAAAAATTTTGCATCACCGCTGTTCCGAGAGTTCCGGAACCTGTACAGAAAATTGGAATAGAGATCAACATAAACATCATTTCCGCCCCGTTTTATTGCTCATGAAAACCACACATTGCATGTTGTTCCACCATACTGTGAGACCTTCAGAGGAGGTGGTCCAGGTTGCTGTTCACACCATTACCTCTAATACCCAGCAGCACGTCGTCTTGCATTGATGCATGCCTGTATTCGTCGTGGCATACTATCCACTAGTGCATCAAGGCACTGTTGGTCCAGATTGTCCCACTCCTCAACGGCGATTCGGCGTGGATCCCTCAAAGTGGTTGGTGGGTCACGTCCTCGATAAACAGCCCTTTTCAATCTATCCCAGGCATGAACGATAGAGTTCATGTCTGGGGAACATGCTGGCCACTGTAGTCGAGTGATGTCGTTATCCTGAAGGACCTCATTCACAACATGTGCACTATGGGGGGTGCGATTGTCGTCCATCAAGACGAATGCCTCGCCGATACGCTGCCGATATGGTTGCACGTCGCTATGGTTTGCACCATCGTCGGAGGAAGGCATTCACGTTTCGTACAGCACTTAGGCGCCTTTCATGACTACCAGCGGAGTACGTCGGCCTCGCATAATGCCAGCCCAAAACGGGCTGCACTCGTTGCACAGTGTCTAAGGAGTTCAGCGTGACCGGGTTGTCTCCATACACGTCTCCAACGATTGTCTGGTTGAACTTGTATGCGACACTCATCGGTGAAGAGAACGTGATTCCAATCCTGAGCGGTCCATTCGGCATATTGTTGGGCCCGTCTGTACCGCGCTGCATGGTGTGGTTGCAAAGATGGACCTCGTCATGAACGTCGGGAGTGAAGTTGCGCATCATGCAGCCTATTGATCACTGTTTGAGTCGTAACACGACGTCCTGTGGCTGCACAAAGAGCATTATGCAACATGGTGGCGTTGCTGTCAGGGCTCCTCCTAGCCATTTTCCGTAGGTAGTGCTCATCCACTGCAGTAGTAGCCCTTGGTCGGCCTGAGCGAGTTCCTGTCTCTCTGTATCTCCTCCATGTCCGAACAACATCGCTTTGTTTCACTCCGAGAGGCCTGGACGCTTCCCTTGTTGAGAGCCTCTCCTGGCACAAAGTAACAATGAGGACGCGATCGAACGGCGGTATTGACCGTCTAGGCATGGTTGAATAACAGGCAACACGAGCCGATACCTCTTGGAATGACTGGAACTGTTCGGCTGTCGCACCCTTCTCATGCATGGTTGTTTACATCTTTGGGCGGGTTTAGTGACATCTCTGAACAGTCAAAGTGACTCTGTCTGTAATACAGTATGTGTAGTCAACGTCTATCTTCAGGAGTTCTGGGAACCAGGTTGATGCACTACTTTTTTGATGTGTCTATTACAGATAAAAAGAAAACAAATAAGCTACAAAAGAAAAACGGTCTTATTTTAAAAAAATAAGGTACCAGGTCCCTAAATTTGCAATAAATAAATAACAAATAAATCTCCCTTCGCTATGAAATTACTCTACAGGCTTTGAGGTCTCCCCATCTGATAACCCGCCACTGTCTCTGGTCTGCCCCTTTCCAGCCAACATGTTTCCGCGCAACATGTTTCCGCGCGATACTTAATGGCCGGCCGCCGTGGTCTCGCGGTTCTAGGCGCGCAGTCCGGAAACGTGCGACTGCTACGGTCGCAGGTTCGAATCCTGCCTCGGGCATGGATGTGTGTGATGTCCTTAGGTTAGTTAGGTTTAAGTAGTTCTAAGTTCTAGGGGACTAATGACCGCAGCAGTTGAGTCCCATAGTGCTCAGAGCCATTTGAACCATTTTGTTACTGTGAAGTATTTTCATAGGCCGCAATTAGTGCACATTCAACTTCGTAATAGAAACCAAGGTGTGTGATGTGACTGTGTAGATAGCTGCATGTAAAAAAATCTGCATGAACCGTACGAGTATTAATGGAATTTTGAAACAAGCACAGAAACTGAGTGGTGTGTAAAGCTATGTTTAGTAGACGAACGCGTAAAATGAAATGCTTAAAGGTACTTTGCTAAATGCATATAAGAAACTTTTGACAACTTTCATATAAGTAAATTGCTAACAATTTCTTGAACAATCACTGATAGGAATATATATATTATGGTACTGATACTTCGACCTGTTTCAAGCTCTCCAACTGTTCGTCCGCGATGGTAAGCAATGAAATGACCTCTTGCAGACATGTTGTAGTACCACAAGGAAGGTCGCACAAACTTCTTCAAACAGAAGGTCGCACTAATTGGTTCCGCAACAAACTTCTTCAAACACCATACTGCTTGAAACTCGGCATCATATAGAGAGTACGTATACAGACATTGCTGCAGTTAAGACATTCAGCTTCACACATTTTCTTGTACTATCTTTGGTCGGGTGTTTCGTAGCAACTGTTAGTTGTTCCGTAGCAGTTGGCAGTTGTTCCTTGGCAAGTGTCAGTTGTTTCTCAGCAGTTGTCAATGAGTGTATATAAGCGGAACAGAGGCAAACGGGGAACCATTCTAGCGACGATACGGGCCATTAACGGGAAATACAGTGATATAAGCGACTTAAACAAAGGGTATGTTGTTATTGCCCTGCACCTGTGAACGAGCATTTCACAAACGCATAAGTTGGTCTGATATTCGCGTGCTTCTGTCTTGTGTATCTGCACTATGTGATGAAACGTATCCAGACACTGGCTGAAAATAACTTACAAGTTCGTGGCGCCCTCCATCGGTAGTACTGGAATTCAATATGGATCTGGCCCATCCTTAGCTTGATTACAGCTTCCACTCTCGCAGGCAAATGTTCAGTCGGGCGCTGAAATGTTTCTTTAGGAATGGCAACCCATTCTTCACGGAGTGCTGCAGTGAGGGGAGGTATCGATGTCAGTCTGTGTGGCCAAGCACGAAGTCGACGTTCCAAAACATCCCAAAGGTGCTTTATGGGATTCAGGTCAGGACTCCGTGCAGTCCAATCCATTACAGGGATGTTACTGTCGTGTAACCCCTCAGGTCGTGCATTATGAACAGGTGCTCGACCGCGTTGAAAGATGCAATCGCCATCCCGGAATTGCATTTCAACAGTGGGACGCAAGACGGTGCTTAAAACTCAATATAGGCCTGTGATGTAATAGTGCCACGCAAAAACACTACCATACCATAACACCACTGCCTCCGAATTTTACTGTTGACACTACTCAAGCTAGTAGATGACGTTCAACGGGCATTCGCCATTGCAACACCTTGCCGTTAAAACGTCATATTGTGTACCATGATTCGTCACTCCACGCAACGTTTTTCGACTGTTCAATCGTTCAATTTTTACGCATCTTGCGCCAAGCGAGGCGTCATTTGACATTTACCGGCGTGATATGCGGCTTACGAGCAGCCACTCGACCATGAAATCCTAGTTTTCTCACCTCCCGCCTAACTGTCATAATACTTGCAGTGGATCCTGTTGCCGTTTGGAATTCCTGTGTGATGATCTGCATAGATGTCGGCCTATTACACATTAAGACCGCCGGCCGCGGTGGTCTCGCGGTTAAGACGCTCAGTCCGGAGCCGCGTGACTGCTACGGTCGCAGGTTCGAATCCCGCCTCGGGCATGGATGTGTGTGATGTCCTTAGGTTAGTTAGGTTTAAGTAGTTCTAAGTTCTAGGGGACTGATGACCACAGATGTTGTCCCATAGTGCCCAGAGCCATTTGAACCATTGCGACCGTCTTCAACTGTCGGCGGTCTCTGTCAGTCAACAACGAGGTCGGCTTGTAAACTTTTGTGCTGTACGTGCCTCTTCACGTTTCCACTTCACTATCCCATAGGAAACAGTAGACCTAGGGACGTTTAGGAGTGTGGAAACCTCGCGTACAGACGTGTGACACAAGTGACACCCAATCACCTGACAACGTTCGATGTCCGTGAGTTCCGCGGAGCACCCCATTCTGCTCTCTCACGGTGTCTAATGACTACTAAGGTCGCTGATATGGAGTACCTGGCAGTAGGTGGCAGCACAATTCACGTAATATGAAAAACGCATGTTTTTGGGGGTGTCAGGATACTTTTGATCACATGGTGTATGTAAAGTGATTGACGGCTGGTGAAACCACAACAGGCCATAGGTTGTTGGTCGCGTACGTCCAACCACAGAACTTCGACGTAGGAGCCTTGCGTATTCAGTACAGCAGAATACAACGGTGATTTATGGCAGGCCTGACGACAGAGTACAATGCTGGTGCAAACAGAAGTGTTTCGGAACACATCGCTCAGTGCAGATTGTTGAATATATAGGTCCGCAACAGATGATGATTACGTGCCCCATGTTGACGCAACAACATCGTCAGTTACGATTGCAGAGGGTACAGGATCATTGAGACTGGACCGTGGACATTTGGTCGAATGAATCGAGTTTCATCTCACATCAGGTCGATGATGTTCTTCGGGTAGGATGCCATATAGGCGAAACGCTATTGGGATCTCGCATCGCACCACGGCTGTAGGCCGCTGGACGCAGTATTGTGACATGGATGACATTCACCTGCGCTTCCATGTGAAATCAAAGGCGCTATGACGGCTGTAGGCTCCGTGAACATTACTGCGAATCACCTTACGACGTCTTCTCTGACGGCAATGACATCTTCCAGCAGGATAACTGTTCATTTCACGAGGCCAGAATATTTCTACAGTGGCTTCAGGAGCATTTGTAGATCATGTTGATTTCTTTGTCCCCAAATTTGCGTGATGTGAACCTGAGCTGGATGCCAACTGCGCGCCATAAAACCACTACCGGGTAATTTACGAGATTTGCGTCACATGTGCATAGAGATCTTGTGCCATATATCTCTGAGAACCTTCAAAGGACTTGTCGAATTCATATTAAGCAAAATCGGTGTCGTATTGCATTTCAAAGGTGGACTAACCTACTATTAAGCAATTGGTCGTAACATTTTGAGTATAAGAGGGCAGTTACAATACCTCTGCTTAATAACATCGCGGTATCACCAGCCATTTTCGCACTCTTTCCTATTGCTGCTGTCCCTCGTTGAACAACAAACACAACCTAATGTTTGCTTTAAGATTCATAATCTAATACTAGCCAGCATAAACTATACAGTGTGAAAAAATATGTGAAACATGCAGAAGACCTCATTGACGGGTACGTAAATGATTAGACTTACAGTTCTCTATGACTGGAAGAACAGACGGGCCTGAAACGGTTTATAAAGGGAGTGAACGGTGGCACGTGTGGCATGGCCCGTACACCTTCGTGACACCGTTATCAGTACTTGACAGGACTTGAAATGCGCGTCATTGAGGGTGTCCATATAGTCTACTGCTCGAATCGCGAATTTGTTGGGCATTCGGATGTGACATTGGCCCGATGTTGGACTACATCGGAACGTAAGGGTAGCCATATTCCTCAAGGTAACAGACGACTACGTCTGACCATTACGAGGGATGGTCGTCATGTTGTGCACTAAGCACGTCGCATCCCTTCAGTTCTAGTCCTGCTGTTGGAGAAGAAGTAATACACCGCCTGCAACAGTCTCTATCATCCCACACTATTGGTAGGAGGATAGCAGCAGCCGGACTAAGGAATTACAGTCCCATGCGTTGGCTGTCGTTGAAACGTCCCCTTAGAAAAATTGCGCAAGATTGTGCTTAAACTGACACACAATATTTTTAGCGCAACACAATCTGACTTTCAAAAATACCTACAAAAGAATGGCCCTGACTAACATTAACCTGTACGTTTCACAAATCACTTACCTCACAATTATCTTGGTTACTCGAACTACTGCAATACAGCGAGCACCACTACTGCCAGCTAAATAAAAGGTTCAAACTACGGAAGGCACTAACTACTTATAGGTATAGTTAGCAAATGAAAGATTTTAATAGAGAACAAACAATGTATTTACCTTAATAATCATAATATACACTCCTGGAAATGGAAAAAAGAACACATTGACACCGGTGTGTCAGACCCACCATACTTGCTCCGGACACTGCGAGAGGGCTGTACAAGCAATGATCACACGCACGGCACAGCGGACACACCAGGAACCGCGGTGTTGGCCGTCGAATGGCGCTACCTGCGCAGCATTTGTGCACCGCCGCCGTCAGTGTCAGCCAGTTTGCCGTGGCATACGGAGCTCCATCGCAGTCTTTAACACTGGTAGCATGCCGCGACAGCGTGGACGTGAACCGTATGTGCAGTTGACGGACTTTCAGGGAGGGCGTATAATGGGTATGCGGGAGGCCGGGTGGACGTACCGCCGAATTGCTCAACACGTGGGGCGTGAGGTCTCCACAGTACATCGATGTTGTCGCCAGTGGTCGGCGGAAGGTGCACGTGCCCGTCAACCTGGGACCGGACCGCAGCGACGCACGGATGCACGCCAAGACCGTAGGATCCTACGCAGTGCCGTAGGGGACCGCACCGCCACTTCCCAGCAAATTAGGGACACTGTTGCTCCTGGGGTATCGGCGAGGACCATTCGCAACCGTCTCCATGAAGCTGGGCTACGGTCCCGCACACCGTTAGGCCGTCTTCCGCTCACGCCCCAACATCGTGCAGCCCGCCTCCAGTGGTATCGCGACAGGCGTGAATGGAGGGACGAATGGAGACGTGTCGTCATCAGCGATGAGAGTCGCTTCTGCCTTGGTGCCAATGATGGTCGTATGCGTGTTTGGCGCCGTGCAGGTGAGCGCCACAATCAGGACTGCATACGACCGAGGCACACAGGGCCAACACCTGGCATTATGTTGTGGGGAGCGATCTCCTACACTGGCCGTACACCTCTGGTGATCGTCGAGGGGACACTGAATAGTGCACGGTACATCCAAACCGTCATCGAACCCATCGTTCTACCATTCCTAGACCGGCAAGGGAACTTGCTGTTCCAACAGGACAATGCACGTCCGCATGTATCCCGTGCCACCCAACGTGCTCTAGAAGGTGTAAGTCAACTACCCTGGCCAGCAAGATCTCCGGATCTGTCCCCCATTGAGCATGTTTGGGACTGGATGAAGCGTCGTCTCACGCGGTCTGCACGTCCAGCACGAACGCTGGTCCAACTGAGGCGCCAGGTGGAAATGGCATGGCAAGCCGTTCCACAGGACTACATCCAGCATCTCTACGATCGTCTCCATGGGAGAATAGCAGCCTGCATTGCTGCGAAAGGTGGATGTACACTGTACTAGTGCCGACATTGTGCATGCTCTGTTGCCTGTGTCTATGTGCCTGTGGTTCTATCAGTGTGATCATGTGATATCTGACCCCAGGAATGTGTCAATAAAGTTTCCCCTTCCTGCGACAATGAATTCACGGTGTTCTTATTTCAATTTCCAGGAGTGTATATTACAAAATTGTTAAGGCTTTTGTGGCCACTTGCCGACAAATTCTATATTACTTTTTGCTGCGAGCACGACTGATAAAATACGATTCTCACTATTAGATTCGGCAGTTGAAAATATTTTAACTTCATGTACTTTGACCAATTATGTGG